>NC_030680.2:38661293-39261293 GCF_000004195.4 Xenopus tropicalis
GGCTGTTTCATGCAGGATTGTGCTTAGTACAGAGAAATAACCATGCAGCCATTATGATGGTATCGCGCTGTGCAGGCATTGGGTATGGTTTGGGGGCTGTTTCTGCAGGATTGTGCTTAGTACAGAGAAATAACCATGCAGCCATTATGATGGTATTGCTCTGTCAAGGCATTGGGAATGGTTTGGGGCTGTTTCTGCAGGATTGTGCTTAGTACAGAGAAATAACCATGCAGCCATTATGATGGTATTGCTCTGTCCTGGATTGGGAATGGTTTGGGGGCTGTTTCTGCAGGAATTGTGCTTAGTACAGAGAAATAAACATGCAGCCATTATGATGGTATTGCTCTGTCCTGGATTGGGAATGGTTTGGGGGCTGTTTCTGCAGGATTGTGTTTAGTACAGAGAAATAACCATGCAGCCATTATGATGGTATCGCTCTGTCCTGGGATTGGGAATGGTTTGGGGGCTGTTTCTGCAGGATTGTGCTTAGTACAGAGAAATAACCATGCAGCCATTATGTGGTATTGCTCTGTCCTGGATTGGGGAATGGTTTGGGGGGCTGTTCCTGTAGGATTGGGTATGCGTTGTGGGGGTTGTTTCTGGCAGGATTGTGCTTAGTACAGAGAAATAACCTTGCAGCCATTATGATGGTATCGCTCTGTCCCAGGGCATTGGGTATGGTTTGGGGCTGTTTCTGCAGGATTGGGGATGGTTTGGGGCTGTTTTTGCAGGATTGGGTATGGTTTTGGGGGCTGTTCATGCAGGATTGTGCTTAGTAGAGAGAAATAACCATGCAGCCATTATGATGGTATCGCGCTGTGCAGGCATTGGGTATGGTTTGGGGCTGTTTGTGCAGGATTTGGTATGGGTTTGGGGGCTGTTTCTGAAGGATTGGTATGGTATGGGGACTGTTTCGCAGGATTGTGCTTAGTACAGAGAAATAACCATGCAGCATTATGATGGTATTGCTCTGTCCTGGATTGGGAATGGTTTGGGGGCTCTTTCTGCAGGATTGTGTTTAGTACAGAAAAATAACCATGCAGCCATTATGATGGTATCTGCTCTGTCAAGGCATTGGGTATGGTTTTGGGGCTGTTTCTGCAGGATTGTGCTTAGTACAGAGAAACAACCATGCAGCCATTATAATGGTATTGCTCTGTCAAGGCATTGGGAATGGTTTGGGGGGCTGTTTTCTGCAGGATTGTGCTTAGTACAGAGAAATAACCATGCAGCCATTATGATGGTATTGCTCTGTCCTGGGATTCGGAATGGTTGGGGGGCTGTTTCTGCAGGATTGTGCTTAGTACAGAGAAATAACCATGCAACCATTATGATGGTATTGCTCTGTCCTGGGATTGGGAATGGTTTGGGGACTTGTTTCTGCAGGATTGTGCTTAGTACTAGAGAAATAACCATGCAGCCATTATGATGGTATTGCTCTGTCCTGGGATTGGGAATGGTTTGGGGGCTGTTTCTGCAGGATTGTGCTTAGTACAGAGAAATAACCATGCAGCCATTATGATGGTATTGCTCTGTCCTGGGATTGGGAATGGTTTGGGGGCTGTTTCTGAAGGATTGGGTATGGTTTGGGGACTGTTTCTGCAGGATTGTGCTTAGTACAGAGAAATAACCATGCAGCCATTATGATGGTGTCGCTCTGTGCAGGCATTGGGTATGGTTTGGGGGCTGTTTCTGCAGGATTGGGGATGGTTTGGGGGCTGTTTTTGCAGGATTGGGTATGGTTTGGGGGCTGTTCATGCAGGATTGTGCTTAGTACAGAGAAATAACCATGCAGCCATTATGATGGTATTGCTCTGTCCTGGGATTGGGAATGGTTTGGGGGCTGTTTCTGCAGGATTGTGCTTAGTACAGAGAAATAACCATGCAGCCATTATGATGGTATTGCTCTGTCCTGGGATTGGGAATGGTTTGGGGGCTGTTTCTGCAGGATTGTGCTTAGTACGGAGAAATAACCATGCAGCCATTATGATGGTATTGCTCTGTCCTGGGATTGGGTATGGTTTGGGGGCTGTTTCTGCAGGATTGTGCTTAGTACAGAGAAATAACCATGCAGCCATTATGATGGTATTGCTCTGTCCTGGGATTGGGAATGGTTTGGGGGCTGTTTCTGCAGGATTGTGCTTAGTACAGAGAAATAACCATGCAGCCATTATGATGGTATTGCTCTGTCAAGGCATTAGGAATGGTTTGGGGGCTGTTTCTGCAGGATTGTGCTTAGTACAGAGAAATAACCATGCAGCCATTATGATGGTATTGCTCTGTCCTGGGATTGGGAATGGTTTGGGGGCTGTTTCTGCAGGATTGTGCTTAGTACAGAGAAATAACCATGCAGCCATTATGATGGTATTGCTCTGTCCTGGGATTGGGAATGGTTTGGGGGCTGTTTCTGCAGGATTGTGCTTAGTACAGAGAAATAACCATGCAGCCATTATGATGGTATTGCTCTGTCCTGGGATTGGGAATGGTTTAGGGGCTGTTTCTGAAGGATTGGGTATGGTTTGGGCGCTGTTTCTGCAGGATTGTGCTTAGTACAGAGAAATAACCATGCAGCCATTATGATGGTATTGCTCTGTCCTGGGATTGGGAATGGTTTGGGGGCTGTTTCTGCAGGATTGTGCTTAGTACAGAGAAATAACCATGCAGCCATTATGATGGTATTGCTCTGTCCTGGGATTGGGAATGGTTTGGGGGCTGTTTCTGCAGGATTGTGCTTAGTACAGAGAAATAACCATGCAGCCATTATGATGGTATTGCTCTGTCCTGGGATTGGGAATGGTTTGGGGGCTGTTTTCCTGCAGGATTGTGCTTAGTACAGAGAAATAACCATGCAGCCCATTATGATGGTATTGCTCTGTCCTGGGATTGGGAATGGTTTGGGGGCTGTTTCTGCAGGATTGTGCTTAGTACAGAGAAATAACCATGCAGCCATTATGATGGTATTGCTCTGTCCTGGGATTGGGAATGGTTTGGGGGCTGTTTCTGCAGGATTGTGCTTAGTACAGAGAAAATAACCATGCAGCCATTATGATGGTATTGCTCTGTCCTGGGATTGGGAATGGTTAGGGGCTGTTTCTGAAGGATTGGGTATGGTTTGGGCGCTGTTTCTGCAGGATTGTGCTTAGTACAGAGAAATACCCATGCAGCCATTATGATGGTATCGCTCTGTGCAGGCATTGGGTATGGTTTGGGGGCTGTTTCTGCAGGATTGGGGTTGGTTTGGGGGCTGTTTTTGCAGGATTGGGTATGGTTTGGGGGCTGTTCATGCAGGATTGTGCTTAGTACAGAGAAATAACCATGCAGCCATTATGATGGTATCGCGCTGTGCAGGCATTGGGTATGGTTTGGGGCTGTTTGTGCAGGATTTGGTATGGTTTGGGGGCTGTTTCTGAAGGATTGGGTATGGTTTGGGGACTGTTTCTGCAGGATTGTGCTTAGTTCAGAGAAATAACCATGCAGCCATTATGATGGTATTGCTCTGTCCTGGGATGGGAATGGTTTGGGGGCTGTTTCTGCAGGATTGTGTTTAGTACAGAGAAATAACCATGCAGCCATTATGATGGTATCGCTCTGTCAAGGCATTGGGTATGGTTTGGGGGCTGTTTCTGAAGGATTGTGCTTAGTACAGAGAAATAACCATGCAGCCATTATAATGGTATTGCTCTGTCAAGGCATTGGGAATGGTTTGGGGGCTGTTTCTGCAGGATTGTGCTTAGTACAGAGAAATAACCATGCAGCCATTATGATGGTATTGCTCTGTCCTGGGATTGGGAATGGTTTGGGGGCTGTTTCTGCAGGATTGTGTTTAGTACAGAGAAATAACCATGCAGCCATTATGATGGTATCGCTCTGTCAAGGCATTGGGTATGGTTTGGGGGCTGTTTCTGCAGGATTGTGCTTAGTACAGAGAAATAACCATGCAGCCATTATGATGGTATTGCTCTGTCCTGGGATTGGGAATGGTTTGGGGGCTGTTTCTGCAGGATTGTGCTTAGTACAGAGAAATAACCATGCAGCCATTATGATGGTATTGCTCTGTCCTGGGATTGGGAATGGTTTGGGGGCTGTTTCTGCAGGATTGTGCTTAGTACAGAGAAATAACCATGCAGCCATTATGATGGTATTGCTCTGTCCTGGGATTGGGAATGGTTTGGGGGCTGTTTCTGCAGGATTGTGCTTAGTACAGAGAAATAACCATGCAGCCATTATGATGGTATTGCTCTGTCCTGGGATTGGGAATGGTTTAGGGGCTGTTTCTGAAGGATTGGGTATGGTTTGGGCGCTGTTTCTGCAGGATTGTGCTTAGTACAGAGAAATAACCATGCAGCCATTATGATGGTATCGCGCTGTGCAGGCATTGGGTATGGTTTGGGGCTGTTTGTGCAGGATTTGGTATGGTTTGGGGGCTGTTTCTGAAGGATTGGGTATGGTTTGGGGACTGTTTCTGCAGGATTGTGCTTAGTACAGAGAAATAACCATGCAGCCATTATGGATGGTATTGCCTCTGTCCTGGGATTGGGAATGGGTTTGGGGGCTGTTTCTGCAGGATTGTGTTTAGTACAGAGAAATAACCATGCAGCCATTATGATGGTATCGCTCTGTCAAGGCATTGGGTATGGTTTGGGGGCTGTTTCTGCAGGATTGTGCTTAGTGCAGAGAAATAACCATGCAGCCATTAAAATGGTATTGCTCTGTCAAGGCATTGGGAATGGTTTGGGGGCTGTTTCTGCAGGATTGTGCTTAGTACAGAGAAATAACCATGCAGCCATTATGATGGTATCGCTCTGTGCAGGCATTGGGTATGGTTTGGGGGCTGTTTCTGCAGGATTGGGGATGGTTTGGGGGCTGTTTTTGCAGGATTGGGTATGGTTTGGGGGCTGTTCATGCAGGATTGTGCTTAGTACAGAGAAATAACCATGCAGCCATTATGATGGTATCGCGCTGTGCAGGCATTGGGTATGGTTTGGGGCTGTTTGTGCAGGATTTGGTATGGTTTGGGGGCTGTTTCTGAAGGATTGGGTATGGTTTGGGGACTGTTTCTGCAGGATTGTGCTTAGTACAGAGAAATAACCATGCAGCCATTATGGTGGTATTGCTCTGTCCTGGGATTGGGAATGGTTTGGGGGCTGTTTCTGCAGGATTGTGTTTTGTACAGAGAAATAACCATGCAGCCATTATGATGGTATCGCTCTGTCAAGGCATTGGGTATGGTTTGGGGGCTGTTTCTGCAGGATTGTGCTTAGTACAGAGAAATAACCATGCAGCCATTATGATGGTATTGCTCTGTCAAGGCATTGGGAATGGTTTGGGGGCTGTTTTCTGCAGGATTGTGCTTAGTACAGAGAAATAACCATGCAGCCATTATGATGGTATTGCTCTGTCCTGGGATTGGGAATGGTTTGGGGGCTGTTTCTGCAGGATTGTGCTTAGTACAGAGAAATAACCATGCAGCCATTATGATGGTATTGCTCTGTCCTGGGATTGGGAATGGTTTGGGGGCTGTTTCTGAAGGATTGGGTATGGTTTGGGCGCTGTTTCTGCAGGATTGTGCTTAGTACAGAGAAATAACCATGCAGCCATTATGATGGTATCGCTCTGTGCAGGCATTGGGTATGGTTTGGGGGCTGTTTCCTGCAGGATTGGGGGATGGTTTGGGGGCTGTTTTTGCAGGATTGGGTATGGTTTGGGGGCTGTTCATGCAGGATTGTGCTTAGTACAGAGAAATAACCATGCAGCCATTATGATGGTATCGCGCTGTGCAGGCATTGGGTATGGTTTGGGGCTGTTTGTGCAGGATTTGGTATGGTTTGGGGGCTGTTTCTGAAGGATTGGGTATGGTTTGGGGACTGTTTCTGCAGGATTGTGCTTAGTACAGAGAAATAACCATGCAGCCATTATGATGGTATTGCTCTGTCCTGGGATTGGGAATGGTTTGGGGGCTGTTTCTGCAGGATTGTGTTTAGTACAGAGAAATAACCATGCAGCCATTATGATGGTATCGCTCTGTCCTGGGATTGGGAATGGTTTGGGGGCTGTTTCTGCAGGATTGTGCTTAGTACAGAGAAATAACCATGCAGCCATTATGATGGTATCGCGCTGTGCAGGCATTGGGTATGGTTTGGGGCTGTTTCTGCAGGATTTGGTATGGTTTGGGGGCTGTTTCTGAAGGATTGGGTATGGTTTGGGGGCTGTTTCTGCAGGATTGTTCTTAGTACAGAGAAATAACCATGCATTCATTATGATGGTATTGCTCTGTCCTGGGATTGGAATGGTTTGGGGGCTGTTTCTGCAGGATTGGGTATGGTTTGGGGGCTGTTTTTGCAGGATTGGGTATGGTTTGGGGGCTGTTCATGCAGGATTGTGCTTAGTACAGAGAAATAACCATGCAGCCATTATGATGGTATTGCTCTGTCCTGGGATTGGGAATGGTTTGGGGGCTGTTCCTGTAGGATTGGGTATGGTTTGTGGGTTGTTTCTGCAGGATTGTGCTTAGTACAGAGAAATAACCATGCAGCCATTATGATGGTATCGCTCTGTGCAGGCATTGGGTATAGTTTGGGGGCTGTTTCTGCAGGATTGGGGATGGGTTGGGGGCTGTTTTTGCAGGATTGGGTATGGTTTGGGGGCTGTTCATGCAGGATTGTGCTTAGTACAGAGAAATAACCATGCAGCCATTATGATGGTATCGCGCTGTGCAGGCATTGGGTATGGTTTGGGGCTGTTTGTGCAGGATTTGGTATGGTTTGGGGGCTGTTTCTGAAGGATTGGGTATGGTTTGGGGACTGTTTCTGCAGGATTGTGCTTAGTACAGAGAAATAACCATGCAGCCATTATGGTGGTATTGCTCTGTCCTGGGATTGGGAATGGTTTGGGGGCTGTTTCTGCAGGATTGTGTTTAGTACAGAGAAATAACCATGCAGCCATTATGATGGTATCGCTCTGTCAAGGCATTGGGTATGGTTTGGGGGCTGTTTCTGCAGGATTGTGCTTAGTACAGAGAAATAACCATGCAGCCATTATGATGGTATTGCTCTGTCAAGGCATTGGGAATGGTTTGGGGGCTGTTTCTGCAGGATTGTGCTTAGTACAGAGAAATAACCATGCAGCCATTATGATGGTATTGCTCTGTCCTGGGATTGGGAATGGTTTGGGGGCTGTTTCTGCAGGATTGTGCTTAGTACAGAGAAATAACCATGCAGCCATTATGATGGTATTGCTCTGTCCTGGGATTGGGAATGGTTTGGGGGCTGTTTCTGAAGGATTGGGTATGGTTTGGGCGCTGTTTCTGCAGGATTGTGCTTAGTACAGAGAAATAACCATGCAGCCATTATGATGGTATCGCTCTGTGCAGGCATTGGGTATGGTTTGGGGGCTGTTTCTGCAGGATTGGGGATGGTTTGGGGGCTGTTTTTGCAGGATTGGGTATGGTTTGGGGGCTGTTCATGCAGGATTGTGCTTAGTACAGAGACATAACCATGCAGCCATTATGATGGTATTGCGCTGTGCAGGCATTGGGTATGGTTTGGGGCTGTTTGTGCAGGATTTGGTATGGTTTGGGGGCTGTTTCTGAAGGATTGGGTATGGTTTGGGGACTGTTTCTGCAGGATTGTGCTTAGTACAGAGAAATAACCATGCAGCCATTATGATGGTATTGCTCTGTCCTGGGATTGGGAATGGTTTGGGGGCTGTTTCTGCAGGATTGTGTTTAGTACAGAGAAATAACCATGCAGCCATTATGATGGTATCGCTCTGTCCTGGGATTGGGAATGGTTTGGGGGCTGTTTCTGCAGGATTGTGCTTAGTACAGAGAAATAACCATGCAGCCATTATGATGGTATTGCTCTGTCCTGGGATTGGGAATGGTTTAGGGGCTGTTTCTGAAGGATTGGGTATGGTTTGGGCGCTGTTTCTGCAGGATTGTGCTTAGTACAGAGAAATAACCATGCATTCATTATGATGGTATTGCTCTGTCCTGGGATTGGAATGGTTTGGGGGCTGTTTCTGCAGGATTGGGTATGGTTTGGGGGCTGTTTTTGCAGGATTGGGTATGGTTTGGGGGCTGTTCATGCAGGATTGTGCTTAGTACAGAGAAATAACCATGCAGCCATTATGATGGTATCGCGCTGTGCAGGCATTGGGTATGGTTTGGGGCTGTTTCTGCAGGATTTGGTATGGTTTGGGGGCTGTTTCTGAAGGATTGGGTATGGTATGGGGACTGTTTCTGCAGGATTGTGCTTAGTACAGAGAAATAACCATGCAGTCATTATGATGGTATTGCTCTGTCCTGGGATTGGGAATGGTTTGGGGGCTGTTTCTGCAGGATTGTGTTTAGTACAGAGAAATAACCATGCAGCCATTTTGATGGTATTGCTCTGTCCTGGGATTGGGAATGGTTTGGGGGCTGTTTCTGCAGGATTGTGCTTAGTACAGAGAAATAACCATGCAGCCATTATGATGGTATTGCTCTGTCCTGGGATTGGGTATGGTTTGGGGGCTGTTTCTGCAGGATTGTGCTTAGTACAGAGAAATAACCATGCAGCCATTATGATGGTATTGCTCTGTCCTGGGATTGGGAATGGTTTGGGGGCTGTTTCTGCAGGATTGTGCTTAGTACAGAGAAATAACCATGCAGCCATTATGATGGTATTGCTCTGTCCTGGGATTGGGAATGGTTTAGGGGCTGTTTCTGAAGGATTGGGTATGGTTTGGGCGCTGTTTCTGCAGGATTGTGCTTAGTACAGAGAAATAACCATGCAGCCATTATGATGGTATCGCTCTGTGCAGGCATTGGGTATGGTTTGGGGGCTGTTTCTGCAGGATTGGGGTTGGTTTGGGGGCTGTTTTTGCAGGATTGGGTATGGTTTGGGGGCTGTTCATGCAGGATTGTGCTTAGTACAGAGAAATAACCATGCAGCCATTATGATGGTATCGCGCTGTGCAGGCATTGGGTATGGTTTGGGGCTGTTTGTGCAGGATTTGGTATGGTTTGGGGGCTGTTTCTGAAGGATTGGGTATGGTTTGGGGACTGTTTCTGCAGGATTGTGCTTAGTTCAGAGAAATAACCATGCAGCCATTATGATGGTATTGCTCTGTCCTGGGATTGGGAATGGTTTGGGGGCTGTTTCTGCAGGATTGTGTTTAGTACAGAGAAATAACCATGCAGCCATTATGATGGTATCGCTCTGTCAAGGCATTGGGTATGGTTTGGGGGCTGTTTCTGAAGGATTGTGCTTAGTACAGAGAAATAACCATGCAGCCATTATAATGGTATTGCTCTGTCAAGGCATTGGGAATGGTTTGGGGGCTGTTTCTGCAGGATTGTGCTTAGTACAGAGAAATAACCATGCAGCCATTATGATGGTATTGCTCTGTCCTGGGATTGGGAATGGTTTGGGGGCTGTTTCTGCAGGATTGTGTTTAGTACAGAGAAATAACCATGCAGCCATTATGATGGTATCGCTCTGTCAAGGCATTGGGTATGGTTTGGGGGCTGTTTCTGCAGGATTGTGCTTAGTACAGAGAAATAACCATGCAGCCATTATGATGGTATTGCTCTGTCCTGGGATTGGGAATGGTTTGGGGGCTGTTTCTGCAGGATTGTGCTTAGTACAGAGAAATAACCATGCAGCCATTATGATGGTATTGCTCTGTCCTGGGATTGGGAATGGTTTGGGGGCTGTTTCTGCAGGATTGTGCTTAGTACAGAGAAATAACCATGCAGCCATTATGATGGTATTGCTCTGTCCTGGGATTGGGAATGGTTTGGGGGCTGTTTCTGCAGGATTGTGCTTAGTACAGAGAAATAACCATGCAGCCATTATGATGGTATTGCTCTGTCCTAGGATTGGGAATGGTTTAGGGGCTGTTTCTGCAGGATTGTGTTTAGTACAGAGAAATAACCATGCAGCCATTATGATGGTATCGCTCTGTCAAGGCATTGGGTATGGTTTGGGGGCTGTTTCTGAAGGATTGTGCTTAGTACAGAGAAATAACCATGCAGCCATTATAATGGTATTGCTCTGTCAAGGCATTGGGAATGGTTTGGGGGCTGTTTCTGCAGGATTGTGCTTAGTACAGAGAAATAACCATGCAGCCATTATGATGGTATTGCTCTGTCCTGGGATTGGGAATGGTTTGGGGGCTGTTTCTGCAGGATTGTGTTTAGTACAGAGAAATAACCATGCAGCCATTATGATGGTATCGCTCTGTCAAGGCATTGGGTATGGTTTGGGGGCTGTTTCTGCAGGATTGTGCTTAGTACAGAGAAATAACCATGCAGCCATTATGATGGTATTGCTCTGTCCTGGGATTGGGAATGGTTTGGGGGCTGTTTCTGCAGGATAGTGTTTAGTACAGAAAAATAACCATGCAGCCATTATGATGGTATCGCTCTGTCAAGGCATTGGGTATGGTTTGGGGGCTGTTTCTGCAGGATTGTGCTTAGTACAGAGAAACAACCATGCAGCCATTATAATGGTATTGCTCTGTCAAGGCATTGGGAATGGTTTGGGGGCTGTTTCTGCAGGATTGTGCTTAGTACAGAGAAATAACCATGCAGCCATTATGATGGTATTGCTCTGTCCTGGGATTGGGAATGGTTTGGGGGCTGTTTCTGCAGGATTGTGCTTAGTACAGAGAAATAACCATGCAGCCATTATGATGGTATTGCTCTGTCCTGGGATTGGGAATGGTTTGGGGGCTGTTTCTGCAGGATTGTGCTTAGTACAGAGAAATAACCATGCAGCCATTATGATGGTATTGCTCTGTCCTGGGATTGGGAATGGTTTGGGGGCTGTTTCTGAAGAATTGGGTATGGTGTGGGCGCTGTTTCTGCAGGATTGTGCTTAGTACAGAGAAATAACCATGCAGCCATTATAATGGTATTGCTCTGTCAAGGCATTGGGAATGGTTTGGGGGCTGTTTCTGCAGGATTGTGCTTAGTACAGAGAAATAACCATGCAGCCATTATGATGGTATTGCTCTGTCCTGGGATTGGGAATGGTTTGGGGGCTGTTTCTGCAGGATTGTGCTTAGTACAGAGAAATAACCATGCAGCCATTATGATGGTATTGATCTGTCCTGGGATTGGGAATGGTTTGGGGGCTGTTTCTGCAGGATTGTGCTTAGTACAGAGAAATAACCATGCAGCCATTATGATGGTTTTGCTCTGTCCTGGGATTGGGAATGGTTTGGGGGCTGTTTCTGCAGGATTGTGTTTAGTACAGAGAAATAACCATGCAGCCATTATGATGGTATTGCTCTCTCCTGGGATTGGGAATGGTTTGGGGGCTGTTTCTGCAGGATTGTGCTTAGTACAGAGAAATAACCATGCAGCCATTATGATGGTATTGCTCTGTCCTGGGATTGGGAATGGTTTGGGGGCTGTTCCTGTAGGATTGGGTATGGTTTGGGGGTTGTTTCTGCAGGATTGTGCTTAGTACAGAGAAATAACCATGCAGCCATTATGATGGTATCGCTCTGTGCAGGCATTGGGTATGGTTTGGGAGCTGTTTCTGCAGGATTGGGGATGGTTTGGGGGCTGTTTTTGCAGGATTGGGTATGGTTTGGGGGCTGTTCATGCAGGATTGTGCTTAGTACAAAGAAATAACCATGCAGCCATTATGATGGTATCGCGCTGTGCAGGCATTGGGTATGGTTTGGGGCTGTTTGTGTAGGATTGGGAATGGTTTGGGGGCTGTTTCTGCAGGATTGTGCTTACTACAGAGAAATAACCATGCAGCCATTATGATGGTATTGCTCTGTCCTGGGATTGGGAATGGTTTAGGGGCTGTTTCTGAAGGATTGGGTATGGTTTGGGCGCTGTTTCTGCAGGATTGTGCTTAGTACAGAGAAATAACCATGCAGCCATTATGATGGTATCGCGCTGTGCAGGCATTGGGTATGGTTTGGGGCTGTTTGTGCAGGATTTGGTATGGTTTGGGGGCTGTTTCTGAAGGATTGGGTATGGTTTGGGGACTGTTTCTGCAGGATTGTGCTTAGTACAGAGAAATAACCATGCAGCCATTATGATGGTATTGCTCTGTCCTGGGATTGGGAATGGTTTGGGGGCTGTTTCTGCAGGATTGTGTTTAGTACAGAGAAATAACCATGCAGCCATTATGATGGTATCGCTCTGTCAAGGCATTGGGTATGGTTTGGGGGCTGTTTCTGCAGGATTGTGCTTAGTGCAGAGAAATAACCATGCAGCCATTATAATGGTATTGCTCTGTCAAGGCATTGGGAATGGTTTGGGGGCTGTTTCTGCAGGATTGTGCTTAGTACAGAGAAATAACCATGCAGCCATTATGATGGTATTGCTCTGTCCTGGGATTGGGAATGGTTTGGGGGCTGTTCCTGTAGGATTGGGTATGGTTTGTGGGTTGTTTCTGCAGGATTGTGCTTAGTACAGAGAAATAACCATGCAGCCATTATGATGGTATCGCTCTGTGCAGGAATTGGGTATGGTTTGGGGGCTGTTTCTGCAGGATTGGGGATGGTTTGGGGGCTGTTTTTGCAGGATTGGGTATGGTTTGGGGGCTGTTCATGCAGGATTGTGCTTAGTACAGAGAAATAACCATGCAGCCATTATGATGGTATCGCGCTGTGCAGGCATTGGGTATGGTTTGGGGCTGTTTGTGCAGGATTTGGTATGGTTTGGGGGCTGTTTCTGAAGGATTGGGTATGGTTTGGGGACTGTTTCTGCAGGATTGTGCTTAGTACAGAGAAATAACCATGCAGCCATTATGATGGTATTGCTCTTTCCTGGGATTGGGAATGGTTTGGGGGCTGTTTCTGCAGGATTGTGTTTAGTACAGAGAAATAACCATGCAGCCATTATGATGGTATCGCTCTGTCAAGGCATTGGGTATGGTTTGGGGGCTGTTTCTGCAGGATTGTGCTTAGTACAGAGAAATAACCATGCAGCCATTATGATGGTATTGCTCTGTCCTGGGATTGGGAATGGTTTGGGGGCTGTTTCTGCAGGATTGTGCTTAGTACAGAGAAATAACCATGCAGCCATTATGATGGTATTGCTCTGTCCTGGGATTGGGAATGGTTTGGGGGCTGTTTCTGCAGGATTGTGCTTAGTACAGAGAAATAACCATGCAGCCATTATGATGGTATTGCTCTGTCCTGGGATTGGGAATGGTTTAGGGGCTGTTTCTGAAGGATTGGGTATGGTTAGGGCGCTGTTTCTGCAGGATTGTGCTTAGTACAGAGAAATAACCATGCAACCATTATGATGGTATCGCTCTGTGCAGGCATTCGGTATGGTTTGGGGGCTGTTTCTGCAGGATTGGGGATTGTTTGGGGGCTGTTTTTGCAGGATTGGGGATGGTTTGGGGGCTGTTCATGCAGGATTGTGCTTAGTACAGAGAAATAACCATGCAGCCATTATGATGGTATCGCGCTGTGCAGGCATTGGGTATGGTTTGGGGCTGTTTGTGCAGGATTTGGTATGGTTTGGGGGCTGTTTCTGAAGGATTGGGTATGGTTTGGGGACTGTTTCTGCAGGATTGTGCTTAGTACAGAGAAATAACCATGCAGCCATTATGATGGTATTGCTCTGTCCTGGGATTGGGAATGGTTTGGGGGCTCTTTCTGCAGGATTGTGTTTAGTACAGAAAAATAACCATGCAGCCATTATGATGGTATCGCTCTGTCAAGGCATTGGGTATGGTTTGGGGGCTGTTTCTGCAGGATTGTGCTTAGTACAGAGAAACAACCATGCAGCCATTATAATGGTATTGCTCTGTCAAGGCATTGGGAATGGTTTGGGGGCTGTTTCTGCAGGATTGTGCTTAGTACAGAGAAATAACCATGCAGCCATTATGATGGTATTGCTCTGTCCTGGGATTGGGAATGGTTTGGGGGCTGTTTCTGCAGGATTGTGCTTAGTACAGAGAAATAACCATGCAGCCATTATGATGGTATTGCTCTGTCCTGGGATTGGGAATGGTTTGGGGGCTGTTTCTGCAGGATTGTGCTTAGTACAGAGAAATAACCATGCAGCCATTATGATGGTATTGCTCTGTCCTGGGATTGGGAATGGTTTGGGGGCTGTTTCTGAAGAATTGGGTATGGTTTGGGCGCTGTTTCTGCAGGATTGTGCTTAGTACAGACAAAATAACCATGCAGCCATTATAATGGTATTGCTCTGTCAAGGCATTGGGAATGGTTTGGGGGCTGTTTCTGCAGGATTGTGCTTAGTACAGAGAAATAACCATGCAGCCATTATGATGGTATTGCTCTGTCCTGGGATTGGGAATGGTTTGGGGGCTGTTTCTGCAGGATTGTGCTTAGTACAGAGAAATAACCATGCAGCCATTATGATGGTATTGCTCTGTCCTGGGATTGGGAATGGTTTGGGGGCTGTTTCTGCAGGATTGTGTTTAGTACAGAGAAATAACCATGCAGCCATTATGATGGTATCGCTCTGTCAAGGCATTGGGTATGGTTTGGGGGCTGTTTCTGAAGGATTGTGCTTAGTACAGAGAAATAACCATGCAGCCATTATAATGGTATTGCTCTGTCAAGGCATTGGGAATGGTTTGGGGGCTGTTTCTGCAGGATTGTGCTTAGTACAGAGAAATAACCATGCAGCCATTATGATGGTATTGCTCTGTCCTGGGATTGGGAATGGTTTGGGGGCTGTTTCTGCAGGATTGTGTTTAGTACAGAGAAATAACCATGCAGCCATTATGATGGTATTGCTCTGTCAAGGTATTGGGTATGGTTTGGGGGCTGTTTCTGCAGGATTGTGCTTAGTACAGAGAAATAACCATGCAGCCATTATGATGGTATTGCTCTGTCAAGGCATTGGGAATGGTTTGGGGGCTGTTTCTGCAGGATTGTGCTTAGTACAGAGAAATAACCATGCAGCCATTATGATGGTATTGCTCTGTCCTGGGATTGGGAATGGTTTGGGAGCTGTTTCTGCAGGATTGTGCTCAGTACAGAGAAATAACCATGCAGCCATTATGATGGTATTGCTCTGTCCTGGGAGTGGGAATGGTTTGGGGGCTGTTTCTGCAGGATTGTGCTTAGTACAGAGAAATAACCATGCAGCCATTATGATGGTATTGCTCTGTCCTGGGATTAGGAATGGTTTGGGGGCTGTTTCTGCAGGATTGTGCTTAGTACAGAGAAATAACCATGCAGCCATAATGATGGTATTGCTCTGTCCTGGGATTGGGAATGGTTTGGGGGCTGTTTCTGCAGGATTGTGCTTAGTACAGAGAAATAGCCATGCAGCCATTATGATGGTATTGCTCTGTCCTGGGATTGGGAATGGTTTAGGGGCTGTTTCTGAAGGATTGGGTATGGTTTGGGCGCTGTTTCTGTAGGATTGTGCTTAGTACAGAGAAATAACCATGCAACCATTATGATGGTATCGCTCTGTGCAGGCATTGGGTATGGTTTGGGGGCTGTTTCTGCAGGATTGGGGATGGTTTGGGGGCTGTTTTTGCAGGATTGGGTATGGTTTGGGGGCTGTTCATGCAGGATTGTGCTTAGTACAGAGAAATAACCATGCAGCCATTATAATGGTATCGCGCTGTGCAGGCATTGGGTATGGTTTGGGGCTGTTTGTGCAGGATTTGGTATGGTTTGGGGGCTGTTTCTGAAGGATTGGGTATGGTTTGGGGACTGTTTCTGCAGGATTGTGCTTAGTACAGAGAAATAACCATGCAGCCATTACGATGGTATTGCTCTGTCCTGGGATTGGGAATGGTTTGGGGGCTGTTTCTGCAGGATTGTGTTTAGTACAGAGAAATAACCATGCAGCCATTATGATGGTATCGCTCTGTCAAGGCATTGGGTATGGTTTGGGGGCTGTTTCTGCAGGATTGTGCTTAGTGCAGAGAAATAACCATGCAGCCATTATAATGGTATTGCTCTGTCCTGGGATTGGGAATGGTTTGGGGGCTGTTTCTGCAGGATTGTGTTTAGTACAGAGAAATAACCATGCAGCCATTATGATGGTATTGCTCTGTCCTGGGATTGGGAATGGTTTGGGGGCTGTTTCTGCAGGATTGTGTTTAGTACAGAGAAATAACCATGCAGCCATTATGATGGTATCACTCTGTCAAGGCATTGGGTATGGTTTGGGGGCTGTTTCTGCAGGATTGTGCTTAGTGCAGAGAAATAACCATGCAGCCATTATAATGGTATTGCTCTGTCCTGGGATTGGGAATGGTTTGGGGGCTGTTTCTGCAGGATTGTGTTTAGTACAGAGAAATAACCATGCAGCCATTATGATGGTATTGCTCTGTCCTGGGATTGGGAATGGTTTGGGGGCTGTTTCTGCAGGATTGTGCTTAGTACAGAGAAATAACCATGCAGCCATTATGATGGTATTGCTCTGTCTTGGGATTGGGAATGGTTTGGGGGCTGTTCCTGTAGGATTGGGTATGGTTTGGGGGTTGTTTCTGCAGGATTGTGCTTAGTACAGAGAAATAACCATGCAGCCATTATGATGGTATCGCTCTGTGCAGGCATTGGGTATGGTTTGGGGGCTGTTTCTGCAGGATTGGGGATGGTTTGGGGGCTGTTTTTGCAGGATTGGGTATGGTTTGGGGGCTGTTCATGCAGGATTGTGCTTAGTACAGAGAAATAACCATGCAGCCATTATGATGGTATCGCGCTGTGCAGGCATTGGGTATGGTTTGGGGCTGTTTGTGCAGTATTTGGTATGGTTTGGGGGCTGTTTCTGAAGGATTGGGTATGGTTTGGGGACTGTTTCTGCAGGATTGTGCTTAGTACAGAGAAATAACCATGCAGCCATTATGATGGTATTGCTCTGTCCTGGGATTGGGAATGGTTTGGGGGCTGTTTCTGCAGGATTGTGTTTAGTACAGAGAAATAACCATGCAGCCATTATGATGGTATCGCTCTGTCAAGGCATTGGGTATGGTTTGGGGGCTGTTTCTGCAGGATTGTGCTTAGTACAGAGAAATAACCATGCAGCCATTATAATGGTATTGCTCTGTCAAGGCATTGGGAATGGTTTGGGGGCTGTTTCTGCAGGATTGTGCTTAGTACAGAGAAATAACCATGCAGCCATTATGATGGTATTGCTCTGTCCTGGGATTGGGAATGGTTTGGGGGCTGTTTCTGCAGGATTGTGCTTAGTACAGAGAAATAACCATGCAGCCATTATGATGGTATTGCTCTGTCCTGGGATTGGGAATGGTTTGGGGGCTGTTTCTGCAGGATTGGGTATGTTTTGGGGTCTGTTCCTGCAGGATTGTACTTAGTACAGAGAAATAACCATGCCGCCATTATGATGGTATCTCTCTGTCCAGGCATTGGGTACGGTTTGGGGGCTGTTCCTGCAGGATTGGGTATGGTTTGGGGGTTGTTTCTGCAGGATTGTGCTTAGTACAGAGAAATAACCATGCAGCCATTATGATGGTATCGCTCTGTCCTGGGATTGGGTATGGTTTGGGGGCTGTTTCTGCAGGATTGGGGATGGTTTGGGGGCTGTTTCTGCAGGATTGTGCTTAGTACAGAGAAATAACCATGCAGCCATTATGATGGTATTGCTCTGTCCTGGGATTGGGAATGGTTTGGGGGCTGTTTCTGCAGGATTGTGCTTAGTACAGAGAAATAACCATGCAGCCATTATGATGGTATTGCTCTGTCCTGGGATTGGGAATGGTTTGGGGGCTGTTTCTGCAGGATTGGGTATGTTTTGAGGTCTGCTCCTGCAGGATTGTACTTAGTACAGAGAAATAACCATGCAGCCATTATGATGGTATCTCTCTGTCCAGGCATTGGGTACGGTTTGGGGGCTGTTCCTGCAGGATTGGGTATGGTTTGGGGGTTTTTTCTGCAGGATTGTGCTTAGTACAGAGAAATAACCATGCCGCCATTATGATGGTATCGCTCTGTGCAGGAATTGGGTATGGTTTGGGGGCTGTTTCTGCAGGATTGGGGATGGTTTGGGGGCTGTTTCTGCAGGATTGTGTTTAGTACAGAGAAATAACCATGCAGCCATTATGATGGTATCGCTCTGTCTTGGGATTGGGAATGGTTTGGGGGCTGTTTCTGAAGGATTGGGTATGGTTTGGGCGCTGTTTCTGCAGGATTGTGCTTAGTACAGAGAAATAACCATGCAGCCATTATGATGGTATTGCTCTGTCTTGGGATTGGGAATGGTTTGGGGGCTGTTTCTGAAGGATTGGGTATGGTTTCGGCGCTGTTTCTGCAGGATTGTGCTTAGTACAGAGAAATAACCATGCAGCCATTATGATGGTATTGCTCTGTCCTGGGATTGGGAATGGTTTGGGGGCTGTTTCTGCTTGATTGTGCTTAGTACAGAGAAATAACCATGCAGCTATTATGATGGTATTGCTCTGTCCTGAGACCGGGAATGGTTTGGGGGCTGTTTCTGCAGTATTGGGTATGGTTTGGGGGCTGTTCCTGTAGGATTGGGTTTGGATTGGGGGCTGTTCCTGCAGGATTGTACTAAGTACAGAGAAATAACCATGCAGCCATTATAATGGTATTGCTCTGTCCAGGCATTAGGCATGGTTTAGGGGCTGTTCCTGTAGGATTGGGTATGGTTTGGGGGCTGTTTCTGAAGGATTGTGCTTAGTACAGAGAAATAACTATGCAGCCATTATGATGGTATCTCTCTGTCCAGGCATTAGGCATGGTTTGGGGGCTGTTCCTGTAGGATTGGATTTGGTTTGGGGGCTGTTTCTGCAGGATTGGGTATGGTTTGGGGGCTGTTACTGCAGGATTGGGGTTTGGTTTGGGAGCTGTTTCTGCAGGATTGTGCTAAGTACAGAGAAATAACCATGCAGCCATTATGATGGTATCGCGCTGTGCAGGCATTGGGTATGGTTTGGGGCTGTTTGTGCAGGATTTGGTATGGTTTGGGGGCTGTTTCTGAAGGATTGGGTATGGTTTGGGGACTGTTTCTGCAGGATTGTGCTTAGTACAGAGAAATAACCATGCAGCCATTATGATGGTATTGCTCTGTCCTGGGATTGGGAATGGTTTGGGGGCTGTTTCTGCAGGATTGTGTTTAGTACAGAGAAATAACCATGCAGCCATTATGATGGTATTGCTCTGTCCTGGGATTGGGAATGGTTTGGGGGCTGTTTCTGCAGGATTGTGCTTAGTACAGAGAAATAACCATGCAGCCATTATGATGGTATCGCTCTGTCAAGGCATTGGGTATGGTTTGGGGGCTGTTTCTGCAGGATTGTGCTTAGTGCAGAGAAATAAACATGCAGCCATTATAATGGTATTGCTCTGTCAAGGCATTGGGAATGGTTTGGGGGCTGTTTCTGCAGGATTGTGCTTAGTACAGAGAAATAACCATGCAGCCATTATGATGGTATTGCTCTGTCCTGGGATTGGGAATGGTTTGGCGGCTGTTTCTGCAGGATTGTGCTTAGTAGAGAGAAATAACCATGCAGCCATTATGATGGTATTGCTCTGTCCTGGGATTGGGAATGGTTTGGGGGCTGTTTCTGCAGGATTGGGTATGTTTTGAGGTCTGTTCCTGCAGGATTGTACTTAGTACAGAGAAATAACCATGCAGCCATTATGATGGTATCTCTCTGTCCAGGCATTGGGTACGGTTTGGGGGCTGTTCCTGCAGGATTGGGTATGGTTTGGGGGTTTTTTCTGCAGGATTGTGCTTAGTACAGAGAAATAACCATGCCGCCATTATGATGGTATCGCTCTGTGCAGGCATTGGGTATGGTTTGGGGGCTGTTTCTGCAGGATTGGGGATGGTTTGGGGGCTGTATCTGCAGGATTGTGTTTAGTACAGAGAAATAAACATGCAGCCAGTATGATGGATGATGGTATCGCTCTGTCTTGGGATTGGGAATGGTTTGGGGGCTGTTTCTAAAGGATTGGGTATGGTTTGGGCGCTGTTTCTGCAGGATTGTGCTTAGTACAGAGAAATAACCATGCAGCCATTATGATGGTATTGCTCTGTCCTGGGATTGGGAATGGTTTGGGGGCTGTTTCTGCTTGATTGTGCTTAGTACAGAGAAATAACCATGCAGCTATTATGATGGTATTGCTCTGTCCTGAGACCGGGAATGGTTTGGGGGCTGTTTCTGCAGTATTGTGTATGGTTTGGGGGCTGTTCCTGTAGGATTGGGTTTGGATTGGGGGCTGTTCCTGCAGGATTGTACTAAGTACAGAGAAATAACCATGCAGCCATTATAATGGTATCGCTCTGTCCAGGCATTAGGCATGGTTTAGGGGCTGTTCCTGTAGGATTGGGTATGGTTTGGGGGCTGTTTCTGCTTGATTGTGCTTAGTACAGAGAAATAACCATGCAGCTATTATGATGGTATTGCTCTGTCCTGAGACCGGGAATGGTTTGGGGGCTGTTTCTGCAGTATTGTGTATGGTTTGGGGGCTGTTCCTTTAGGATTGGGTTTGGATTGGGGGCTGTTCCTGCAGGATTGTACTAAGTACAGAGAAATAACCATGCAGCCATTATAATGGTATCGCTCTGTCCAGGCATTAGGCATGGTTTGGGGGCTGTTCCTGTAGGATTGGATTTGGTTTGGGGGCTGTTTCTGCAGGATTTGGTATGGTTTGGGGGCTGTTACTGCAGGATTGGGGTTTGGTTTGGGAGCTGTTTCTGCAGGATTGTGCCTAGTACAGAGAAATATCCATGCAGCCATTATGATGGTATTGCTCTGTCCTGGGATTGGAAATGGTATGGGGGCTGTTTCTGCAGGATTGGGCATGGTTTGGGGGCTGTTCCTACAGGATTGTACTTAGTACAGAGAAATAACCATGCAGCCATTATGATGGTATCTCTCTGTCCAGGCATTGGGTACGGTTTGGGGGCTGTTCCTGCAGGATTGGGTATGGTTTGGGGGCTGTTTCTGCAGGATTGTAATTAGTATAGAGAAATAACCATGCAGCCATTATGATGGTATCGCTCTGTCCAGGCATTGGGTATGGTTTGGGGGCACTTACTGCAGGATTGTGCTTAGTAGAGATAAATAACCATGCACCCATTATCATGGCATCTCTCTGTCGAGGCACTGGGTATTTTTTGGGGGCTATTTCTGCAGGATTGTGCTTAGTATAGAAATAACCATAAAGCTATTATGATAGTATTGCTCTGTCTAGGAATTGGGTATGGTTTGGGGGCTGTTTCTGCAGGATTGTGCTTAGTACAGAGAAATAACCATGCAGCCATTATGATGGTATCGCTCTGTCCAGGCATTGGGTATGGTTTGGGGGCTGCTCCTGCAGGATTGGGAATGGTTTGGGGGTTGTTTCTGAAGGATGGTGCTTAGTAAAGAGAAATAACTATGCAGCCATTATGATGGTATCGATCTGTCCAGGCATTGGGTATGGTTTGGGGGCTGTTTCTGCAGGATTGTAATTAGTACAGAGAAATAACCATGCAGCCATTAAGATGGTATCGCTCTATCCAGGCATTGGGTATGGTTTGGGGGCTGTTTCTGCAGAATTGTGCTTAGTACAGATAAATAACCATGCACCCATTATCATGGAATCTCTCTGTCCAGGCATTGGGTATTTTTTGGGGGCTGTTCCTGCAGGATTGTGCTTAGTACAGAAAAATAACTATGCTGCAATTTTTATCATATCTCTCTATAGGGGAATTGGGTATGTGTTGGGGGCTGTTCCTGCTGACCTTTCCATCTCTGAATCCGCTGATCCGGAACCGTCTGATACGGATCTCAAGTTCCCGAATCCCCTGTTCCTGAGGTTCCTACTGGACCGCGCTGAGCTCGACTGTTTGAGTTCCTCAGAATGCTGATTCTGCAGAAAGTTGTACCACAAATCTTTGTTGATATTGGAATATTGTATTTCATTAATCTCATAAATAAACATGAAGAGTTTCCATTTCTCTTAGTCTCATAGTATCACTCATGTATAATAAGGGATAATGTACCCCCTACTGTAAATGATAAGGATATTAGCAGTCACTGAGGGGTTCTGTGCCCATATAAAGGCTGCAGGCTGAGTTATACAGGGAACTCTGAGTATCACTCATGTATTATAAGGGATAATGTACACCCCTACTGTAAATTATAAGGATATAAGCAGTCACTGAGGGGTTCTGTGACCATATAAAGGCACAAGGCTGCAGGCTCAGTTATACAGGGAACTCTGAGTATCACTCATGTATTATAAGGGATAATGTACCCCCTACTGTAAATGATAAGGATATTAGCAGTCACTGAGGGGTTCTGTGCCCATATAAAGGCACAAGGCTGCAGGCTGAGTTATACAGGGAAATCTGAGTATCACTCATGTATTATAAGGAATAATGTACCCCCTACTGTAAATGATAAGGATATTAGCAGTCAGGAACCACAACACTGAGGAAAAGACACTGAAATATTAAAGAAAAAAAAACTATTACAAAAAACATGGATTGAAAACCTGAGAATAGATAGTCAGGGGGTTCACTCTGGTTCATGTTCTTGATCTAGAAAACAAGAGTTAGGTTAGATACCATGGATGAGTGTTTAAAATGACTTTTATTTCTTAGTACAGTATTTCCGAATCAGCAATACAGCCCTATCGGCCACCTTAAAACCATAACCCACATCCAAAAGTCCTACCCGCAACAGGACAGGCTACCCAATTTTTTTGTGGGCAACCAACCCACTGCAGGACTCTAAACACGAGTTTTAAGGAGAAAATAGGCGCCTGGTCTACCCAAGGCTGCGCTGTGACTTGGGACACCATTCATGGTGAACATGTAATTAATGTATCAGCCCCCTGAGACGTCACCCAGAGGAGAATATTCCCTATGTGCTGTATGTATGTATGAAGTCCCACCTTCATTGCATACGGCCCAGGGATTCACGCTCCTACAGGCCCAAGTTACTGGGTTCCTGGCTGTACAGATATAGCTCACAGAACCAGAGAGAACCAGTGTATAGTGTGACCCCCACACCTGGGCACTAAGCCAGTTCAGAACACTTGGAGAAAAAAAAGCCAAGATTCCCTTTTTACTCTATGGAAGATTTTTGAATCGTCCCGTTAAGATTATTTCCCAGATACCATTCGATGGATTTTGATTCTGTATGGCAGTGGAAAGGCATTTCCAAACTACACAATTAAATAACATTTTGACAAATGGGGCGACTTCAGAACATTTGGAGAAAAAAAAGCCAAGATTCCCTGCACTACACTGATGAGCCCCAAAAAGGGTGAAACCGGTCTGTAGTCGGGAATCTGGTCAGCTATTATCCCAGCTTCTGCTTTAAAAACCCAGTGGGTGAGCTTTAGCCTATAGGATAAACCCATGTAAGTGGGATTTTCTAACCTTGTTTGGAATTCATTGCCAGAATTCCTTTAATTTAATTAGATTCCACAAACACCTGAAAAAAGCTATTCCCAGAGAGCCTGCAAGGTTTGCTGTTCCGAAGGTATTAGACGAGATGTGCGTTATTATTGTCCAAAGTGCCCCAGCAACTCAACAACTTCTTACAACTTTTTTTTCATGTATTCCATCCAAAATGCTGCTTAAATGCTGCAGAAAATGGCAAACTTCACTTAATAAAAATAAAACATTTAATTTCCCTAGTTTTATGGAGATTTTCCTACCAAAAAAGGTAAAATTCAACATGCAATTGTGGGACATAAAAGTGCAGCAAAGAGCAAACATTGCTGGAAGGAAGAAGTTAGAATTTAAACCCTGCACAGTTTGAGATGGCGATGAGGAGCACTGAAAGCTATTAGGAGGCTTCTGGTTTTTCAGTTAACTATAAAAAGCTGGAACCTCTTTGGGACCTTGACAGGAAATCTTAGGGGTTCAATATGGAAAGGGAGACAATTGTAGACCACTGAGTCTGGGAGTCATGGAGAAAATATGCTGTTTAGTATCTAATACACCAAAGAATAACATTGATGTGTCATGATTGTATGAGAAGGTTGCCAGACCATGGAGAGGGTGCTAAGGTGCTTGGAGCAATTTTCCAGTAAAAGCAAAAAAAGGAAGACTATGCCATTTATCCCTGACACCATCTTAGAATGTTCAAAGCTAAGGAACCCAGGCTTTAAAGAAGTGAGTTGGTGGCAGAGTTTGCCAACTCTGCAGAAGACATGCCCACTAATTCTGGGAGTTATAGGGGTTCTTGCTTAAAGTTTGTGTTACATTTCATGACATAAGCCATTCAATAAGTCCCAGGCAGTAAGAAGTCAAACAGTGGTTTGACAAATGGAAGTGCTGGTGCTTCTCATGCTTATTAGGTTTCTCACATTACAGTGAGGTTTTTTCAGCAGTTTGAGAGCCTGCACAGGGCCGTCCTGTAATTATGACCCAGAAGCGTCACTGCAGTACTGTCAAGGTGAACACCAATAAGCTTGATATTGTAGATTTTTTCGATCTGTATAGTACAGAGGACATTCTATAATACACGGTCCACTGCACAAATTTAAATGCTAAGTTGTATCTTACCAGCTGCCTGGGGATTCATGTGGCCAGGCGTGGTATCTAATATACACAAAATAAAAAGAATCCTGCCTCTCAGATTGCCAATGAGACATGTAGAATGTAATAAAGTGTCAAGTACTACAGGATCTGAATTCTGCATCTGTTGGTAGGTTAGAGCCATCTGGGTTTGTAAGTGGTATAGGCATATTTTATATCTTCATAATAAATGTGCCATTCTCTAGATTTGTATGCACAAGGTTGCAGGATGGAAAGAAAAGCTCCAGATGTATATAGTTTAGAAACAAACCTTGAATTCATCAGGTTTTTGTTACCTGTCTTTGGGATTTTGGTAAGAAATTTATTTGAAAATTATTTTCCTATAAAGCAGCTTAAAGGGGACCTGTCACCCTAAGAAATAATTACAAATTGTTTTCTATTGTGTTTGTCAAGCAAAATAAACTTCAATTACACTATACTTATTTCCTTCAGCACTGGAATTCACCATTGCAGAAAACAGGCAGGCTCCATTTTGTGGACACTGTTATTAAAGGAACAGTAACACCAAAAATTGAAAGAGCTTTAAAGTAATTAAAATATAACGTACTGTTGCCCTGCACTGGTACAGCTGGGGTGTTTTCTACAGTAACACTACTATAGTTTATATCAGTGCTGTCCAACTGGCGGCCCGTGACCCCCCTCTGTGTGGCCCCCAACCTGTCTGGCTGCTTTGATGGCTTACCTTTGAGTAAGCATTAAATGGTATCAGTACTGAGATTAACTGGCCCCCTGCATGGTTCTCACCTCAGATTTAGGCTGTAATCCCTCTGTATTGTTTAAAAATGTAATCCCCTATGTTTTTCACACCTTTTAGTTTCTGCATTGTTCAACCCCTGCAGTGTTCACACCTCAGGCTCAGACTGTAGTCACTCCCATTGTTCACTTCTTCACACCTCAGACATAGGTACTGTAGGCAGAGTATGGCACATACAGCCAGCATAGGGCAGGTAGAGTATGGCACACACAGGCAGCATAGGTCAGGGAGGGTATGGCACACAGGAAGGGTAGGGCAGGCAGAGTATGGCACACACAGGCAGCATAGGGCAGGCAGAGTGTGGCACACACAGGAAGGGTAGGGCAGGCAGAGTATGGCACACACAGTAAGGGTAGGGCAGGCAGAGTATGGCACACACAGTAAGGGTAGGGCAGGCAGAGTATGGCACACACAGGAAGGGTAGGGCAGGCAGAGTATGGCACACACAGTCAGGGTAGGGCAGGCAGAGTATGGCACACACAGGCAGGTTAGGACAGGCAGAGTATGGCACACACAGACAGCATAGGACAGGCAGAGTGCTGCCTGTGTGTGCCATACTCTGCTTGCCCTATGCTGCTTGTGGGAGGTGAACCTGGCAGGGGTTTGTTGTGGGAGTTTGTTAGCAGTTGGAAATAGCCATTAAATGGTCCCAACGGTGTGTAATTATGTACTGGGGGTTGCTCTGCTATCCACAGGGGAGGAGGAGGCATATGGAATTTAAGGGTATATCTTAATATGACATAATTCTTTCACATATGAATGATGGTTGATATCCCCACAGTAAGGACCAAGCATTTGGGATTTTGCTGTGCTACCACCATTGTGATAAAATGGGTGTGGTTTGAAGTGGGTGTGGTTTCAAAAAGGGGAGTGGTCAAAACTGGCTTCCATTAGTGGCCCTCCACCATGTATGCTAGAGAAATTTCGGCCCTCGGCACCGTAGAAGTTGGACAGCACTGGTTTATATAATAAGCTGCTGTGTAGCCATGGGGGCAGCCATTCAAGCTTGAAAAAAAGAGAAAAGACACAGGTTACATAGCAGATAAGCTCTGTAGAATATAATAGTGTTCTATCTGTTATCTGCTATGTGCCTGTGCCTTTTCTCCATTGAATGGCTGCCCCCATGGCTACACAGCAGAGTATTTATATAAACTATAGTAGCCTTCTGAAGCAAACACACAACTTTTACCAGTGCAGAGCAACAGTACATGATATTTTAATTACTTTTATACACTTTCATTTTATGGTGTTACTGTTCCTTTAAAGCAAGATGTGCATCCTACCAAAATCTTGTTTCTGTGCCAGTATGAGGGGACCTGATACCCATATCCATGCACAGTAAAACACAATTAGATTGTGAGGAGGGAGGGGGAATGTGAGGAGTGCAGTGACATCTAAGAAGTTCTGAATTGAAAGTGAAAGTAACTGTCTGCCCCACCCCTATGCCTAAGGCATAGAGGCAGGTCAGGCAAGATATGATGGACAGCTGGGACTTTTAAATGCTTATATAATGGGTATAGATGTGTTAATAAAAAAATGACTTTGGGTTACATGTTCAATTTGAAAAGGGCTTTTATTATACAGCTTTTTCAGGCTGGGTGACAGGTCCACTTTAAGTTTCCCATATTTTAATATTCCATTCGACAATTGATTGCCCTCATGGGGAATCCTTGGAAGCTATCGCTGCACAACCATACTCCCCCACAGCATTAGTTTAGTGCCAACACCACAAAAAGACCACAAAACTTAGTATACAGTATGGAAACTCTATAGTAGTGTTTCCGAAGCAAACACACAACTTTTTCCAGCACAGGCCAACAGTACATTACATTTTCATTAATTTAAACCATTTAATCCTTTGCACAAGAACCAACTGCCCCCACAGTACAAGTCCTTTGCACAGGCACCTACTTGTACCCAATATATATATATATCAGTGCCTGAGTTTAATTAATTAAAATAAGATGACAAAAATCCAATTGTACAGGTGCCTACTTTTACCCAAATACCTCAGTACATAACCCATGTGTATCAAACTAGCCCTTTGTACAGGCACCTACTTGCACCCATAGAAATCCCTCAGTGTGTGCCCCTAATTTCTTACTTTAGTAAATAAAGTCCTTAGTACAGGCACCTACTTGCACCCATAGAAATACCTCAGTGCCTGTCCCTAATATCTTACTACACAGTTTATATCATTCTCTGTACAGGCACCTACCTGCACCCATAGAAATACCTCAGTGCCTGTCCCTAATATCTTACTATAGATTAGTCTATAATGTTCTGTTACAGGCACCTACTTGCACCCATAAAAATGCCTTAGCACCCATCCCTAATTTCTTAAAACAAATTAGACTATAAAATACTTTATATGGACACTTACCTCCACCCATAGAAATACCTCAGTATCTGCCCCTAATTTCTTACTTTAGTCAATAAAGTCCTCTGTACAGGCACCTACTTGCACCCATAGAAATACCTCAGTATCTGCCCCTAATCTCACTACACATTAGTTTATATTATTCTCTGTACAGGCACCTACTTGCACCCATAGAAATACCTCAGTATCTGCCCCTAATCTCACTACACATTAGTTTATATTATTCTCTGTACAGGCACCTACTTGCACCCATAGAAATACCTCAGTATCTGCCCCTGATATCTTACTATAAATTAGTCAACAAAGTCCTTCGTACAGGCACCTACTTGCCCCTATAGAAACACCAAGTAGTCACCAATGTCCCACAAAATTTTCGCGTTACAAAGACTAAAACCCCAGCAGCCGCACAAAGCATTCCGCCTAATAAGGTGCCGCGCCAGCTGCTTTATCCTTCTCTCCCGCCCCTCACTTTCCTCCCACAAACGGCCCGCCCCTCTGAGACTTTGCTCCTCTGTGTCTGCGCCTATTCAAATTACAAACTCTTCCTTGGCCCGCCCCTGTCACATCTCCGCTCCCTAATCTGTCAAGCTTCCTGCCCACTCGTCTATTAGCCCCACCCACAAACATTGACGACAGCTCCGCCCTCAGCAGTCTAAGTGTACAGCTGTCGATTGGCTGTAAATGGTTTTCCCGCCTCTTAGGAGAGCAACGATTGGCTGCTGCAGTTTATGGACAGGATGAAGCAATAAACTGTCCGTGTAGTACATTTTAGTACCGCAGTCTTTACTTTATCTATCTTGTATGTAGCTCAGCTCACAAGGCTCTTTACTGTACTACAACTCCCAGCATGCCCCGTGACTCCATACCGTGCCCCTTGAATGTAGCTCAGCTCACAGGGCTCTATACTGTACTACAACTCCCAGCATGCCCTATGCCACCATACTGTGCCCCTTGTATGTAGCTCTGTTCACGGGGTGCTTTACTGTACTTACAACTCCCAGCATGCCCTGTGCCTCCATACTGTGCCCCTTGTATGTAGATCAGCTAAAAGGGCGCGTTACTGTACTACAACTCCCAGCATGCCCTGTGCCTCCATATTGTGCCCCTTGTATGTAACTCAGCTCAAACGGCGCATTACTGTACTACAACTCCCAGCATGCACTGTGCCTCCATACTGTGTGTGTATGTAGCTCTGTTCACAGGGCGCTTTACTGTACTACAACTCCCAGCATGCCCTGTGCCTCCATACTGTGTCCCTTGTATGTAGCTCAGCTCACAAGGCGCTTTACTGTACTGCAACTCCCAACATGCCCTGTGCCTCCATACTGTGTGCCCCTTGAATGTAGCTCAGCTCACAGGGCGCTTTACTGTACTACAACTCCCAGCATGCCCTGTGCCTCCATACTGTGTCCCTTGTATGTAGCTCACCTCACAAGGTGCTTTACTGTACTGCAACTCCCAGCATGCCCTGTGCCTCCATACTGTGTGCCCGTTGAATGTAGCTCAGCTCACAGGGTGCTTTACTGTACTGCAACTCCCAGCATGCACTGTGCCTCCATACTGTGTGCCCCTTGTATGTAGCTCAGCTCACAGGGCGCTTTACTGTACTACAATTCCCAGCATGCCCTGTGCCTCCATACCGTGCCCCTTGTATGTAGCTCTGTTCACGGGGTGCTTTACTGTACTAACAACTCCCAGCATGCCCTGTGCCTCCATACTGTGCCCCTTGTATGTAGATCAGCTCAAAGGGCGCGTTACTGTACTACAACTCCCAGCATGCCCTGTGCCTCCATATTGTGCCCCTTGAATGTAGCTCAGCTCACAGGGCTCTATACTGTACTACAACTCCCAGCATGCCCTATGCCACCATACTGTGCCCCTTGTATGTAGCTCTGTTCACAGGGCTCTTTACTGTACTACAACTCCCAGCATGCCCTGTGCCTCCATACTGTGTCCCTTGTTTGTAGCTCAGCTCACAAGGCGCTTTACTGTACTGCAACTCCCAGCATGCCTGGCTCCTCCATACTGTGTGCCCCTTAAATGTAGCTCAGCTCACAGGGCGCGTTACTGTACTGCAACTCCCAGCATGCCCTGTGCCTCCATACTGTACCCCTTGAATGTAGCTCAGCTCACAGGGCGCGTTACTGTACTGCAACTCCCAGCATGCCCTATGCCTCCATACTGTGTCCCTTGTATGTAGCTCAGCTCACAAGGCGCGTTACTGTACTGCAACTCCCAGCATGCCCTGTGCCTCCATACTGTGCCCCTTGAATGTAGCTCAGCTCACAGGGCGCTTTACTGTACTGCAACTCCCAGCATGCCCGGCTCCTCCATACTGTGTTGTGCCCCTTGTATGTAGCTCAGCTCGCAGGTCGCTTTACTGTACTACAACTACCGCCATGCCCTGTGCCTCCATACCGTGCCCCTTGTATGCAGCCATTATGATGGTATTGCTCTGTCCTGGGATTGGGAATGGTTTGGGGACTGTTTCTGCAGGATTGTGCTTAGTACAGAGAAATAACCATGCAGCCATTATGATGGTATTGCTCTGTCCTGGGATTGGGAATGGTTTGGGGGCTGTTTCTGCAGGATTGTGCTTAGTACAGAGAAATAACCATGCAGCCATTATGATGGTATCGCGCTGTGCAGGCATTGGGTATGGTTTGGGGGCTGTTTCTGAAGGATTGGGTATGGTTTGGGGACTGTTTCTGCAGGATTGTGCTTAGTACAGAGAAATAACCATGCAGCCATTATGATGGTATTGCTCTGTCCTGTGATTGGGAATGGTTTGGGGGCTGTTTCTGCAGGATTGTGTTTAGTACAGAGAAATAACCATGCAGCCATTATGATGGTATCGCTCTGTCAAGGCATTGGGTATGGTTTGGGGGCTGTTTCTGCAGGATTGTGCTTAGTACAGAGAAATAACCATGCAGCCATTATAATGGTATTGCTCTGTCAAGGCATTGGGAATGGTTTGGGGGCTGTTTCTGCAGGATTGTGCTTAGTACAGAGAAATAACCATGCAGCCATTATGATGGTATTGCTCTGTCCTGGGATTGGGAATGGTTTGGGGGCTGTTTCTGCAGGATTGTGCTTAGTACAGAGAAATAACCATGCAGCCATTATGATGGTATTGCTCTGTCCTGGGATTGGGAATGGTTTGGGGGCTGTTTCTGAAGGATTGGGTATGGTTTGGGGGTTGTTTCTGCAGGATTGTGCTTAGTACAGAGAAATAACCATACAGCCATTATGATGGTATCGCTCTGTGCAGGCATTGGGTATGGTTTGGGGGCTGTTTCTGCAGGATTGGGGATGGTTTGGGGGCTGTTTTTGCAGGATTGGGTATGGTTTGGGGGCTGTTCATGCAGGATTGTGCTTAGTACAAAGAAATAACCATGCAGCCATTTTGATGGTATCGCGCTGTGGAGGCATTGGGTATGGTTTGGGGCTGTTTCTGAAGGATTGGGTATGGTTTGGGGACTGTTTCTGCAGGATTGTGCTTAGTACAGAGAAATAACCATGCAGCCATTATGATGGTATTGCTCTGTCCTGGGATTGGGAATGGTTTGGGGGCTGTTTCTGCAGGATTGTGTTTAGTATAGAGAAATAACCATGCAGCCATTATGATGGTATCGCTCTGTTAAGGCATTGGGTATGGTTTGGGGGCTGTTTCTGCAGGATTATGCTTAGTGCAGAGAAATAACCATGCAGCCATTATAATGGTATCGCTCTGTCAAGGCATTGGGAATAGTTTCGGGTCTGTTTCTGCAGGATTGTGCTTAGTACAGAGAAATAACCATGCAGCCATTATGATGGTATTGCTCTGTCCTGGGATTGGGAATGGTTTGGGGGCTGTTTCTGCAGGATTGTGCTTAGTACAGAGAAATAACCATGCAGCCATTATGATGGTATTGCTCTGTCCTGGGATTGGGAATGGTTTGGGGGCTGTTCCTGTAGGATTGGGTATGGTTTGGGGGTTGTTTCTGCAGGATTGTGCTTAGTACAGAGAAATAACCATGCAGCCATTATGATGGTATCGCTCTGTGCAGGCATTTGGTATGGTTTGGGGGCTGTTTCTGCAGGATTGGGGATGGTTTGGGGGCTGTTTTTGCAGGATTGGGTATGGTTTGGGGGCTGTTCATGCAGGATTGTGCTTAGTACAGAGAAATAACCATGCAGCCATTATGATGGTATTGCTCTGTCCTGGGATTGGGAATGGTTTGGGGGCTGTTTCTGCAGGATTGTGCTTAGTACAGAGAAATAACCATGCAGCCATTATGATGGTATTGCTCTGTCCTGGGATTGGGAATGGTTTGGGGGCTGTTTCTGCAGGATTGTGCTTAGTACAGAGAAATAACCATGCAGCCATTATGATGGTATTGCTCTGTCCTGGGATTGGGAATGGTTTGGGGGCTGTTTCTGCAGGATTGTGCTTAGTACAGAGAAATAACCATGCAGCCATTGTGATGGTATTGCTCTGTCCTGGGATTGGGAATGGTTTGGGGGCTGTTTCTGCAGGATTGTGCTTAGTACAGAGAAATAACCATGCAGCCATTATGATGGTATTGCTCTGTCCTGGGATTGGGAATGGTTTGGGGGCTGTTTCTGAAGGATTGGGTATGGTTTGGGCGCTGTTTCTGCAGGATTGTGCTTAGCACAGAGAAATAACCATGCAGCCATTATGATGGTATCGCTCTGTGCAGGCATTGGGTATGGTTTGGGGGCTGTTTTTGCAGGATTGGGTATGGTTTGGGGACTGTTTCTGCAGGATTGTGCTTACTACAGAGAAATAACCATGCAGCCATTATGATGGTATCGCGCTGTGCAGGCATTGGGTATGGTTTGGGGCTGTTTGTGCAGGATTTGGTATGGTTTGGGGGCTGTTTCTGAAGGATTGGGTATGGTTTGGGGACTGTTTCTGCAGGATTGTGCTTAGTACAGAGAAATAACCATGCAGCCATTATGATGGTATCGCTCTGTCAAGGCATTGGGTATGGTTTGGGGGCTGTTTCTGCAGGATTGTGATTAGTACAGAGAAATAACCATGCAGCCATTATAATGGTATTGCTCTGTCAAGGCATTGGGAATGGTTTGGGGGCTGTTTCTGCAGGATTGTGTTTAGTACAGAGAAATAACCATGCAGCCATTATGATGGTATTGCTCTGTCCTGGGATTGGGAATGGTTTGGGGGCTGTTTCTGCAGGATTGTGCTTAGTACAGAGAAATAACCATGCAGCCATTATGATGGTATTGCTCTGTCCTGGGATTGGGAATGGTTTGGGGGCTGTTTCTGAAGGATTGGGTATGGTTTGGGCGCTGTTGCTGCAGGATTGTGCTTAGTACAGAGAAATAACTATGCAGCCATTATGATGGTATTGCTCTGTCCTGGGATTGGGAATGGTTTGGGGGCTGTTTCTGCAGGATTGTGCTTAGTACAGAGAAATAACCATGCAGCCATTATGATGGTATTGCTCTGTCCTGGGATTGGGAATGGTTTGGGGGCTGTTTCTGCTTGATTGTGCTTAGTACAGAGAAATAACCATGCAGCCATTATGATGGTATTGCTCTGTCCAGGGATTGGTAATGGTATGGGGGCTGTTTCTGCAGGATTGTGCTTAGTACAGAGAAATAACCATGCAGCCATTATGATGGTATCGCGCTGTGCAGGCATTGGGTATGGTTTGCGGCCGTTTCTGCAGATTTTTGTTTCTGAAGGATTGGGTATGGTTTGGGGACTGTTTCTGCAGGATTGTGCTTAGTACAGAGAAATAACCATGCAGCCATTATGATGGTATTGCTCTGTCCTGGGATTGGGAATGGTTTGGGGGCTGTTTCTGCAGGATTGTGTTTAGTACAGAGAAATAACCATGCAGCCATTATGATGGTATCGCTCTGTCAAGGCATTGGGTATGGTTTGGGGGCTGTTTCTGCAGGATTGTGCTTAGTGCAGAGAAATAACCATGCAGCCATTATGTTGGTATTGCTCTGTCAAGGCATTGGGAATGGTTTTGGGGCTGTTTCTGCAGGATTGTGCTTAGTACAGAGAAATAACCATGCAGCCATTATGGTGGTATTGCTCTGTCCTGGGATTGGGAATGGTTTGGGGGCTGTTCCTGTAGGATTGGGTACGGTTTGGGGCTTGTTTCAGCAGAATTGTGCTTAGTACAGAGAAATAACCATGCAGCCATTATGATGGTATCGCTCTGTGCAGGCATTGGGTATGGTCTGGGGGCTGTTTCTGCAGGATTGGGGATGGTTTGGGGGCTGTTTTTGCAGGATTGGGTATGGTTTGGGGGCTGTTCATGCAGGATTGTGCTTAGTACAGAGAAATAACCATGCAGCCATTATGATGGTATCGCGCTGTGCAGGCATTGGGTATGGTTTGGGGCTGTTTCTGCAGGATTTGGTATGGTTTGGGGGCTGTTTCTGAAGGATTGGGTATGGTTTGGGGACTGTTTCTGCAGAATTGTGCTTAGTACAGAGAAATAACCATGCAGCCATTATGATGGTATTGCTCTGTCCTGGGATTGGGAATGGTTTGGGGGCTGTTCCTGTAGGATTGGGTACGGTTTGGGGGTTGTTTCTGCAGGATTGTGCTTAGTACAGAGAAATAACCATGCAGCCATTATGATGGTATCGCGCTGTGCAGGCATTGGGTATGGTTTGGGGCTGTTTCTGCAGGATTTGGTATGGTTTGGGGGCTGTTTCTGAAGGATTGGGTATGGTTTGGGGACTGTTTCTGCAGGATTGTGCTTAGTATAGAGAAATAACCATGCAGTCATTATGATGGTATTGCTCTGTCCTGGGATTGTGAATGGTTTGGGGGCTGTTCCTGTAGGATTGGGTACGGTTTGGGGGTTGTTTCTTCAGGATTGTGCTTAGTACAGAGAAATAACCATGCAGCCATTATGATGGTATCGCGCTGTGCAGGCATTGGGTATGGTTTGGGGCTGTTTCTGCAGGATTGGGTATGGTTTGGGGGCTGTTCATGCAGGATTGTGCTTAGTACAGAGAAATAACCATGCAGCCCTTATGATGGTATCGCGCTGTGCAGGCATTGGGTATGGTTTGGGGCTGTTTCTGCAGGATTGGGTATGGTTTGGGGGCTGTTTCTGCAGGATTGTGTTTAGTACAGAGAAATAACCATGCAGCCATTATGATGGTATCGCTCTGTCAAGGCATTGGGTATGGTTTGGGGGCTGTTTCTGCAGGATTGTGCTTAGTACAGAGAAATAACCATGCAGCAATAATAATGGTATTGCTCTGTCAAGGCATTGGGAATGGTTTGGGGGCTGTTTCTGCAGGATTGTGCTTAGTACAGAGAAATAACCATGCAGCCATTATAATGTTATTGCTCTGTCCTGTGATTGGATATGGTTTGGGGGCTGTTTCTGCAGGATTGTGCTTAGTACAGAGAAATAACCATGCAGCCATTATGATGGTATTGCTCTGTCCTGGGATTGGGAATGGTTTGGGGGCTGTTTCTGCAGGATTGTGCTTAGTACAGAGAAATAACCATGCAGCCATTATGATGGTATTGCTCTGTCCTGGGATTGGGAATGGTTTGGGGGCTGTTTCTGAAGGATTGGGTATGGTTTGGGCGCTGTTTCTGCAGGATTGTGCCTAGTACAGAGAAATAACCATGCAGCCATTATGATGGTATCGCTCTGTGCAGGCATTGGGTATGGTTTGGGGGCTGTTTCTGCAGGATTGGGGATGGTTTGGGGGCTGTTTTTGCAGGATTGGGTATGGTTTGGGGGCTGTTCATGCAGGATTGTGCTTAGTACAGAGAAATAACCATGCAGCCATTATGATGGTATCGCGCTGTGCAGGCATTGGGTATGGTTTGGGGCTGTTTCTGCAGGATTTGGTATGGTTTGGGGGCTGTTTCTGAAGGATTGGGTATGGTTTGGGCGCTGTTTCTGCAGGATTGTGCCTAGTACAGAGAAATAACCATGCAGCCATTATGATGGTATCGCTCTGTGCAGGCATTGGGTATGGTTTAGGGGCTGTTTCTGCAGGATTGGGGATGGTTTGGGGGCTGTTTTTGCAGGATTGGGTATGGTTTGGGGGCTGTTCATGCAGGATTGTGCTTAGTACAGAGAAATAACCATGCAGCCATTATGATGGTATCGCGCTGTGCAGGCATTGGGTATGGTTTGGGGCTGTTTCTGCAGGATTTGGTATGGTTTGGGGGCTGTTTCTGAAGGATTGGGTATGGTTTGGGGACTGTTTCTGCAGGATTGTGCTTAGTACAGAGAAATAACCATGCAGCCATTATGATGGTATTGCTCTGTCCTGGGATTGGGAATGGTTTGGGGGCTGTTTCTGCAGGATTGTGCTTAGTACAGAGAAATAACCATGCAGCCATTATGATGGTATTGCTCTGTCCTGGGATTGGGAATGGTTTGGGGGCTGTTTTTGCAGGATTGTGCTTAGTACAGAGAAATAACCATGCAGCCATTATGATGGTATTGCTCTGTCCTGGGATTGGGAATTGTTTGGGGGCTGTTTCTGCAGGATTGGGTATGTTTTGGGGTCTGTTCCTGCAGGATTGTACTTAGTACAGAGAAATAACCATGCTTCCATTATGATGGTATCTCTCTGTCCAGGCATTGGGTACGGTTTGGGGGCTGTTCCTGCAGCATTGGGTATGGTTTGGGGGCTGTTCCTGCAGGATTGGGTATGGTTTGGGGGTTGTTTCTGAAGGATTGGGTATGGTTTGGGGACTGTTTCTGCAGGATTGTGCTTAGTACAGAGAAATAACCATGCAGCCATTATGATGGTATTGCTCTGTCCTGGGATTGGGAATGGTTTGGGGGCTGTTTCTGAAGGATTGGGTATGGTTTGGGCGCTGTTTCTGCAGGATTGTGCTTAGTACAGAGAAATAACCATGCAGCCATTATGATGGTATCGCTCTGTGCAGGCATTGGGTATGGTTTGGGGGCTGTTTCTGCAGGATTGGGGATGGTTTGGGGGCTGTTTTTGCAGGATTGGGTATGGTTTGGGGGCTGTTCATGCAGGATTGTGCTTAGTACAGAGAAATAACCATGCAGCCATTATGATGGTATCGCGCTGTGCAGGCATTGGGTATGGTTTGGGGCTGTTTCTGCAGGATTGGGTATGGTTTGGGGGCTGTTCATGCAGGATTGTGCTTAGTACAGAGAAATAACCATGCAGCCCTTATGATGGTATCGCGCTGTGCAGGCATTGGGTATGGTTTGGGGCTGTTTCTGCAGGATTGGGTATGGTTTGGGGACTGTTTCTGCAGGATTGTGCTTAGTACAGAGAAATAACCATGCAGCCATTTTGATGGTATTGCTCTGTCCTGGGATTGGGAATGGTTTGGGGGCTGTTTCTGCAGGATTGTGTTTAGTACAGAGAAATAACCATGCAGCCATTATGATGGTATCGCTCTGTCAAGGCATTGGGTATGGTTTGGGGGCTGTTTCTGCAGGATTGTGCTTAGTACAGAGAAATAACCATGCAGCAATAATAATGGTATTGCTCTGTCAAGGCATTGGGAATGGTTTGGGGGCTGTTTCTGCAGGATTGTGCTTAGTACAGAGAAATAACCATGCAGCCATTATAATGTTATTGCTCTGTCCTGTGATTGGATATGGTTTGGGGGCTGTTTCTGCAGGATTGTGCTTAGTACAGAGAAATAACCATGCAGCCATTATGATGGTATTGCTCTGTCCTGGGATTGGGAATGGTTTGGGGGCTGTTTCTGCAGGATTGTGCTTAGTACAGAGAAATAACCATGCAGCCATTATGATGGTATTGCTCTGTCCTGGGATTGGGAATGGTTTGGGCGCTGTTTCTGCAGGATTGTGCCTAGTACAGAGAAATAACCATGCAGCCATTATGATGGTATCGCTCTGTGCAGGCATTGGGTATGGTTTGGGGGCTGTTTCTGCAGGATTGGGGATGGTTTGGGGGCTGTTTTTGCAGGATTGGGTATGGTTTGGGGGCTGTTCATGCAGGATTGTGCTTAGTACAGAGAAATAACCATGCAGCCATTATGATGGTATCGCGCTGTGCAGGCATTGGGTATGGTTTGGGGCTGTTTCTGCAGGATTTGGTATGGTTTGGGGGCTGTTTCTGAAGGATTGGGTATGGTTTGGGGACTGTTTCTGCAGGATTGTGCTTAGTACAGAGAAATAACCATGCAGCCATTATGATGGTATTGCTCTGTCCTGGGATTGGGAATGGTTTGGGGGCTGTTTCTGCAGGATTGTGCTTAGTACAGAGAAATAACCATGCAGCCATTATGATGGTATTGCTCTGTCCTGGGATTGGGAATGGTTTGGGGGCTGTTTTTGCAGGATTGTGCTTAGTACAGAGAAATAACCATGCAGCCATTATGATGGTATTGCTCTGTCCTGGGATTGGGAATTGTTTGGGGGCTGTTTCTGCAGGATTGGGTATGTTTTGGGGTCTGTTCCTGCAGGATTGTACTTAGTACAGAGAAATAACCATGCTTCCATTATGATGGTATCTCTCTGTCCAGGCATTGGGTACGGTTTGGGGGCTGTTCCTGCAGCATTGGGTATGGTTTGGGGGCTGTTCCTGCAGGATTGGGTATGGTTTGGGGGTTGTTTCTGCAGGATTGTGCTTAGTACAGAGAAATAACCATGCAGCCATTTTGATGGTATCGCGCTGTGCAGGCATTGGGTATGGTTTGGGGGCTGTTTCTGCAGGATTGGCGATGGTTTGGGGGCTGTTTTTGCAGGATTGGGTATGGTTTGGGGGCTGTTCATGCAGGATTGTGCTTAGTACAGAGAAATAACCATGCAGCCATTATGATGGTATCGCGCTGTGCAGGCATTGGGTATGGTTTGGGGCTTTTTCTGCAGGATTTGGTATTGTTTGGGGGCTGTTTCTGAAGGATTGGGTATGGTTGGGCGCTGTTTCTGAAGGATTGTGTTTAGTACAGAGAAATAACCATGCAGCCATTATGATGGTATCGCTCTGTCAAGGCATTGGGTATGGTTTGTGGGCTGTTTCTGCAGGATTGTGCTTAGTACAGAGAAATAACCATGCAGCCATTATGATGGTATTGCTCTGTCCTGGGATTGGGAATGGTTTGGGGGCTGTTTCTGCAGGATTGTGCTTAGTACAGAGAAATAACCATGCAGCCATTATGATGGTATTGCTCTGTCCTGGGATTGGGAATGGTTTGGGGGCTGTTTCTGCAGGATTGGGTATGTTTTGGGGTCTGTTCCTGCAGGATTGTACTTAGTACAGAGAAATAACCATGCAGCAATTATGATGGTATCTCTCTGTCCAGGCATTGGGTACGGTTTGGGGGCTGTTCCTGCAGGATTGGGTATGGTTTGGGGGTTGTTTCTGCAGGATTGTGTTTAGTACAGAGAAATAACCATGCAGCCATTATGATGGTATCGCTCTGTGCAGGCATTGGGTATGGTTTGGGGGCTGTTTCTGCAGGATTGGGGATGGTTTGGGGGCTTTTTCTGCAGGATTGTGCTTAGTACAGAGATATAACCATGCAGCCATTATGATGGTATTGCTCTGTCCTGGGATTGGGAATGGTTTGGGGGCTGTTTCTGCAGGATTGTGCTTAGTACAGAGAAATAACCATGCAGCCATTATGATGGTATTGCTCTGTCCTGGGATTGGGAATGGTTTGGGGGCTGTTTCTGAAGGATTGAGTATGGTTTGGGCGCTGTTTCTGCAGGATTGTGCTTAGTACAGAGAAATAACCATGCAGCCATTATGATGGTATTGCTCTGTCCTTGGACCGGGAATGGTTTGGGGGCTGTTTCTGCAGTATTGGGTATGGTTTGGGGGCTGTTCCTGTAGGATTGGGTTTGGATTGGGGGCTGTTCCTGCAGGATTTTACTAAGTACAGAGAAATAACCATGCAGCCATTATAATGGTATCGCTCTGGCCAGGCATTAGGCATGGTTTAGGGGCTGTTCCTGCAGGATTGGGTATGGTTTGGGGGCTGTTTCTGAAGGATTGTGCTTAGTACAGAGAAATAACCATGCAGCCATTATGATGGTATATCTCTGTCCAGGTATTGGGTGTGGTTTGGGGGCTGTTTCCGCAGGATTGTGGTTAGTACAGAGAAATAACCATGCAGCCATTATGATGGTATCGCTCTGTCCAGGCATTGGGTATGGTTTGGGGGCTGTTTCTGCAGGATTGTGCTTAGTACAGAGAAATAACCATGCAGCCATTATAATATTATTGCTCTGTCAAGGCATTGGGAATGGTTTGGGGGCTGTTTCTGCAGGATTGTGCTTAGTACAGAGAAATAACCATGCAGCCATTATGATGGTATTGCTCTGTCCTGGGATTGGGAATGGTTTGGGGGCTGTTTCTGCAGGATTGTGCTTAGTACAGAGAAATAACCATGCAGCCATTATGATGGTATTGCTCTGTCAAGGCATTGGGAATGGTTTGGGGGCTGTTTCTGCAGGATTGTGCTTAGTACAGAGAAATAACCATGCAGCTATTATGATGGTATTGCTCTGTCCTGGGATTGGGAATGGTTTGGGGGCTGTTTCTGCAGGATTGTGCTTAGTACAGAGAAATAACCATGCAGCCATTATGATGGTATTGCTCTGTCCTGGGATTGGGAATGGTTTGGGGGCTGTTTCTGCAGGATTGTGTTTAGTACAGAGATATAACCATGCAGCCATTATGATGGTATCGCTCTGTCCAGGCATTGGGTATGGTTTGAGGGCCGTTCCTGCAGGATTGGGTATGGTTTGGGGGCTGTTCCTGCAGGATTGTGCTTAGTACAGAGAAATAACCATGCAGCTATTATGATGGAATCGCTCTGTCCAGGCATTGCGTATGGTTTGGGGGCCGTTCCTGAAGGATTTTGCTTAGTACAGAGAAATAACCATGCAGCCATTTTGATGGTATCTCTCTATAGGGGAATTGGGTATGGGTTGGGGGCTGTTCCTGCTAACCTTTCCATCCTGAATCTGCTGATCCGGAACTCTATGATCCTGATCTCAAGTTCCCACCTCCCCTGTTCCTGAGGTTCCTACTGGCCTGCGCTGAGCTCAACTGCTTGAGTTCCTGAGATTGCTGATCCTGTAGAAAGTTGTACTACAAATCTTTGTTGATATTGGAACATTGTATTTCATTAATCTCATAAATAAACATGAAAAGTTCCCATTTGTGGTAGTTTTGTTCCCCTTACATGCTGTGGCTGGGACCAACTGCAGGGAAGCTTCTCAGGCTCTTATCAAGGGGGAGCCCAACCTGTACTGTGTGGGGAACAAACACTGAGCCACTAGCACTGCCCCTGTTACCCCATATCATTTACTGGCCCAATGTTCCACTCTCATATCATTGGTTCCCTCCTACTAACCCCTCCCCCCAATCTATCTGATCTGATTCTATTGGGTGGGGCCAATGGCAGTGAAACATAGATAGATAGATAGATATATAGATGATACAGAGATAGATAGGTGATTCAGAGATAGATAGATGATAGATAGATGATAGATAGATAGATAGATAGATGATAGACATAATATAGAGATAATGGATAAAAAACAAAAATGAATTTTGCTTTGGGGCATGGGGGGTCTATCATTATATGAAATGAATTGTCCTGTATCTGGGGGCCAACCCCATTACATAACACAGGGGGGCTAAGGGGATACAGTTTGTGGCCGCATTAATCCCTCTCAGAATTCAGGCCACTCAGTGAGACCCTGAGTGCCTGCCCCATGGGATGCTGGGTAGGGCTGGGGTTGGATGGAACAAACCAATTAAAGCACGGTGCAGGGTTATCTCTATATCTAGAGAGGCCAAGTAAAGCCAAATGGAAGATGAAGAAGGAATCCCCCAGAAGGAAGGGAGACTAGATGGGAACATTGGGAAAGATATAAAGATGGGGGGGTAACAGGGTGCATAGGGGTCAGTTAATAATAAATGGGCTTATCCAAGCCCCCTTTGGAGGTCCAACATCAGATCTGAACCCCCCTTAGCGTATAACAAGGTTACAGGTATGGGTATCAGTCATTAATTCAGCGCTCCAAGTATATGTAGGGCAGCAAATAAGTTACCCCCCTAATTTTCAGACCCAGCTGCCGAGCACCCCACAATGGGAAGATCACAGACACCCCCATCTCCTTGCAGATGGTGCCCAGGCCAGAATCAACCCCTGAGCCTCACTGCCACCCCTTTATCCCTGTAAAGAGGCAGAATTGGAAGAATAAATAAAAAAATTTGCTTATAAAGGACAAAATTATATAAGGTGTATTACATATATATTATATTATATAAATAGTATTTTCATATTATACATGACGTCACCCGTGCGTAAGGGCGCAACCTTATAAAAGTACCTGGGACTGCCAGAGAAGGAGCTGCATACACTGAGGAGCCGCTGGGGAAGAAGGAGCTCCAACGCATCGCGCTGTCCCGGGTAAGTCAATGAATGTTCCGCATTTCCGTAATTTATTACGGAAATGCGGGACATTCATGGGACTATCCGGGACAGCGGGATGCGCTCTAAAAACCGGGACTGTATCGCGGAAAGTGGGACAGTTGGCAGGTATACAATAGGGCTGTTCTGCCCCCAATAAGGGGTAATTATATCTTAGTTGGGATCAAGTACAGGTACTGTTTTATTATTGCAGAGAAAAAGGGAATCATTTTTAAAAATTAGAATTATTTTCTTATAATGGAGTCGGCTAATGGGTTTCTGGATAACAGAGCCCATACCTGTACTTTCTAATGGAAATGTGCCCTTTATATTATGCCATGTGGGGCCTGGGTACCTGGCAGGCTGGTCTCACACTCACGAGTCTCTGACATTAGCCACTCAGCGTCACACTCTCAGTGATATTACGTAGGGTGCCCCGATGTTACGAGTGACCCCAGGTAGCGCAGGGACCCAGATCTAAAGGCTGGAAAGAGGCAGAAGAGGAACACAAATAAAAATGATAGACCAACTGGAAAGGTGCAAAGAATAGGGCATTCTCTCACACACTAATAGGCAACTGGCCCTTTAAAGAGATGAACTGTAGTTTTGTTCCTTTTATGCAGTGTGAGTGTTTTGTGTATCCCCTGAGGATCTATATAGCCTGGAACTGGGGCAACACATTAGCCAAGGGCGGCTGTAAGTAGCCCAGAGCTTCCCATTAGTGTTAGCCCCGTGGGGGGTAATATCAGTAGCAAACACAGATAATAACACTGATGAGAGAAAAACCAGGAGCAGTGTTGGACTGGGTCCCCCTGGGCTCACTAACCCCCGAGCAACTGAATTATCTACAGCAATAAAGTAACCCCTGAACTCCTTATAGCATGGGGTGGGGCCAGATGTCATTCTACCCTCCCCCCTCCCTCCAACACAGTGGTACCAACCAGCTACACCTCCCATGGGTCTGTCCTCTCTGCCTCCCGTCATGGTACATCAGCAACCTCTCTTTGTTCCCTCAGTCCACTAGAATCTGCCCCCTCGCCCACCCTATCAGCACCCGCTGTCCCTACTTTCATTAGCACCAGGGCTGTACAGCTGCCGTGTATCTACCTTTGAGCAGCAGAGGATCTGGGAGCTGTAGTTTAGCAACTGACATTCTGCAAAAGGCCCATGCTTGCTCCGCCCCTTCTCTCTTCTTGAAACAGAAGCAGGAAGCACCTGTAAGCTCGGCCCATTTAACTGCCAATAGGAAGCATTGTCTCAGCCCTGAGGGCTTATTCCTGCTCTGTCACTTCCTGGGAGGTGTGGCCTCAGTCATTGCCATCAGGACATTTGCTGGGACTCCCTTATTCAGTCAGAAAGAGTGACAAATAGGGGGGAATTCACAAAAGTGGTGATATTGAGACAAAATAAAAGTGGAGATAGATTTGTCGGATTTTCCACCGTATTCACAAACCTCTATCTCCACGTTTGTGAATTTGTCTTTTAAACAGACAGTTTTCAGATTTTGTCATTTTCCAGACTTTTTTTTATGAATTTGCCTTTAGCTCTTAGTAAATCTGTCGGTGCCACCAAACCCAGTCCCACAGCTACAGGAGCCTTGGGATAAGGATTTTACCAGCAGGATTTTGCATTTCATTTGCCATTTCACTTTGGGGCATTTCCTGAGGAGTAATTTTAGTTTGCCCAGGGAAACTATACATCATTTTTTTCAGGACAATCTGGGTTTTCTATATTCCTGTGTAATTCCACTTCTGTAACAAGATTTAAGGGTCTAAATACCATCTTCTCTAGCCTCTACTCATTACTGGTCAGCAGCAATCCGCCCCACACACCAACTTGCCCTGTTGAGGCCAGTCCAACCCTGTACCCCAATATCCCAGTTTGGGTGCCAGTGTGCATGTGCTGTTTGCTGATCACCAAGATGGCTGCTGGGAACAGGTGGGGGCCAATGCTGTCAAGCAGCTCTATAGTTCTGTACATGCTGTGGGGGCACAGATAAGTTGGGGCAAATGTCAGTGAAGTGATTAAAGAGGGGGCACTGCTGCTAAAACTTAAAATTTGCCTGGGAGGCTTTACTTTTCCTTTTAATAAAAATGTTTACAATATATTCACACAAAATGTTATTATTGCCTCATTGATTAAGCTAAAACTAGCATAGCAATGCAAATGTGAGGTAAAAACTTTTTATATATAAGATATAAATGAAACTTTTTTTTTAATCAGTGTTTTACTTGTTTATAAAATGTTAATGAGGCTTTTTGCATGTATTGTTCTAGGGTTAGACACAAACTTGTCCCCTAACAATAGACTGCTAATCCCAATTAATATGTTAACGATCCCCCAATGGGGCCCCTACCGTAGGTGTGAAATGGAGACTGGGTGAAACAAAACAAAACTGAAGAGCTTAGAATTAATCTAACAGAGTTACACTGAGCTTTACTCCATTTTGAAAATGTCGGGAAAAAATGTTGTTACAATGTCGTGTAAATGTCGTTTAAATGACAAATTCACAAAAGTGTCTGTAAACTGTCTTTCTTTCTCCAAAAACTGAAAAGTAGCGGTTGAGTCGTAATTTAGGCGGATTTCTGTTTGTGAATCTAGAGAAAGTGTTTTCCACCAGTTTTTCCACCACTTTTACTCCAAAAAAGGGCTACCTCCACTTTTGTGAATTCCCCCCATACTGTTACTCATAGCAGCACCTGCTTCCTTTTCTTTGCACTTACATACCCCCCAACTGTCCCGCTTTGCGCGGGACAGTTCCGGTTTTTATAGCGCATCCCGCTGTCCCAGATAGTTCAATGAATGTCCCGCATTTCCATACATTCATTGAACTATCAAGCACAACAGGATGTGCTGGCTGTAGCCAGGTGCTCCGACTTCTTCTGGGCTCTGCAACTTGTGCAGTGGCGACAGGCCCTTTTATAAGGTTGTGCTCTGTGCGTACGTGTGACGTCAGTACGCACGGGCTCAACCTTATAAAAGGGCCTGTCACCGCCGCGCAAGGAGCAGAGCCCAGAAGAAGAAGGGGCGAGTATGTGGAGCGAGTATGTGTGGGGCTACTATGTATTGGGCTACTGTGTATGGGGCTACTGGGCATTGTCTATGGGGGCATTGTCTATGGAGGCAATTGGGGGCATTGTCTTTGGGGGCACTGTGTATGGGGGGCACTTTCTATGGGGGCACTGTCTATGGGGGCACTGTCTATGGGGGCACTGTGTATGGGGGTACTGTCTATTGGGCCATTGTGGGCACTCTGTATTGGGGGGCAAAATTGGTACATAGTTACAACTCACTTATAACTGACTGCCTTCTCTCTATATTTGTATTTTATATGTAGGAGTTGTTATATTGTTTTCCTTAGGTAGTACAGTATAAGGGTATAGTACATTTTGCGTCTGATTCCACCATTTCAACTATATTAAAAGAGAATTTTTGAAAAAAATTGGTGTGTGGCCACAAATTAGGGCGTGGTCAAAAAAATTTGCCGCGCTGGGGCCCTGGGTTCCCAGTCCGACACTGATCCTGCGTAGTTCATAGATTAGATTTTTGTATGATGCAAAGCATGTCGTGTTAACAGTTTCCACAAAATGGTGCCAGTCTGTAGTCTCTAGGGGTATATTTATCATGTTGTGTAAAAAGTGGTACCGGTGATGTTGCTCATAGCAGCCATTCAGATGCTTTGCTTTGGTTTTCTAACTGTTGAAATCTGATTACTGATTGGTTGCCCTGGGCAACATCACCAGTAATGCTTCACTCCACTTTTTACACAGCATGATAAATATACCCTTAATTGTATGCTTGCAACAAAGGGAGTAGTGGCCAGCTCCATGTTGTAGCTTCCACCCTTCCCATTCAGGTGATTCCATCGACCCAATAAAAGCAAATTGCAGGTAAAACAAGGATGCTGTTGGTTCTCAGTCCTGTCCTTGGGCACAGGGTCTTAGAAGACAGGTGATTGTTTATAGTTCCCTGCTATTATATGCTCACTAGCTTTGACCTCAGAAGGGGGGGGGCAACATGGCAGGTTGGCTAGCTGTAATAACTGGCAAGCATCCTAGTAAGGCAGTTATCCAAAATGTTTATTTACAATGAATGTTGTCTCTTGGATATTAGGGGATGAACTGCTTAGGTTCAGGGGTGAGGTTTTGTAAAGTACATGATATTTTAGTCTTAGCAGGGAGAGTCACAGTATTATAAACCTGTGCCATGATGCTATCTTGGAAAATAACTTTCTTTCTCTACTTGCTTTCTGGGAATAAACAGTCCTATTTAGCCTTAATGCAGGGCTTCCACACTAGGGGGCTGATTTACTTACCCACGAATCCGACCCGAATTGGAAAAGTTCCGACTTGAAAACGAATATTTTGCGACTTTTTCGTATGTTTTGCGATTTTTTCGGATTCTGTACGAATTTTTCGGATCCAATACGATTTTTGCGTAAAAACGCGAGTTTTTCGTATCCATTACGAAAGTTGCGTAAAAAGTTGCGCATTTTGCGTAGCGTTAAAACTTACGCGAAAAATGCGCAACTTTTCGCGAAACATACGAAAAAATCGCAAAGTACCGATCATTACGAAAAAAACGCAATCGGACTCCATTCGACCCGTTCGTGGGTAAGTAAATCAGCCCCTAAGGATCAGATCCCAAATCTCACTTGGTATATGCTGGGCTAAACAGCACTATATCTAAAATGATTTATTTACATTTAATGCACTGCTATTACTAACGTAATAACAGTATTGTTTTATGGTTTCCCACTACTCCATATTTGTTTACATAGTTAGCTATTTGTGTTATTTATTCATGTTTGTTTTGGAGTCCCTCCAAAGGCAATGTTATCTTTTTAGCAGGAAAAATGCTATTAAGGCAAAAATGTGTTTTATGGAGATGAAACCAATAGGATTGGAGTCTTTAATTCTGTGATTTGGGTAACTAAGTTTGAACACAAGAGGCTACAAGTGAGCTCCTTGAAAACAGAGGTGGAAACCCCATGCAAAAGAGAATGCCAGTGTTGTGGTATTGTATACTGATTTATTAGGTATTTTATATTCTTTTGTGTGAGGGCACAATACATAAGTGATAAGGTTACATTGACACATTTTAAATAATCACTGACATTCTTTATATTATAATAAATAAAGCAAGGTTATCTTTTGTGAGCTCATACAAACTCTAGGGAGTGTATTAATTATGTTTAGTGCTCCCATTTGTATTAAAAGATGCCAGAAAATGCAAAGATCTTAATCTCGCTCCTGTGTTTTGCCATAGCTTGTTTTTTTCCCTTTGTGTGGGTGTTTTGTTGTTGTTGTTGTTGTTGCATGATTGGAAAAGTCAGTAAGCAAAAAAACACACACAAAGAGGAAAAACAAGGCAAGTGATGCCTTTCTTGCATCTTCAGACTTTGTTTTAAACACAAGCAAAATAATAAATATGCCCCTATGTATTATACAAAGCACAAATAAAATCAGGTTATTTTGATGTGTTATATAACAACATTGTTGTCTTCTTTCTTCCTTATGGTTTCAAACTTTCCTGTTACAGCAGCACTAAAATTAGAATAGGAATGTAGTTAAACAGAAGAACTGCTATATACCTATATTATTATCAGACAGTAATGAAGATGACAAATGCAGTACATAGGAGTGGTTTAACACAGGGGGCACGGGTATTTGCACGTGTTACCCCCCAACCACCAAAGGGCTTAACACCCAGCCACCAAATGGCCCACCACCCAGCCACCACAGCTCCCTCTCTGCCCCCAGCCACTGCCACTCCCACTGTGCTACTTACTTTGCTGTGAAAAATGAAAGATGGCTGTGACCCGCAGTGGAGTGGGCAGCTCAACAGGGTCGGGGCCCACTGGGATTTTTTCCCGGTATATCAGTGAGCCAGTCCGACCCTGTCTATCTGTATATAGAATAATATACTTACTTCTTGAAGAAGTAAGTAGAAGGGTATTAGATGTCCCAGTGAATTTTTAAGGTTAGAAAATAGTCTGATAATAAATATTATTATTACATTTTATTAAATTATTATATTTTATAAACAGGAAAGCAAATCCCACCATGTAAATATAAATATATTTAAATTTAGGTTGTCAAGTAAACAGTATAATATAGCCAACAAGAAGTAGTAGAAAGTCAGATGTGAGGCAGCAACATACCAGCTACAGGGAAAACCTTTTAAACCAAAATATACATTCTAAATTATAACTAGCTTGCAAGTTATGCAGGTATTGAACTCCTCTTACAGATCCCTTGTACCTGGAACACTTAGGTAACTGGGGCTCAAACCGTTCCAATGCCAAATCTACTAAGTTTTGCTCAAAAGCTGGGATTTTGTCAGAATTGGGAGAGGGTCTCGCTTTCATTCCTTCTAACCCTGATGAAAGGTAGAAGGAAGCTGACAGAAGAGGCAAAGGGAAACCCCTTATCTGGCATGTCTTGGATCCTAAGGCTTTAAGAGATGTTAACCAAGTCTCCATGCAAAATAAAAAAAACAAATAAGGAGAAGTATTTGAAACAAACCTACCATAATTTTAGAGCAGAAGCACGTAATGAGGCTAAAAATGATTCCTAGCCCCAGTAGTATCCACTGTATAATAATGACTGAGAAAGCGAAGAGATACATGTTTACTTGGCATAGTCTAGGATTATTGTTATATATTCGGAACACCCACACACTGCCTGAAAAAACAGAACAGATTCATGTTAAACAGGTATGGTGGAAGCAGATTTGTCTCACAGTAAGTACTTTTACTTTGACCCTAATAGAACCAGAAAATGCAATTATATTATAAAGATCATCAGAATTATGAACGTAAAATGACATATATAAATGTTAATGTGCTTTCTGACTGGAAATTATTAACATTATTATTAACTTTTATTTATATAGCGCCAACATATTCCACATCGCTGTATTATTATTGTAGCGTCTGTTGATAAGGGCCATTGTAGTCCTGCAATTGCTAGGAGCCTGAAAGTGTACCCAGCAGGATTCTGACAGTTTCTAAATAAATTCTGAGCCAAAGCTTTTAAAGATTTTGCTATGGGACACAGCATCCTTTTTTTCTGTACACCACTGATCAGCCATTCCAGCACTTCCTGCATCATTTCATATTCTGAGGAAGGATGAATTATATAACTAAAAGTAACTATATTATATAAAATGTCTTGTTTAAAGTTACCAGGAGCAGATTTTTGATGCCCTTGGCAGTGTGGAAAATCAGTCGTGTTTATACCTTATGGTCAGATGCACTACAGATTAAAACAGCATTAAAATGTCTCCTGCATAAGACCTCATTCATACAATTGAAATGTAATTTAAAAATATCCCAATACAAGTACTAGAACATTAGAAGTGGCTCAAAATCACATCCACTGGCCCTTCAAAACCTGAGCATCATTTAGGAGGCTGAGAAGGGACACCTCCATGCCTGAGCCCCTTATGAATACAGAGCTGCTAAACACAAACAGTATTGTATTTATGGGGTAGATCAAAGAGCTATATGCTTAATGCAGGGTAGAGTGCAAAAGTAAAATAAACATGATGGTTTGTGGCTGGTCTGTGCATTGTGCATCCTGCTCTGTGCTTCATAAATGAGGCCCAAGATTCTGAGCTATGCAGCAGAGTAGAATCAAAAAATTGCGCATGTGCAAGACCAAGTTGAGGGTGCCTGGCAATAAAGTAAAATGGCCACATGGCACTGCATTTGATTTTTCCTCTGTCTGGTGAAGTGTTTTTCCTAATAGGAGCACCAGATTGGGGGAAAAAGTTAGCCATTGAATTCACTAGGGGGTTTCCTAACATTTTGGCACCCCCAGTTGTTTCCCTGTCCTTTAAACCACTAATGTAATACCTGCCTGTCCACTAATAAACAAAAAAGGGTCTCAAAAGAAACCCATACCAGGTATATATATATAGAGAGAGAGAGAGAGAAAAATTGATAGTCCAAGAAACTGCTCTCGCAGGACTTATGAAAAACTCAAGAGTTTTTTTATTGTATTGTGATCGTTTTTGCTGTCATAAACACTGCAAATGGCGGGAAAAACAAACATTCACATCATTTTTTCACTTCACTGTTTGTTTTTCCCGCCATTTGCAGTATTTATGATTCACTTTCACTTGGCTATGTATCTTTGAGAAAGGCTGGTGTGACAGCCGAAATGTTAGTTCACCTCTACCATAAAAAATTCAATACGTGCAACAATTTAACGGTTAAATGTCCACGCTGGAACAATTAGTTCCAATGCAGAAAATAATTGTCCAAATGCTTGCTCCATGTACGTGATATGCATTGGAGAGCAAGGATCCATGCAGGTGATAGTGCTCAATACTGAAAATGTTGCTGGTGTTCAGGAAAATGTTCATAATTAGCAAAATTATTGAATGGCTGGGAATCCTTTATTTCATATTTGATAAATTAGCCTCTACATGTGGGACTGCTTCAAATTCTAGTTTGTTCATAAACATAAAATTTTACTTTTATTTTGTTATAACTTAAAACATATCAGGAAAATCTATCTCTCTACAAGTAGATAGATTCTAATTTCAGAAATGAGTGCAAAAATTAATATTTTATATTCTATTTTTATTGTTATGTCATACTCACCTTCTAGAATATTTATAGCCCCTTAAAAGTAATAGTATTTTATGTTGGCTAGGAAGAGTACCATCCTTACCTGCAATTAGCCAGGCAAACAAGAAAAGACCAACAAGGCCAGATAAAACCTTTCTTATGGTAGGGAAGAAGAACTCTAATGGGAAAAACAACCAATACGACAGGAGGAAAGCTCCAGTGACGATTAGATATATTGGAACAAAACGCTCAGCAGGACATTCGTTTAAGTGCATGGCACCTAAGTTTGAAAGAACAAGTCAAAGTTAATGTGACTATAAAATAACAACAATTTGTTGGGTTAATGGTCAAATGCACACAAAAGCAAAGTTACTTAAGTTAAACAACAAAGCAACTGAATACATGAGAGATACATAAAAGATAAATGAAAGATATAAGGGCAGTGCAAAGTTTAAAGGGGTTAGTGACCTTAAAATTAACTTTTAGTAAGATGTAGAGGGTGATCGTGTGAGTCAATTTGCAATGCACTTCATTTTTTATTATTTGTGGTTGTTGAATTATTAAGCTTCTTGTTCAGCTCTCCAGTTTGAAATTTCAGCCCCTACATTACATTACCCTAGCAACCAACTGTGGTTTGAATGACAGACTGGAATATAAATGAATAGTAATAAAAAGTTACATTAACAATCATTTTTTGACTGCCGCTGTCAGTAACCCCCATCGGAAAGTTGAAAAAAAGCAGAGGAAGAAGTCTATGAAGATTTTCATTCATCCTGGTCATGGTATATCTAGTATAAATACATTTAAAGCAACTGGACTTGTTAAGTAATCATTGAAGACGTTTCACTACTCATCCGAGCAGCTTCTTCAGTTCAACTGACTGGTATGGGCAGTCCTCAGCATATATACTCTTCCACTAATCCAATCACAATGGCACTTTGTAACTCTTCAGAAAGGTGACATCTGAATGCTGTGGAGTTACTTTGAAAGGATTACCAAAGTATCATGCAACTCTTCAAACAGGTGTTACTTTTTGGAGTTGCATGAATGGATGGAAGAAGGCAAATAATTTAAGAACTGAAAAGTTGGTCATTCTATAACTATAAATATTATTTTTCGCCTAATAAAAGAAAACAAAATTTTAAGCAGTACCTGCCTGTCCTTTTCTATTCTCTGCCCTGGTGGCTCTGGCATCTGAAACAATGTAACACAAGGCAGCAGACTGACAGACCTGCCTTGCTAGAGGAGACCGACTGTTGCAACATTGCTTAAAAAGTAACAACCAGAAGTTCAGCAAATTGAAAGTTGCTTAGCATTATGTTTTCTTTTATTAGGCAAAAAATTATTTTTGGGGTTGACATGTCTTTTAAATAATACCAATAGGATTGTTTTGCCACCAATTTAAATTTATGCAGCTTTGTTACAATTAAAGTACAAGGTACTGTTTTATTATTACACAGAAAAGGGAAATTGTTTTTAAAAATTAGAATTATTATGGCCTTCCCATAATTTGGAGCTTTCTCTATAACAGGTTTCTGGATAAGGGATCCCATACCTGTTTAGTCATTTATGGGGCTATATATTTTGAGGCCTGAACTAATATGAGCCAAGGGAATCTTTTGGACTGCAAGCATACATTAATAATTCAACATTCAACATGACAAGGCTCATAAAGAGGATAACAGGTCAGAAGAGTATAAGAACATGTCTATGTGCTGACAAACACTTGTAGTTGTTTAAATGAAATGTATACATTTAGATTGTCTTCACTTACCTACTACAATCATAGCAATGGCAAATGCTGTAATTATAAGGCCCACAATCACCTGAACCACTAAAACAGAAAACATAAGTAGTGTCAATAATAATCAAACATTTAATCCCATAAATGACACACTAATGCAGACTAAAGAGAAGAAAGCATGTACATCTCTGTACACCACTGAATGGCATCATAACCATTTTGGAAAACCTTTGTTAGGAATAATTTTTTAGTATATTCCCATTTGTAAACAACAAATGTATGTGTGCCTTTTGTCTCAAAACTGGATACTGCCAACTGACTAATCTGGTTGCTTGGATCACACATTTGGCAAAAGGTTACTGCCAGGTGAAAAACAAAAAGTTTCCTCTCAAGGCAACTTCGGCAAATCACGGGGCCGCATGTGCCATCCCACCGGCGATTTACATTCTAGCCGGTGGGATGGCATTGTGGGGAGGTTTGTTGCGCAGCGACTAATCTCCCTGTGTGTCGCTGCCCCTAGACCTATACACCTATACTCCACTGGAGCTTTTGTAAAATGGTGTCAGCTCAACAAAATGCATCCTACAAGTCAGATGTAGTTGCATGGGACGAGATAAAATCTGATGGTGCCTGACAGACTTTTTTTGTCATTGAAACACATTGACTGTTGAATTTAGATGCAGGAACAAAACACAGTCTGACTTTATCTGATCCGACTTTGCATTAAAGCTGTGGGGTGTGCATGATAAGATCAGATAAAATCTGAACCACAAAATCTCCTGTGAAGTTTAGTCCTTAGGCTAATGCCACACGGAGTGTATGCTCAACAAGCTGAGAAATTCTTGCTGAAAATACAAGTACTGTAGGCAATTAATCAAGCAATTAATTTTGGGGAGATTAATTGCCTTGCAAAGGAAACTTCGGGCAATTTAGCGTGCATATGCCTTTCTACCGGGTAGCAGAGATTAAATGTGGGTAACTGATCTCCCCATCAGACATAAACCTTAGAAAAATCACCTTTGTGATGTTTTCCGAAATGATTGTTATTTCCTCAGAATCATTTTGTGCACAGATAGACTTCCATTTAGTTCATTTTATATATTTACTTTATATGTCTTTGTATGCCCCTTTCAAATTAAAGGGGTAAACTATTTATTGCACCATTGTTTTCCAGATATGTGACTCTATTTTTGGCTAAACACAGTGAGTAGGAGTGTTTGAACAGGGAAAAGAGTACATTTTGATAACAATATCCCATTTATTGATATTATTCAAACAACCCAAGTCAATAGGAAATGCCTACTTACAGATACTACATATGTTACTGCACCGTTCAACTCCTGCAAAATGAAAATAATATTGCGTTATGCAAATAGATTTTACTCCTATCTCTGACCTATCTATCTTTCCATCCATTCACCTATCTTTGCTGCATATTCCCTGGTACTTAAAACTGTCTATGAAATGTAATGACAGCACAGGACTGAAACTGTTACTAATGCAGAAGTGCCATCCCCGTGGTCTAATATCTTGGTTATGTTATACCCTATGATCTACAGAACATATTACATGATTGGTTTACTGATAAGTTCCAAAGCAACTGAGCTTCTGGTGCCCTATTAGCAGTGGGGTATATAGTTTGGAACACTGTAGGACAGCATTTTGACAAAATAAAGTTTGGTCTCTAATATAAGGACATGTCTCTGTCTTCATTTTCTCTCTCTCACTCTCTCATTCTCTACACTGCTTATTGCTTTTCTTCTTATATTTGCCTGCACATGTTTTGTTGTTTCTTGTTATACCCACCTTCATTAATTTTAATTGTCATATCTCCAGCCATCTCTACTACTACAATCAGGTTCCTCTGAATGGTTCTAGTAAATTCCTTTAGAGGTCCTCCCCACCTAGGCAAGTAAGATTAAAATTGAAAGATTATTGCATATTAATATGCTAAGTCAAAAGCAATGTGACTTTTCAATTATAATACAATCAAAAAGTCTAGCAGTGGCTATAATAACAGATTGTAGGAAAATGAGTGGAGGATCTGAATAAAAAGGCTAGTGTACTAAGTGCAACTTGTCCCCAGATATCACTGTCTACATGTTATATCAGGTTAATATAATGTAAACTACCCCTTACACAGGTATGACATCTATTATCCAAAGTGCTTGGGACCACATAAGGGATCTTCTTAATTGTTAACACCAGACCTTAAATCTGCTAAAAACCATTTTAACATTACATAAACCTAATAGGGTTGTTTGCAGCCAATATGGCTTTGTGCAGCTTAGTTACAGAGAAAAATATATGGGATCCCATATTTACACTCCAAATTCAGTGTGTTGTTTCCAGGGCCGGAACTAGGGGTAGGCAGAGTAGGCGCCTGCCTAGGGTGCAATCACTGGGGGGTTGCATATTGAAGGGAAAAGAGTTTTTTTTTTTTTTTTATTATTTTGGTAGTAGTATTTTATTAACCCACCTTTTCTTTAATAAAACCGCCGCCCCAACCCCCCTCTGGCATGATGAGTTTTTGTTTTACTTTTGGCTTTGGGACCCAGGAGCGCACCGCCCCACAGCTCCCTGCAGCGCCGCTTACCTCCGTATGCCTGCACATGCGTATTAGGAAGTTGCGCGCACACCCATACGCAAGCGCGTCATTCGAAATCAAGGCAGCCAGAGGAACAGAAGGCGCAGGGGAGCGGCGGTGGGTGGTGGTTGCGCTGTGAAAACGTCGAGGCCTGAGTGAGCAGGACTGCTGTCTAGGACCTGGGAGTTCACTGACAATTCTTAAAAGCTGCTGCTGCTGACACAGGTACAGGTGGGGGGGCAATATGAGGGGTTGGCTGGGCTGCTGCTGACACAGGTACAGGTGGGGGGGCAATATGAGGGGTTGGCTGGGCTGCTGCTGACACAGGTACAGGTGGGGGGGCAATATGAGGGGTTGGCTGGGCTGCTGCTGACACAGGTACAGGTGGGGGGGCAATATGAGGGGTTGGCTGGGCTGCTGCTGACACAGGTACAGGTGGGGGGGCAATATGAGGGGTTGGCTGGGCTGCTGCTGACACAGGTACAGATTGGGGGGGCAATATGAGGGGTTGGCTGTGCTGCTGCTGGCACAGGTACAGATTGGGGGGGCAATATGAGGGGTTGGCTGGGCTGCTGGCACAGGTACAGATTGGGGGGGCAATATGAGGGGTTGGCTGGGCTGCTGCTGGCACAGGTACAGATGGGGGGGCAATATGAGGGGTTGGCTGGACTGCTGCTGGCACAGGTACAGATGGGGGGGCAATATGAGGGGTTGGCTGGGCTGCTGGCACAGGTACAGATTGGGGGGGCAATATAAGGGGTTGGCTGGGCTGCTGCTGGCACAGGTACAGATGGGGGGGGCAATATGAGGGGTTGGCTGGGCTGCTGCTGACACAGGTACAGATGGGGGGGCAATATGAGGGGTTGGCTGGGCTGCTGGCACAGGTACAGATTGGGGGGGCAATATGAGGGGTTGGCTGGGCTGCTGCTGACACAGGTACAGATTGGGGGGGCAATATGAGGGGTTGGCTGGGCTGCTGCTGACACAGGTACAGATTGGGGGGGCAATATGAGGGGTTGGCTGGGCTGCTGCTGACACAGGTACAGATGGGGGGGCAATATGAGGGGTTGGCTGGGCTGCTGCTGGCACAGGTACAGATAGGGGGGCAATATGAGGGGTTGGCTGGGCTGCTGCTGACACAGGTACAGATGGGGGGGCAATATGAGGGGTTGGCTGGGCTGCTGGCACAGGTACAGATGGGGGGGCAATATGAGGGGTTGGCTGGGCTGCTGCTGGCACAGGTACAGATAGGGGGGCAATATGAGGGGTTGGCTGGGCTGCTGCTGACACAGGTACAGATGGGGGGGCAATATGAGGGGTTGGCTGGGCTGCTGCTGGCACAGGTACAGATGGGGGGGGCAATATGAGGGGTTGGCTGGGCTGCTGCTGGCACAGGTACAGATGGGGGGGGCAATATGAGGGGTTGGCTGGGCTGCTGCTGACACAGGTACAGATGGGGGGGCAATATGAGGGGTTGGCTGGGCTGCTGCTGACACAGGTACAGATTGGGGGGGCAATATGAGGGATTGGCTGGGCTGCTGGCACAGGTACAGATGGGGGGGCAATATGAGGGATTGGCTGGGCTGCTGCTGGCGCAGGTACAGATGGGGGGGCAATATGAGGGGTTGGCTGGGCTGCTGCTGACACAGGTACAGATGGGGGGGGGGCAATATGAGGGGTTGGCTGGGCTGCTGCTGACACAGGTACAGATTGGGGGGGCAATATGAGGGATTGGCTGGGCTGCTGGCACAGGTACAGATGGGGGGGCAATATGAGGGATTGGCTGGGCTGCTGCTGCTGGCGCAGGTACAGATGGGGGGGCAATATGAGGTGTTGGCTGGGCTGCTGGCACAGGTACAGATGGGGGGGCAATATGAGGGGTTGGCTGCTGGCACAGGTACAGATGGGGGGGCAATATGAGGGGTTGGCTGCTGCTGACACAGGTACAGATGGGGGGGTTAATATGAGGGATATTGTAATGCAGGGGGGGGCGCTGATTGAAGCCCTTGCCTAGGGTGCCAAAATACCTTGGCCCGGCCCTGGTTGTTTCCATACTGTACCATACAAGGCAGGGCACTGCCCTATCAAATCCACTTCTTGATTTTTATTGTCTTAATGTTTCAGACAGATTTTGTGTCCTTCATCATGAATATATAGATCTGGAGTGTACTAAGACACTTTAAATCCTGAAAATGCCTTCCAAACCAGGCCCCTTTGAGTGACAGATCAAAAGACACATCACACCCTTAACCAAGCCAATACATAAAGACAGGGTCACACTGGGGTGTCTGGGGCCCACTGGCTTCCACCTCAAGTGCCCCTCAAGGGTCGAACTCCCTGTTCCTTACACTCCTGGAGATTAATGTTGTTTCTTACACTTGCCAGCACCCTCCGTGCACACGTACATTGTTTGTGGCACAAGCTCAAGGCAGGGAGTGGACCTGGGCCAGCGGGGCCCACTGAGTTTTTTTCCAGTGTTTCACCAGCCCCGTCCGACCTTGTATGAGGAAAACAAAAATACAACCTATTTAAAGGAGAAGGAAAGGCTAATAAAGAGTTGATCTCAAGCTGCAGGCATACCTTCAGTTCTCTCAAAAGTGCCCTTAAGTCTCCCCATATTTCTCCTATTTAGATGATCAGAAAAAAAACATTCTGAGCTCTGTAAAAAGAATTCCCATAATGCCTCACTCCTGCACCAAGACCCCTGTATATGCACAGTTTGTAAGACTATGAGGAAGCTTCCTGCTGATTGGCTCAGATCACACATTCCTAAGGGGGGAGGGAGTCCTTAGCATTCTTGAGGGAGGGGGAGCAAGAGAGGAGAGAGCTGCGCAGACATTGGCACAAGAAAACAAAGAGACAAGAAATCCTGTTTCTTTTGAAAGAGAACTCAGAACAGCGTTCCTGTGAGTGCTTATGGCTGTATTTACATAGACATTTCTGATAAAAAAAATTACTTAGTTTTTACCTTTCCTTCTCCTTTACAGATGCCCTACCCCCTCCCATTCTTGTGCAAATTTACTTTGTTGGGTACAGAGCACTGGGGATCGGTGCACAGGTTTCTTGCACTTCCCTATAGCTCCGGACCCAGTTTACAGGCATATGGGTGGCATGCCACCCATGAAGTCCAGCTGCCCTAGGCCTGGGTCTTTGTGGCCATGCTTAAAGAAACTGAAAATGACATCACTACAATTCAGAAGTGATGTTATCGGAAAGTGAGGAGTGAGTAATATTCAAAAATCTCTGTCACTTTAAAAAACTTTAATCTAAAACCCCAAAGCCTCCAGCCTCGTTCCACACAATCACCCCTTTGCTCTGCATATACTCTTTTGCTTTGCTACTCTTTGACTCTCTTCCTAACAACCTCACTTGCTCTTCTTTCTACTACCAGGTTGGCATCTCCACTCTCCTCTTGCCCTGGAAAACTTATTGCAGCAACCAACCAGTAGGTAATATTTACTGGTAACCTGTTTAAAAGCAAACATTTTATTGGTTGCAATAAGTTACTGCTCCTGGACAAACATAATGCTTTTTATTACATATGGGGTAATTGTCAATGTTTTGTTCCAGTTCTTGAACTTTTATCAGGACAATGAATGCTTGCAATACCAATATATAAAGAGTAAGACACCCAGATCTAGAAAATGACATTCTATCATGACCTTCCCATCTGATTTAACCATAGATACCTTAAACAAACATACCTCAGTAATCCCAATTCAAATACATTAATACAAACACAATTTAGGTAAAAAGCATTTCATATAATATTTACATTTTTCCCTTTGGAGTAGGTGGAACACAATCAAACCCCATAGATCTGAATTGTAGTAACCTATGGTCCATTTCCAAAAAATGTGTTGCTACAGCTTTAGTGGTTCTCCCATCATGATAAGATGTACTGATGGCTAATCTATAGCCATCAATATGTTTTCTTAACATCAAATCAGCAGTGTACTGTACCTCCCTTGGGCGCCCCTGCAAAAACAATTTTAGACTCCTACCCTTAACCTCGGTGGCACTCCCATCTTCATTCATGCACAATGTGCCACCCCCTCATGTGAGCACTCACACATTGGGAGATGGGGAAAGCAACCCCCTGACCAGTCTGGCCCCCTCTTACCCTGGAACTCTCAGGGCTGAGGGGTCTGCTGTAATGAATCTGTAGTTGTAAGGGCAAAAGACATGTGTATCTCAAATGTGGTTGTACAAAATTATCTCCCTAGATCTCAGTTGGTTAAACCACTCACAAGAGGTGCAGTTATTACATTTACTAGTACCTTTCTTAAGTTGAACATTGATTAAAATTGCAACCTTTGTTTGATGCAGTTAAAAGCATTATTATATGTAATTACTGCACCAATGAAAAGTAATCTGTCACCCCAACATAAAAGGGTTTTTTTTAACATTAAAACACTCATATCTGTTTTAAATGTATTTCAAAATCTTAGCTGTCAGTCATATATCACTTTCACTGCCTCTATGCCTCAGGCATAGAGGCCTAGAATTGTAGGCTGTGCATGGGCATCAGCATCTTGCACATACACAACATTTTAGGATGGCACAAAGCCTGCCTTAATAAGTGTCCACAAAATGGTGCCTGCCTGCTTGGTGTAATTGTGAATTCCAAGACTTAAAGGGACAGTAACACCAAAAAATGAAAGTGTATAAAAGTAATTACTATATAATGTAATGCTGCTCTGTACTGGTACAACTGGTGTGTTTTCCTTAGAAACCCTACTATAGTTTATATAAATAAAGCTTCTGTGTAGCCACGGGGGCAGCCATTTACAGGAGAAAAGGCACAGGTTACTTAGCAGATAACAGATAAAACCCCATTATATTCTACAAAGCTTATCTGTTATCTGCTATGTAACCTGTGCCTTTTCTCCTTTTTCCCAACTTCAATGGCTGCCCCCGTGTTGACATAGCAGCTCATTTATATAAACTATAGTAGCGTTTCTGTTGCAAACTTACCAGTTGTACCAGCGCAGGGCAACTGTACATTATATTTTAATTACTTTAAAGCACTTTCCTTTTTTGGTGTTACTGTTCCTTTAAGAGTAGGAGTTTCTTTGTCATGTAACAGCATTAGAATTCAATTAACTAATTTAATTAATGCAGGGTTTCCTTGTGTCCTTGCATCCAACTCATCAGATCAGACTGAAGGGACAAATGTCTTGCCAACTACACAAGAGTATGTAGATGCAAATACCTTTCTAAATAGTGCTAATGCTCAGTTTTGCTTCCAAGCTAGCATTTGCATTCATGAATATCAATTTGTAATTTATATAAATAAAAAGTATATCCATTACTAAAAGACTCTCTTTGTTTCACAAACTGTTTACTGTAGTCCTGTTGTATACTTAATCCTTCATCTAAAACCATTGAGTACTATCCATCCAGTACTCTTCATATCTATATACAGGTATAGGACCCGTTATCCAGAATGCTCGGGACCAAGGGTATTCCGGATAAGGAGTCTTTCTGTAATTTGGATCTTCATACTTTAAGTCTACTAAAAAATCAATAAAACATTAATTAACCCAATAGGGTTGTTTTGCAACCAATAATTATATCTTAGTTGGGATCAAATACAAGGTACTGTTTTATTATTACAGAGAAACAGGAAATCAAATTTAAAAATCTGAATTATTTGATTAAAATGGAGTCTATGGGAGACAGGCTTTCCGTAATTCGGAGCTTTCTGGATAATGGGTTTCCGGATAACAGATCCCATACCTGTACCAACTTCTGTATATACTCCTATCACAAACCCAAAGCATCCCATACAATTGTTAGAAATGATTCTGTGCCTGTAAAGTAACATATGTAGAAAATCAGTACCTTTTCAAGTGAAGGTCTTGAAGTTCCACGCTCCTCAGAGAAAAGTAGATGATGCTTAGCATATGCTGTGCTGATGTATTTATATTCGTTCACTTCTCTAATTTAAGGTGTGGCCATTCTTCTGGCATGATACCTGGCACCTCTACAATTAAGATGTGTGATCACATTGCATGGATAAACTTATGCTGGGAATTCCAAACATAGACAATTCTTATCTATAATGTCACCATGTGTTTACCGAGTTTGATGTTGTGCACAAAGTTACACATACTGATATGGCAAAGCTGCAGTAGGGAATATATATATAACTATTGCATTGAGCTATTCTATTGTCTGAGTTGAAAAATCAGCATTTCTATATGAAGAGAGAACCATCTGAATTAAGCATTACACCATAATCTGTTCCCAACATGGCACAGGACATGTATTGATTTTTAATTTTTATCGGCTTCCTCTTAGAGATCCATAAAATTACAATATGCCCCTTTTAAGCCACGCTTAGCTATAATACTGTTCTCCACAATGTATGCATACCATTCAAATACCCAGCACACCAGCCTTTGTAATTAAAAGATCAATACATCCCTTGTTTAATATGAGTTACATAGTTACATAGGGTTGAAAAAAGACCCATCAAGTTCAACCCATCCAAGTAAACCCAGCACACACAACCCACACCTACCAATCTATACACTCACATACATAAACTATATATACAACCACTAATACTAACTGTAGATATTAGTATCACAATAGCCTTGGATATTCTGATTGTTCAAGAACTCATCCAGGCCCCTCTTAAAGGCATTAACAGAATCTGCCATTACCACATCACTAGGAAGGGCATTCCCCAACCTCACTGCCCTCACCGTGAAAAACCACCTGCGCAGCTTCAAATGGAAGCTCCGTTCCTCCAATCTAAAGGGGTGACCCCTGGTGCTTGTGCCAAACATACTTTTCCCTATTGTTTTAATAGTTTTAATTGCTGTTTCTTTAGCTAACTGGAAAATTGAAGCTACTTTTCGTTAAGTCCTTGCTAGGTGGACAGGGCTGCAAAAGGAGCATTTGCTCAGGGTACACCAGGGCACCACTTTTTGGAGAAGCATCCTGCAGAGATGGCAGACTCGTAATTTTAATAAAGTGGGAAGAGCTCTATAGTATGGCTATTTTAATTTATTTGTCTTTAACTTGTGGCATCACCATTTTTTAATTTTTATGCACACAGAGCTGTTGGTCCAGGATGGGATACCTGGGGATCATGTGTCCTTTAGTAAGTACTATACCATTTTGAAATTCACATGCTTGAGGGTTATTTACATATTATATATATTCACATGATGTATTATATCACATATTTCTTAGGGTGGTGGGGACCTACCACTGATACTTTAAAGCAGCCCTGGAGGTAGATATAGTGGATAACGTGCCCAACTGTAATTTATAAAGTTAGAAGTTACTGAGGAGTGTGTGACCATATAAAAGCAAGATGCCAAAAACCAAGTGATTTAATCCTGATCCAAAGTGACATATTTATAAATATTAGTTGGGGTATACAGCTTTTTATGGTTTCTTAGACTGAAAAAAGTAAATTAAAGGATTCATATTTAGATTGTATCTTATGCCCCCACTACTATTGCTAATCACCTCTAGTTTAAAGCTTGTGTTACCAATAACATATTTTTAAGGACTACATTATTTCCACAATTTTCAGCTGGCAAATCGTCGTTTTTTAGCTGTTTTGTTTGTCAAAATTCACAAAAAATTCTGACCATTAGTAATTGGCCCCCTTAGTGAATTAATTTATGCATATGCAAGTGCTACACTTTTAAAGGGAAACTAAAGCCCTGAACAGATCTCTATAAAAAAATATCAGACAAACCTGTAATAGGTCACTTATTATGGAATACATAACGCTCATGAACCTACACAAAATGCAGTTGCAGTCCCCGCAATTTCCTTGCAGCCAGTTCCATGTAAAACCACTTTTAGTAAAGGTACTTGTGTCAAAATGCTCTCCTTGTACTTCCATATAGTTGCAATTGGCATCACTCAGTCCTCCCTGCCTTCTGTCCTGAATTGGCCAATTTTGTGCCTGTTGATGCAGAGGAACCCTCAGTGTCCTACATCAATTGGCGCAGTTCAATTGCACCAAAATGATAGGGCACACGTCATGTGCATGGCGAACACCGGAAATGACACCAGCAAACACTGGAAATGATGCCAGACAGACTTCGACAATATTTAACCGATTTGCGACAAAGCAAACTTGTAATTATACTAATTTTGAAGTATGGGACGCAATTGTGGCAGAAACAGCTCCCCTTCTGACTACAATAAATTCTGGGAAAAAACGCTGCATTGTGGGAAACATACATGACGTTTGCGGTCCAAATTGCGATTTGCTCACTGCACTTTGTGTATGTACATGTATGTATGTATGTATAACTTTATTTATAAAGCGCCACAAGGGTACGCAGCGCTGTACAGTCTTACAGAATACAAAATTACACACAGGGAGGACAAGTGATATAATAAATAAATACAATAAATACATATATGTAAACATATCTGTTACATATCTGTTATATCTGTTACATCTGTTAAATTTCTCCCAGGGCAGAATAGAACCAGCCTGTAATACAGTGGTGTACTGCAGACTCTACAATGGGGCCCTGTGGCCAAGGGGACCTGGCCTGTGGGGTCTGCTGTATGCTATTTTCCTCTTCCCAGCCCCCTTTGTAGATTAAACTTTGCCAGCTGCTTGCTTATTTGGGGCAGACGGCAAACAAGTAAACAGGTGGCCGCAAGAGCGAGGCAAAGTTTGTCTTCAAGCTAGGCCCCCTAAAGGATCTTTTGCGGGGGGGCCCAGCTGGATCAAGGTATGTCACTTGTGTTAGATGCTTATTTCAAATTGTATTATTTGGTAAACTAAGCAAGCTACAGTGGAAGATAGTCTCTAAGCTCATGATGCTCATATAGAGTACAGGTATTAGAGGTATGGGATCACTTATCTGGAAACCTGATATCCAGAACAAACCATTTTAATTTTTAAAATGATTTCCTTTTTCTCTGTAATAATTAAACAGCTGCATGAAACAATATTGGTGGCAAAACAATACTATTGGGTTTAATTAATGTTTACATTTTAAGTATATTCAATTTTGAGTACAATTGCATCCACTTTTCTTCACAAGCACAACTACAAGCTCCCCCCTCAGCCACGATTACACTGGAATTGTGAGCTGCCCCATTCATATGAATAACTATAGATATGTAGTTTAACAAGATGTTGTGTCCACTTTGTTCGTTGTTGCCTGTTTGTTTAATTAAAAAGTGCATGCAAGCCCTGTTTATAAGAATAATTTCCCTTTAAATGGAACATTTCGTAGCTTCCATCTAATTCCCAGCAGCTTTCCCATTTTCTGATAGTGGTGCTAGTAAATAGGCATAAAAACTACCTCTGCACTGTTTAATACATCAGTAATGATTGTCTTTGCATTGTTAATATCCAAACAGCAGACAAGTTTGAGAAAGCTCCAAGTTATTGCCATGTTAATAATAATATGTCCTTCACTCACATTGATTACCTTTAGCATGACACCTGTGTGTCATGCTAAATGTCATGCTTCCCCTTTGTTTCCTTTTGTGGTGAGTATTCGCTTGGAATTGCTCTATGGTAACATAAACATAATTAAGAACTAGGAATTTTAATTACTGATACACTTTGTTAAGTAAATGAAGTAAATTAGCCTTCCTTTATCATCGTGGCTGTTTGGATAGTGTGCCAGAGAGCCCCACATTTAAATATGTTGATACTGATTTGAGTCACCCATGGAGGAATCTTTTAATAACAACTGTGAGAAGTGTCCAGGGCATATATTGGCTTCTAATATCCCTTGGTAGAAGATGATAAATGCAGAACACACAAAAAGAAATCTGCATATTTTTGTTTGTACCCATACATGGAAGCCATAGATGAGCTCTGCGTTTAGTCAGACCTGGCCAAGCAATATGGCATGTTCCACTTATGTATGAACTACAGGTTATGATTTTCCTTACAATGAATAGTAACCCCTTACATAAAAATAGGGTATCGTTTAATTCTCACATAGCAACTTATTTGCTGAGATATACCAAATTCACCGATATAATTACATTAATCTGAGTTTTGCTAGTCTACAGCAACACAGATCAGTTTTGCGCCATATGAAAGGGACATTTTTTTTCTTAAAAAAGAACTTTATATACATATATATCAATAATAATTGCTTTATGATCTGTGGAAGTAAACATGTCTCTGCTTTTGATTTAAAAGAAAATGGAAATATTAAATTGAGATTGCACTGTGCGTTTCCAACAGTATATCTGATACTGCTGGTATCTGCCATTGTATGATAGCAGTGTCTGATCATATCCTTTAAACCAGACCCATCTACCCATTTTCTAAGATAAACTATCCCAGGGTGGCCAGCTTGTATAATATTTTAGCCTCCATAATCACTGCTTTTTTATTTAATTCTCCATTTGTTGCCATATGCCCCCTTTTTGTACATTCTTTAGCAATGTAAGGGAAGTAGGAGTAGGATTTATAGAGCTGGACTAGGATTCAAAATAAGCCCTTGCATTTCAAGTACACAAAAAATAGTGACTGTCTATGACATCTTACAGCGGCCCCTCTTGCATTTGCCAGAATCCACAGATTACCAGTTTGGGCCTTGAGCAGACAAAGTTATAGTATAGTTTAGTTATAGTATAGTTTTACATTTACATACATATACTGGTTATAACACTTCTTTCCTAATACTTCAGTATAAAGTACAGGTATAGGATCCCTTATCCAGAAACCCGTTACCCAGAAAGTTCCAAATTATGGAAAGGCCATCTCCCATAGACTCCATTCTAAGCAAATAATTCTAATTTTTAAACATTGATTTCCTTTTTCTCTGTAATAATAAAACAGAACCGTGTACTTGATCCCAACTAGGATATAATTAATCCTTATTGGAGGCAGAACAATCCTGTTGGGTTTAAATGATGTTTAAATGATTTTTTAGTAGACTTAAGGTATCCAAATTACGAAAAGATCCCTTATCCGGAAAGCCCCAAGTCCCAAGCATTCTGGATAACAGGTACATTCTTTATGAATCTCTAATTCAAAGTGACATGTCTCAGTTTTTTCCACTGTGAAACCATTCAAACAATTTATTAAAATTGAGGTAGCCCCTGAATACTGCTCATCAATGAGGGCCCACAAATTTTGAATTTCTGTACCATTCTCCTTATTACTTGACTGCCTAAGGAAGATTCAATGGAACATTAGTCAGACAGTATGTATTTGTTCTTTAATTATTGTTGGCACCTAGATACACTCATGCAATTTATATATAATTATATCATGCAAGTAATTGGCAGAGTATGTGCAGAGTAGTATGTTCAGTAGGGAATTTTTGTGCAGCCTGCACCTTGTGCTGAATCCAGCTGGCACAGTGCAGCCCTGTATTTAACACCTGCCTGAATGGTAGCGAGCTAGGAGACACCTACATTTTGGCTCTAATGAATACAGATTTACTGGGCAAACTTAGTCCTTTTATTACATATGGGGGTAGAATTCTTATCCCAAATAGATGTTTGTAGTGTGGCAAAAAAAAAAAATCACCAAAAATGCTATAACTATAAAACTATAATTTACATATCATATTAGTTTATTCAGTAAACTCTCAGTTTTTTTCTTTAATGCTATAAAACAAGTCATTGACTAAGCCACTGTAGCAACCTTATAAATAAACTTATAAAAAGATGATGACGAATTTAAATGCATTAATTAAAGGTTACTTAGAGGCGGAGTATTAAAATAAATAAATTACCTTAACTTTGCCAATAAAACCGGTAAAAATATATTTTTTTTATATTTTTGTTTGTATACGTTGATTTTGTTTTATTCTTTTTCTATGGTGCTGTAGAAAGCCATGATTGGCATTTGACCTGGTTTTATATTCCTGTACAAGAGCTGAAACCATTATATCAGGGGTAGGGAACCTATGGCTCGGGAGCCAGATGTGGCTCTTTTGATGGCTGCATCTGGCTCACTGCCAAATCTTTAATAAAAAAAATAACGGGGAGCGTTGCCTGCGCTCGGCAGATGTTCTAAGCCTTAGAACACGTCTTCTATTCGCTGAGTGCAGGCCACGCCCTCCTCCGCATCGCATCCACATCTGGCATCCTTGGCACCCACCCTACCTTGCCCCTGTGCTCGGCGGATCCACGGCCAAACATATTGTATGGCTCTCACGAAATTACATTTTAAAATATGTGGTGTTTATGGCTCTCTCAGCCAAAAAGGTTCCAGACCCCTGCATTATATCCTACAGAGCTTTTCTGTTGTGTGGTATGTGCTCTTTTACTCTATTCAGCTTTAATAATTAACCAATGGCTACACAGCAACCTATTTATGTGTCCCAAAGTAGTGTTTCTGAAGCAAACACATCATTTCTGTCAGTACAGGGTAACATTAAATGCATATCAAATACTTTCTTTTTTGGAGTTACTGGTCCATTAATCAAGTGTCTGTCAGGAAAAATGGTAAAACATGTTAGTATGGACATAATTATCAGTAGGGAACTCTTTCCTTAACTCTTTAAGGTTTTTAAATATTTTATTTCCTTTATAAATTTTTAATGAAATCTGTTGAGGATTTTAAAGTCTCAGGACATGTATTTTAAATTGTATTGTTGATGAAGGTGTGCCTCCAGAAGATTTTTACGAAGCATCTGAGCTCCCCACCCTATCCTGTAGGATAAGATGACCTAGTTTATTGTCAGCAGGCTTCTGAGTGTTTAATAAGTAATTACTTCTGGATTGTTAATAAGTAATTACATCATAACTGCTGCAGGTATGAGGAAACAAAATTTGCAATGTCTATGATAAGGCAGGATAGAAATGGCAAAGTTGGCACGTGACAGTCCCATACCATTTATGAAATATTGACCATTTATACTATAGTAATATTTCTTCTTTGGCCAACTATTGAACTGATTTTATTCAATCTCTACACCAGGAGTGGCCAATACGCCAATCACGGTCTACCAATCGCTCCCATTAAAGTTCTGGTAGACTGCAAGCTGCGTTTTAAGAACTCGCTCTCCTCCGTTCTTGAGAGCGTGCAGAGAATGGATACTGTGGGGATACATTTAGTTTTGTATGATACCTGTATGTTTGATGTGTATACAGCAATGAAGAATGAGCAGGTGCTTTACAAATACAGAAATAGGATTTATTATTGGAAATGCTTAGGAAAGGGGGTTTTCCAGGTAAGGTCTTTCCATAATTTGGACCACCATACCATTATCATCATCAGATACTGTAATAGTGTTTCAGTTGATGTAGAGTAGAGGTTAATGTAGCATTCCTTAAAAGGAGGAGAGAGAAGAGGAATTCAAGGATGACATTCAGGAGGTAAGAAGCAGCAAAATGTTTTGATTTTATAAGTTATCTGTTGCTTTAGAGCACAAGGCCTGTGCTATTTTATGTGGCCACTGGTGACTGTGCAGCATCAGTCGCCTGACTGCACTGTGACTGTGCCTGACCATACAGTACATCTTAATAAAAAATTTGGCCAGCGACTTAGCTTGTGGTTTAGATTTTGGCCCCCTTATGTGATTGAGTTTAATACCCCTGCTTTAGAGAGTAAAGATTTTAGCAGTGAGGAAGTGGAAGTATGTGTTTTATTAGCTGAGGAGGAGCAGGAGGATTTCATTTGCAGAGACTGTATGAGGAAGGGGTATGATGGTCGCAGCTGCATGAGAGAGAAAAGAAAACATATTGTCCATATTGTAAAGGAAACAATTACAGCTACTGCTATTAGCAGTAATCATAAAAGAGTGAAAAGGACCAGGCTTTATCTGTCTTCTGTTCCGAACCCCCAAGAAGTAGTATAATATTAAAACAATTGTCTTTATTATGACTAAAACATGCTTGATGTGTTTTGTAGCATAAAAACAATTAGGTATGGATTATAAAGTCCCCTCCTTTACCGGAGCTCAGATAGTTCACCTACTCATTATAAACCCTCAACCATGTATAATTCACAATAGCCATGTTTCTCAATTTACAATTCCATTAATATTATACTATTAATATTTCATTCATCTAACCATGAACAATTCCTAGTGCCTAATACTTACTTTATTTATGTATTTAATAATCTAACATAGTATTTTAGTCTGTTTAAACAGTAACATTTAAATAAATATGCAGCTCATGTTAAGAACATTTTAGCCTACTTTCAGAAAATCTCATAACTTTTAATACATATATTTTTTTTATTTATACTCTTCAGAATGTATAGTTTATGTGTTACTTAATTAGTAAGTAACTATAAATAGAAATTCTGCAATTAAAGAACCATTTTATGGCTGGCCATCTTTGCTTTTTTATCAGCCTCCATTTACAATTCTTTTCTGGAATTGTTTCACTAATCAGGGGCATTCACCCAAGATGCACTATCCAGGCCTTAAAGGACATGTAAACCCCACACAAAAATTTAATCAGTGAACAGCCTCTTTGAAATCTTTCAATACCTGCCACACTGGTTTTCCAGAGGTTAATAGTAATGCTCAGGGCCGCCATCAGGGGGGACTGTTGTCCCGGGCCCGGACACTTCTCGCTTTAAAGGGGGCCTGGCCGTGATACAGTATTTTTAGCCCGGGCCCCCTTTAAAAATTACGGGCCCTATCATTGGTACATTGGTGGTCAGCGGGTAATTTGATTGGTCGCGCCCAGTGTGTACGTGTGACGCCAGTACGCACAGGGTGCGACCTTATAAAAGTGAGGATGAGCCGGAGAATGCAGAGGGGCCTGGAGCCTGATGGACGCAAGTCTGGACGAAGTGGGAAGCCAGAGCGAGGGAGCAGAGGGAGAGCAGTATGAAGTTGGTGGATGCAGTTGGACGGGGGGTACCAGGTGGATGCAGTTGGACGCGGGGGAGGGAAAGCAGGTGGATGCAGTTGGACGCGGGGGGGGGAAAGCAGGTGGATGCAGTTGGTCGCGGGGGGGTGAAGCAGGGGGATGCAGTTGGATGCGGGGGAGTTGGTGGATGCAGTTGGACGCAGGGGGGGGAAGCAGGGGGATGCAGTTGGATGCAGGGGAGTTGGTGGATGCAGTTGGACGCAGGGTGGGGGGGGTTGGTGGATGCAGTTGTACGCGGGGGGGAAGCAGGGGGATGCAGTTAGATGCGGGGGAGTTGGTGGATGCAGTTGGACGCGGGGTGGGGGAGTTGGTGGATGCGGGGAGAAGCAGGAGGATGCAGGTGGACGATGGGGGGGAGCCGGAGGAAGCAGGTGGATGATGGGGGGGGGGTGGATCGGAGAAGCAAGTTGACGGGCTGGGGGGGTGGAAATCAGAGCACGCTGGGGGGAGTCAGAGGAAGCAGGTAGATAATGGGGGGGGGGAAATCAGGAGAAAGTAGGTGGATGCTGCAGGGGAGTTAGAGCATGCTGGGGGGGGAGCCGGAGAAAGCAGGTGGACCATGGGGGGGATCAGGAGAAAGTATTTAGATGCTGGGGGGGATGGAAATCAGAGCACGCTGGGGGGGAGCTGGAGGAAGCAGGTGGATAATGGGGGGGGATCAGGAGAAAGCATTTCCTCTAAGTGCCTGTACTGTATTAATAATAATAGTAATAACTCATTTGTGTTCTGTGTAGTGTGTGCCATTTGTTAGAGACATTTTATTGCATAGGCTGCTTGGAAACTGATGGGAGGGGTCACTGGGGGAGGGGCCATTGGGGGCGTGGGAAGAGGGGGGCCCAGAAAATTTTGTTGTGAGGGGCCCCGTGATTTCTGATGGCGATTTTCCCTGGTAATGCTGCAACATCTCCTTAATCACTTAGATTTCCTTCTCCTCCTGTAACCCACTTGGCCCTAGCTCAGCTCAAACAAAGCAGAACTTTTATCAAAGACAGTTGTGCCTGTGTGAGCCTGTATTCTTGATGAAATGTATGCTGAATAAGGGCCTTTGTGTGTGTATTCTGTTTGAAGATTTAAATGTAACTGATTATGTATCAGAGTAAAAATGGCCACCGGGTGAAAGCTGCTATTTGCTTTAAGAAAATGCTTTAAGAAAATGTGATGGTGCTGGGAAGTGGAGGGGATATATGCAGTACAAGTGATGCCATTTTGGTGGGGGAGATATGCCAAACTTATATACAATGTAGGCAAATGTAGGCTTTACATGTCGTTTAAGGTGGCCATACACAGGCTGATAAAAATTGGCAGTTGGCAGCTTATCAACCTGTATATGGGACCCTCAGATGCCCTACCACTATCTGCCTAAAAATTGTCCAGATATCGATTGGCAGGTTTAAAATCTCCGGACAAGGAGGACATTGGCATGTGCACATTGGCCTCATCCCAGTGGCATGCATCCCATCAATGTGATCCAAGGGCCAATAGAGCAGATCAATCTGATATCCCCCACCTTGGGCATATTGGTGAACGATAAGCTTGTTTGGAGAAAAACGAGCAGACCTTCACATGTATGGCCAGGTGGAGGAAAGTGTATCGGCGGTCATGTGCTCTTTCCTGTAGCTACATTCACAGGCATGGCACTGGTCTGTTTGGAGCTACACTGAGCAAAAATATACACTTTTGCATTTCCACACCAATATCTGCTCCATGTAGTTGCACACCGGTTGTGCCTGTGAATGGAGTGATTCTGCTTTTTTCCACCTTGGTAAAATTGCAGTGGACAATCCACTTGTGTACCCTTATCCTTATTAATAGAGCTTGTTACGGACATGCACAAGTACTTTCACTTTACACTTAAGAGCACCAGTTTGATTTTTCAGTGCAATAAGGGCAGCTAGTAAAGGCTTTCCTGTATTTTATTTGTTTTTTAAACAAAGCAACCACCCAGTCTACTTTGAGTCATATAATAGAAATATTCAAAAGTCCTGTTAAGAAAAAACTACAGGTATATTGATATACAAATACCAAGTGAACATTATGTTTAAAGGGTTTTCAGGCATTTCAATTTCTCAGGGTCTGTGACCCTTGAATATAATTTGTCCCTTAAACAATTTAGTGTGCCCACTGTCCAGGCTATTTTATTGATTACAAAACCAAAATAGTATATTAAAGGAGAAGGAAAGGCTAAGTCACTTGGGGTTGCCAAAATATTAGGCACCCCCAAGTGACTTTAATCACTTACCTTGTACCCCGGGCTGGTGCCCCTGTTTGGAGAAAAACGCACCAGCCAAGAGTACCTTAGTGAGCGCTTCCTCTTCCTTGTTCGCGCTTGCGCATACGCAGTGGAGTGAAAAGCTGAACTTTAACAAAAAAATCGGCTTTTCACTCTAATGCCCATGTGCCGGCCCAGGGATTTTGCCGGCAGAAGACATACGGAAGAAGGAAGCGCTCGCTACAGGTACCCCGGGCTGGTGCCGTTTTCTCAGACAGGGGCACCAGCCCGGGGTACAAAGTAAGAGATTAAAGTCACTTGGGGGTGCCTAACATTTTGGCACCCCCAAGTGACTTAGACTTTCCTTCTCCTTTAAAAGGAATAGAATAATATAGGCCATTAAACAGAAAAAATTAAGGCAAAATACAGGTATGGGACCTATTTTCTAGAATGCTTGGGGTCCAAGGCTCCTAAAAAACCTATAAACATTACATAAACCCAGTAGGATTGTTTTGTGACCAATATGGAAAAATGATATCCTAGTGTAAATCAAGTACAAAGCATTCTTTATTCAAAAAATATTGAGTTAAATAGAAACCTAAAACAAAGCTCTATAAGACGGAGATGATACATTTTGTTGACAGAAATAAATTTTTGAAGACAGAAATAAAATTTGTTTCTATGAACAGTCATATAAAATAATGGGACACATTATTTTAAACTTTCAAATTCAATTATGTGGAGCAGTATTATAAAATATAGTTTCATAATATTACAAAACAATGCTTAGAGCAATGAAATGTTATTAGAGAGAGGCAAAACCAGTCCCAAGGACTATGAGCTGGTAATGAAATGTTCTGTTCCCAGCACAGTTGAATGGAATTTTCAGAATACGTGTTTGGAGTTTGGTTCAGATGAGGAAGACTTTACTTAAGTTCTGAGAATAAAAGGACAAAACAGATACATAAGGGACAAACACACACTTATTTAGACCCTTAAAGAATTAGCAAATTTTACTGAATAACAAATCCAACAATGAAATGCTCTTTTCTTTAATGTTTTTATTTCAAAATTGCCAAAACTCAAAATTATTTTTTTTCAATGTGACATGCTTTATAATAACGGAGAAGGAAAGGCTAAGTCACTTGGGGGTGCCAATATGTTAGGCACCCCCAAGTGACTTTAATCGCTTACCTTGTACTCCGGGCTGGTGCCCCTGTTAGGAGAGAACAGCACCAGCCTGGGGTAGCAGCGAGCGCTTCCTTCTTCCTGTTCCGCACGCACAACAAACAACAAAGTTTTAACAACAAAGTCGGCTTTTCACTCTAATGCGCATGTGGCGTGCCAGAGATTTCACCGGCAGAAGAAAGAGGAAGAAGGAAGTGTTCGCTACAGGTACTCCTGGCTGGTGCAGTTTTCTCCTGACAAGGGCACCAGCCCGGGGTACAAGGTAAGCGATTAAAGTCACTTGGGGGTGCCTAACATTTTGGAACCCCAAAGTGACTCAGCCTTTCCTTCTCCTTTAAAGGAGAAGGAAAGGTAAAAACTAAGAAAGCTTTATCAGAAAGGTCTATGTAAATACAGCCATAAGCACTCACAAAGAGTTGTCCATCAAAAGAAACACACAGGATTTCTTGTCTCCTTTTTTGTAAACATGTTCTTTGGGTATCCGACTTCCTATCAGAAAAATCCTTCATTCCAGGGAGAAGAGGCTGTGCAGTTCTCTCCTCTCTCCCCTCCCTAAAGAATGCTAAGAACTCCACCCCCCCTCCCTTAGGAATGTGTAATCTCAGCTATAAGGGCTATACAGCAGGAAGCTATGAAGACCAAGCTACAATGGCAGCTGCAAACTTAAGCAAACAGAGAAAGCTTCTAGTACTTTTTACTCAGGTATGGTAATGCTTTCTGCAGAATAAATAGTGTTATAGGTGGCACTAATGTGCTTAAGAAAGTATTTGCATAAGCATTCAATTCCCACAATTTTAGCTTTTAGTAGATCCCCCTTTTATAGCAATAACAGATTTCAGCCTTTTGGGGTAAGGTACTGACTTTGCATATTGTTCAGAAGTAATTCGCCATGTTCTTCCAAAACGTTTTACCCCCATTCAGCTTGTGGTTCAAATGGTGGAATGGGCTCTTTGTTGGATTGAAATTAGGACTTTGACTGGGCACTGACCTTTATTTTCAATGGTAGCATTTGGAGTGCTATATGGAAAATCCCAAGTAATGTCCCTGTCCACCCCCTACCCACCCCATACTTGTATTTGATTCTAACCATGATATAATTAATATTTAGTGGATGCAAAACAATCCTATTGGGTTTATTTAATGATTTTTTAGACTTAAAGTACAGTGATCCAAATTATGAAAAAGATACATTATGCAAAAAAAACCCAGGCCCCAAGCATTCTAGATAACAGGTCCCATACCTGTACAAAATATTTTATGCATTAGATAAGTCATACTTATACATCATAAATTATTTTGGCATTGCTTTCACAAAGTTATGGAAAACTGTTGGATAATTACTATGTACATTAATGTCTGCATTAATTTAATATCACATCAGCACCTGCAATTAGTATAATGCTTATATTGCATATATAAGGTTATGGGACCAATTTACTAACATTAACTCAATATATTTTTTTTTATTTATTTCCAGAATCAGTTCAGAGAAAAGGGTTTATCAATTTAATTCATAAAAACATCTCACTGTTTATTATGTGAAAACTCTGTTGATGTCTATGGGAAAAAAGTGGAACTGACTTAGGAATCTCATCCATATGTTTTCACATGATAAACCACAAGATAACTTTTTCTCACTGAACTGAATCTGGCCCATTGTCTTAAAGCTTGTGGTGAGCTCACACATTCCTCTTCTTCCCACATCAAATTTGTGGCAAATTAAAGGAAAACTATACACCCAGAATGAATACTTAAGCAACAGTGTTAAGTGACCTATTAAAGAATCTCACCAAACTATATATATATATATATATATATATATATATATATTTCAGTCAAATATTGCCCTTTCCCTTGAGCCACCATTTAGTGATGGGCTGTGTGCTACCTCAGAGATCACATGACCAACTGTAACAGGAAGAAGTGGTGAAGCAAAAGGCAGAGCTATGACTATTCATTGGCTGATGGGGCCTAGCATGTATGTGTGCCTTGGCTTGTTTGTGTGCACTGTGAATCCTATGATCCCAGGGGGCGGCCCTTAATTTTTTAAATGGCAGTTTTCTCTTTGGAGTACTCAACAGCACATACTACTAAAAAAATATATTCTTATGAAAATTGTTTATTTTTTTAAATTATTATTGGTATTTATTTTTAGTATGGGCATTGGATCTATGTTCTGGTATGCAGGAACCTGAAGTTTCTAGATAAGGGGTATTTCTGTAAACTGGAGCAGGTCACTGACCCCCGCAGCCCAAAAATTATTGCTCTATGAGGCTATAATTTTATTGCTTGTTACTTTTTATTACTTATTTTTATATTCAGATCCTCTCCTATTTCCCAGTCTCTCCTTTAAACCACTCCCTGGTTGCTAATGTAATTTGAATCCTAGCAACCAGATAACTGCTATAATTCCAGACTAGAGAGTTCCTAAACAAAAAGTTAAATAACGAAAAAAAAAAACCCACAAAAATTAAAAAATAAAGACCAATTGCAAATGGTCTTAAAATATTACTCTCTACATCATACTAAAAGTTAACTAAAAGGTGAACACACCCCTGCTACTAAAATATTTAAACATGAAATGCCCAAAGGGATTTTTGGCCACCAGCATGGATTTAGATAAACTTAGTTGTCATCAAGTAAAAGGTATTGTATATAATTACAGAAAAAAAAAAGAATTGTTTACTTAAATAGCACAGGCATTCCCATATTACGGCATTTTCTTGATAACACGTCCCACCCCTGTTATTCCTTTTAATGCATTTTATACATTTGATGGTACAAAAGCAAATGCTTAGTACAGTTACAGGCTACAAATTCATTGTTTTTGTTCTTTCTATTCAGGCCTTTTCTATTCTTATTCCAGTATCTTATTCAAAACACTGCCAGGTTGCTCAGAGGCAGGCCAATCCGACCGGGCGCCCTAGGCAACCCGGTCGGCCAACTCCGCCCACCTCCCCACCCCCCGAATGGCGCATGCGCGCCAATCGCACAGGAGGAGGTGCAGGGGGGCGGTGTGATTCGATCGGTCATTGCCTCCACCGCTAATGACAAGCGGCGGAGGCAATGACAAAGTAGAACTAGGGGTAGGCAGGAGAGGCTCCTGCCTGGCGCCCCTCAATCGTTGCGCCCTAGGCAGCTGCCTCTTCTGCCTACCCCTAGTTCCGGCCCTGAGGTTGCTAGGGAAAGTGGGTCTCTAGAAACCAGATAGCTGTTAAAATCCCATACTGGAGAGCTACTAAACAAAGAGCATAATAATTCAAAAGCCACAAATAGCACAAAATAAAGACCAATTGCAAACTCTCTCGATGAAATCTCTACATTATACCAATAGTTAATTTAAAGGTGAATAACCCCTTTAAAGGAGAACTAAACCCTTAAAATGAATATGGCTAGAAATGCCATATTTTATATACTAAATTTATTCAACCAGTCTAAAAGTTTAGCATCTCTGTAGTAGTAATGACCCAGTACTTCAAAGTTGTCACAGGGGTCATCATACTGGATCTGTTAATAGTGTTAGTGACACTCACATGCTCAGTGTGCTCTGAGCAGCTGTTGAGAAGCTAAGCTTAGTGGTTGTCGCAAATTATCAAGCAAAAAATAAGGGTTGACTGTCATAGAGGGTGAAGCTGCAGGGCTGATGATTCAGTTCTCATGCTAATTGCACTGGTTTCAGAGCTGACGTACTAATAATTGGCATTATTTACTAATCTACCTTTTATTACATTTATATTCCATATATACAATATATCATGAGTCCCTAAGCAGAAAAGAAGATGTGGAGCTACTGGGGGCATATTTAGAGGCACAGATCTTCCCTGCTAAAGGGCTGTGGTTACCTTGGCTGGTACAGAACCCCCAAACATAAGTGTACAATATTTCTAGCCTACTTCTTTAGTTGTGCTTTAGTTCTCCTTTAAATACTCGTCTGTAGGAATCATGATGTTGTTTCCAAGCCATTAGATAACAACCATCCTTATCTTTGGGACAGACTTTTCTCTCCTGTAAGGGCTGCAACAAATCTCCCTTGTCGCAGGCAACTAAACTCCCCGAAATGCCATCCTACCAGCTAGAATGTAAAATCGCCGGTGAGATGGCATACGCAGCGTATCGATTTGCCTTGAGAGGAAATTTCGGCACCACGTATGCCATCCCACCGGCAATTTACATTCTAGCCGGTGGGATGGCATTTCGGGGAGATTAGTCACCTGCGACGAGAGATTTGTCACAAGGCAACTTTTCTCCCTGTCTGTCACAGCCCTAAAAGCTTGAAGGCCCATTTCCCTTCCTAAGAACCCCCCTACACCTTCTGCTTCAAAGTAATGGATTCTAACATTACAGCACACTGTTATCTAGGTATTATTGAATGTAGTTGTATATTACACCAGTGGTATGTCAGATGAAAGCATGCATGGCCATCTTAAGAACCTAAAATAATATAATTCAGAGCATTTTGCTACTCTGATGTAGCTAGCCTAGCTTATACAGTCCCAAGGGAACCCTGTGAACCCTCATTATGATTCATAATTCTGCAATAATAAAATGATGAATGACATTTAATAGCATATTGAAACATGCATGAAAACATAAATAATTATCAGCATACTACTGAATTTTGGTTGAGGAAACATTTTCACTTTTAAACAGTGATCTTGAAGCTCACCCACAGGTTTTCACATAATAAACCAAAAAATAATCTTTTCTCATGGAATTAAATCTGGCCCTTTATTTGGGGTTTCTACAAAATAACTAATTGAGGATGGAACAAAGGAAAAAAACTGCCGTAAGGTTTTAAGTGAACCCACACATTAAAGCCTTTAAAAAACAACAAGCCTAAAAAAAACATGTTTTTTGGAGAATACATTAGAAACATATCCAGCAGGGCCGCCATCAGAGGGGCACAGGGGGGACAGTCATCCTGGGCGATTTTAACTTTAAAGGGGGACCGGCTGTGCTACAGTTTTTTTAGTAGCTCGGGACCCCTTTAACCAACTCCGGGCCCTGTCATTGGTGGTCAGTGGGCAATATTATTGGACGCGCCCCGTGTGTATGTGTGACGTCAGTACGCACGGGGCACAACCTTATGAAAGATGCAGCATGGAGCCACGGAAGGAGGATGCTTGGGGGGAGCCAGAGAATGCTGGAGGATGCTGGGGTGAGAGTTGAAAGATGCTGGGGGGGAGCGGGAGGACGCTAGAGGGGGGGGCGGGAGAAAGCAGTAAGGGAGCAGCGGGAAGTGTGCCATTGTATAAGGACACTGAGGGAAGACCACCAATGTTTAAGGGGGTCCTGGGCTGGCTAGCAATGTTTTAGGGGGGCCCTGGCTACCAATGTTTTAGGTGGGCCCTGGCTACCTTTGTATTGATAGGAGGGGTCACTGAGGGAGGGACCACTGGGGCGTGGAAAATTTTGTTGTGAGAGGCCCCGTGATTTCTGATGGTGGCCCTGATGTCCAGTACTTCACCATCTCGGCAGTTTTGTAAATGCAAAGAGAGAGATTGGGCTTACCTTTGTTCCTGTGAAGCAGATACCAAGCACCAGAATCACAGAGAAAATAGCTATGTATATATACTGAAAGAGCACGATTGCCAAAGAGAAATTATACAACATGCTATTACACACCATAGAGTACATCAGGAAGTACATGGGGAATATCCAAATGCTACCTGCAAAATGCATGAAAAAATCAGATGAAGACACTGAGCAGCAAGTCTGTAATGAGGAACTGAGTAATGAACATCTATTGCAAATGAAAACATACAATATTTGCCAATAAGCCTAAAAGCTGCATAGTTGGCAAGGAAACCCAGGTTTACTACAGGCTGTCAATATGTTAGGCACCCTCTGCCACCCAACTCCATAAATGAAATGTTTGTTTCTCCCTGGGCTTGTGCTCCTTTTAGAAAGCATTGTATCTGCCCAGTGAAAAATGTAGCAGTGATGTGCTGTTATTTTACTTAAATTTAATCAAGAAGACTTGTGCATGCGCAGTATAAAATCTGAAAATTTGACTCTACTGCACATACATGAGGCTGGGAAAGGTAAGTAAGATGGCAGCACAGGGCTCAGATGGGTTTTTTCTCCAAGCCAGTGCATTTTTTCCCTAATATATTGGCACCTCCCAAACTATGTCCTTTAAAAATGGAAAACATTTTAAAGACCAAACTATTTTAATTGTTTGTGCATGTGTGACTTCTTAAAATATTGGTTTGGCCAACCATCCAGAAGCAAACACTTTAGGTCATCAGTCAATTGGCAAATGCATGAGCCCACACTCCCAGCACAATAGAGGGTGATCTGTCTTCCAACCAGTTTGTTAGATCAGTGGTATTCCGGTATCCACGTGTGGGGCTCTAATACACTAATATGAAGCAGGTAATCCTTTTGGAATGATTAGTTAGCCTGCTTTGCCTCCTGTGTGCAGCTAACTTAGCACTAACAACATTTAATCACTTGCAGTTTATGGTGCTACATGATGTATGTGGATTGTTGGCAGTGGTAAATATTGCAATGCTTATGTTTTCCATGAATTTCAATAAAAAATGTGTCTGGATGATTTTGATGAGTGATATACTGAGTTATTACATTTCCAAATGTATCCCACAAGTTACAATAGTGAAAAAATGCACCATGAAAACATTACAGTCATTACATAAAGTCCAGGGCCCAAAAATGTCATGGTTTAAAAAAAAAAACCACCAAAAAAAGGTGCATTCAATTAATTTTTAGTTTACTATTCCTGGATAATATCTCTACAGAAGTCTTTCAGATGAAACTAAACTTGCAGTTTTAGACTGCCAATCCCAGTGGGACTAGTCGTTATTTTATGCTTGGGTATGCTCGGACTCAAGACATTTCAGTGAGGGATTTTCACAGATTGTGGCCTCTATCACTGCACTTACTAAAAAGGGTTATAGAACTGCATTGGATATTTGAGGTTTGGTGTGCTTTTGACAAACTGAAACAGGATGCTTGTCTGCTTTTTGTGGTGTGGACATTTCTAATATAGCAGTGGATGCTATTCTGCCCAAATGATTTTCAGGGACGTTGTTTTCTACTCTTTATGGGAATTCACACCACCAGAGATTACCTCTTTTTAGCTTAACAACAATAATCTAGCTCAGTGCTGTCCAACTTCTGTGGTGCCGAGGGCCGGAATTTCTATAGCATACATGGTGGAGGGCCGCTAATGGAAGCCAGTTTTGACCACTCCCCTTTTTTAAACCACACCCACTTCAAACCACTCTCATTTTATCACAATGGTGTTAGTGCAGCAAAAACCCAAATGCTTGGTCCTTACTGCATGGATATCAACCATCATTCATTGTGAAAGAATTATTATTATGTCATATTAAGACACACCCTTAAAACCATATGCCTCCACCTCCCCTGTGGATAACACAGCAACCCCCAGCACATAATTACAAACCTTAGGGACCTTTTAATGGCTATTTCCAACTGCTAACAAACTCCCAGAACAAACCCCTGCCAGGTTCACCTCCCACAGGCAGCATAGGGCAGGCAGAGTATGGCACACACAGGCAGCACTCTGCCTGTCCTATGCTGCCTGTGTGCCATACTCTGACTGCCCTAGGCTGCCAGTGTGTGCCATGCTCTGCCTATCCTATGCTGCCAGTGTGTGTGATACTCTGCCTGCCCTACCCTGCCTTTGTGTGCCATACTCTGCTTGTCCTATGCTGCCTTTGTGTGCCTTACTCTGCCTGCCCTATGCTGCCAGTGTGTGTCATACTCTGCCTGTCCTATGCTGCCAGTGTGTGCCATACTCTGCCTGTTCTATGCTGCCTGTGTGTGCCAGCCATACTCTTCCTGTTCTATGCTGCCTGTGTGTGTCATACTCTGCCTGCCCTACCCTGGCTGTGTGTGCCATACCCTCCCTGCCCTATGCTGCCTGTGTGTGCCATACCCTCCCTGCCCTATGCTACCTATGTGCTATACTCTGCCTACCCTATGCTGCCTGTGTGTGCCATACACATAGGCAGCATAGGCCAGGCTGTACATACAATGTCTGAGGTGTGAACAGCTGAAAAATGTGAGTGATTATACTCAAAAGTAAGCTATCAAAGCAGCCAGAGAGGTGGGGGCCACACAGAGAGGGCCCGTGGGCCGCCAGTTGGACAGCACTGATCTAGCTTATACATTGTCCAGATCCTTTGTCTTTGTAGACTCCAATGGTTACCCTGATGTCCCTATAATTCCCCTGAGCTTGTTATTGCCCCAGTAACTTTGTGCTTTCGGGATCCCACAAATCTGATTTTCTTCCCTTTCTGTGTGTCCTTCAGGAAATATCTTTATTTATAAGCCTCACACTAGACCTATTCTTCCAAAGTTTCCTGCCATTCAGGTGCCCAAGAAAAAATTCCTGTTTTTGTTTGTTTTTATTAAAATAAGAGTAAACACCCCACTCGATCTGCTGCATTTAGTGTTATGAATTTATCAACATTAGTAAACACTGGTACCAAGGAATATAAACTGAAGGTACAGAAATACCAACAGACATAGGTTCACAAGTAGTAATCCCTTACATACTATTCAGTGTGTATCTGCAGCTAAAGGCTCCTACAGAAAATGCCATCTATAAAATTAAATACATAGCTATACTCCAAATAAATTGTTCTTTTTCAGGTATGAACACTTACCTGTAATTAGCCAGCAAAATCTAAAAAATAACAAAAGTCCATCCAATACTTCAGATAGCTGTTGGCACACAAGTTTTAATGGCAAGAGCATTATGGCTGCCATTTGGCTCACACCAGCAACTATTAAATAGATGGGAATTCTGGGCTGCATAAGACATTCATTCATGTAGGAAACACCTGCAAAACATTATATTTATCCATTTATACTGCGCCTTTTACTCTTTATATAAGATTTTATAGCAAATGCATCATTTCAGTAGGCTATAGTAAGACGGTATTCTTTGATTTTCTGAAGTTCCGGTGAGTAAGCCATACTCCACATCAACAAGATAATGTAGATAATGAGGTCAGTATACTGAAATACAGCTTGTGCTTTATTTTACATTAAAGCTGGTGATGCACATTGAAATGTATGTCTCCTTTGGTGACCTATTCCTTTGACCTATGTGGTGGGCCAAATCACATTAATCAAGATGTTTGATAGTAGGGCCAACAACTGGATCTATGGCTAAATATCCGATATTGATTGAAAAGCTGATCATGTTGGGCACAAACTTGTTCCAACAATTTACCAGAAACAGAACTGTGCAAAAGGAGGAGGTTAGCCCACCAGAACTTAGTGGCCTTCTAATATTAAAATTCTATACATTTGCTGAAAAACTGTCAGTGTATTGACCACAAATCACCTGATCAGACCATGCAATATAATTAATCAATCATTAAAAGTGAAAAAGGGGATAGAGAGGAAAAATATATAGCACTGAGAATCAAATACCCAAAAATCTTTTTGTGATGGCGTAATCTGTAATAATGTTTCTATGCCATTAGTTGTTCTATAATAACCTAAGTGACAGACTGCTTATTGGATTTTAGATGAATAGGAGTGTTTGGAAATTAGTATTCATGTAGTGATTTGATACATACCCACTACAATCATTGAAATGCTTAATCCAGTCCATAAAAGCACACTGAAAAGCTGGACTCCTGTAATAAAAATATTAAATATGTTAAATACTGATTTCATTTTAACAGCAGTCTCTGTCATACCCTCTATCACTGAATATATACCAAAGTAACATGGCTTCAAATAGAACTCAGATTCTATTTTCTATTCATTATTTTGATTTGTACTTGTAGCATTTCACCTGGACAGTGTGGACAAAAATTCATTGTGTTTCACACTCCAACCCATTAACCCTATGCAGCTTCCACTCCAGCCTCCGTAACACCAAGTGTGTACAAACAAGTCTTATTTTTTGAGTGATTGGCTTTTTCTGTTAATAAGACAGTAGCTACTTCTCAGTGTTAACTAAGCTGCATAAATTCATTCTTATGACAAATAAGATCCTATTTTTTATGTTTATATGTATTTTTAGTAGCCTTGAGGGGTCATTTATGTCTCCAATTGCAGTGAGCAAAGTACCGAGCATTCTGGATAACAGACCCTATGCTGGTCAATTTTACCCCTCATTTAATACCTTATTTAATACCTTTTTTTCTAATTATTTAAAAAGGACACTTAGAGGCAGTTTTATCAAATATGGAGTTTAATACATAAAAACTAACCCACATTCCATTAATTCCTATAGGATTTAAGTTCATCAATTAATAAATACATTTCCTAAAATCCCTTAGAAATGAATAGGACATGGGTGAGTTTGTATGTATTTAGCGCTAAACTAAACTTATTTGTCCCCATAATGAAACCAGTTGATAGTTATAAATTAACTACAATATTTTAATGCTATTTTCCATTTTGGTTTTATCCCCTTTGATGGACCCCATTCTCCACTGGTATAAACATCTTGTATTCCTCAGATCTTTTCAGTTTCCATAAACAGGGTCTTATTGCATAAATCCCTGGGCACATTTGATGGACCCCCATTCTTAATTCTGTGTTTGATGACAGGAATAATCACTAATTCCATTAACTTTACTCACAGCAATTTAAATGTGCCTGACAGTAAGCAGCCCATGCCAGGAAATCTCAACAAGTCTTTAAAAAACTGTTATAAACACTGTGTATTCTTCAGAGCTTTTCAGTTTCAATAAACAGGGTTCCTTATTGCTCTTCTGTCTAACGAATCCATAGTTACACATTTAATTATGAATTTGATCATGTTTAAAACATAAGTCAGCTTGGCTGAGTAACTGTTACAGTGTTCCTGATTTTTCCAGATCCTTCCTGTTAAAAAAGTGGTTGCTTAAAAGTCCCTGGCACCCAGAAGTGGAATCTCATTTCATAAGTACTCTTTTCAAAACAACTACAGCATAAGGAATATGAAAAAACCAAGTATCTTCTACAAAGACAAGATACCCTGGTCTTTCATAAAGCAAATTCAGGTGAGTTGGACAGGGCATAGGAATCCCAACACTGAAAAGCACTGAAGCAAATGTGTTACTTTGTGTTGTCCATTTGAGATATGAGCTAGAAGGCTTCAGTAAGGGGGCCATAGAAATATGGAGAAAATGTCCATATATACTGCTGAACCACCCATCTCACTGAGCATGTGTGGTATACTTTGGCCTGATAATGCTCAAGTGTGAATTTCTGTCCCAGAGACTCTTTATGCATGTTTTGTTTGCGAATCTTACAAAAACCTTCATTTAAGTCATATTTTGTTGAATAAGAAGATCAATCAAGTTTCTCCATATTAAAAAAACACGTTACCTTTTAAAGTGAACTACACAGAGACTAGGAGCTGTCTATCTCTATCCCTATCATCTATCTATCTATCTATCATCTATCTATCTATCATCTATCAATCAATTTATATGTCTGTCTGTCTATCTATGTACCATCTGCATTCTTTTTGACTGATATATGATACTCTCTGACACTTTAAAATCCCTGTATCCTATTAATCCTATTCCTTTTAATCCATATCCTATTAATCAGCTATGTTTCATATTTAATTCCATCCCAACAACTTTTAGAACCGGATGTGAGAATCTGGACAATCAGGTTACTCTTCCTTTGCAACATCTCTCCTGATGAAATCATTAGCACAGGCCCACATTCTTCATATCTGAATTTACTTCTCCAGTAAGATTTTTAGGAAATTTGTAGATGTGATTTTTTTTTTTTATAAAACAAACAAAAAAAAAAAATATTGTTCACTTAAATACAGTTTCTCATGTACCAACTGATTTGGCCCATAATTGGTGAAAGTACAGGGGAGGAGGGTGATATTTTTGCTTGAGGGTTTTTCTATTGCAGAATTTGTCTCTGATTATATTAGGGATGCGCCGAATCCAGGATTTGGTTTGATAGTTGGCGAGGAATCAGCCTTTTTCATCAGGGGTCGGATTTGGCCGAATCCATGGTATGGCATATGCTAATTAGGATTTGGAAGGGTTAATGTCACTGCATAAACACGGAAGTGCAACATTTTTCACCGCACAAATTTTTAGCATATGCTAATTAGGATTCGGTTTGGTATTTGGCCAAATCCCTTAACATGGATTTGTGGGTCTGGTGCATCCCTAGATAATATAAAATATATGACAGTTGGCATATTTCTGGGGAGACTAATCTTCCCTAAACCTTAATTATTCTGTTTATGCTGGCATAGATTATTCTCCATCTAGAATGTGGTCAATCCCCACCCCCTTAACAATGGTACAGATATAGAGTTACTAATAAAGCAAATGCATATATGAAGCCTATGGCCTTTGCTAAAATTCATATGTATACTGCCATAACAGATTGAGTATACATATTGAGTATACCTTGAATCAAATATCAATCAACATATACTACCTAGTATGGCTGGTTACAGCAATACATGATAGTGACTATAAAACAAACTAAAAGATAATGAGCAAGTCAGACACTTGGACACCCTTTCCTGTAAATGCTGCTCTCTTTAAACATGTTTATCATAAACTAAAACATATACAGTGCATTTAAATGCATTAATTCCTACACAGGATAATACCTCTACAGCTTGCTGTTTGAGTGGTAAGAACTCACAGCCCCCTTCATGACAAAATAGTCAAGTTACCACTTGTTATGGAGATATACAATGTGGCAGCAAAGTATTCACATGTGGTGCTGTAATGGTTGCAGTGTTCAGGAAACTGGCAATGGCATCACTGAGCTTGAGTGATTCCGTGACATCAGTGCCGCCATGCTAAGGACCAGTGCAGGTCCATTAGACACCAGGGATTCCAGGAGATGAGACATGCATTCTGGCCTTAAATGGACCCTAAAAATGGCAAACCTCAAGGCTACGTTGTGCTGCTGCTGTTTGGATAAAGTACTCATGCCTGGATCCTAAGTGTTGCTTTCTGGAGCTAAAGTGTTGCTGCCTGAATTATCCCCACGGAATTATCTTCCCCTAGAGACTCCTTATAAAGGGCTGCTGACAAGCACTACAACCAAATTGCTGTATTTCCCTTCCCCTGGCACTGTCCATGAATCAGCCTCCTCATAAACCATGATATTGGATTACTCTTCCCAGGATGCTCTGCCACTCAATGTTGCAGGGTTTCACTAACAATTTTCCACCAGGTTAACTTCCCCATAGACTGTACTGCTGTAAAATTCTCCATGACCATATTGTGAGGTAAAGGTCTGGGCAACTAAACTAACTGATATCTGTGCTTAACCTATTGTGTCTATTAAGCCACCTAAAAACTTGTCGACCAGTGTTGTGGACTTTTGCGGTGTGTTAATCTTTTTGTCAAACCTTGGGCCAGAGTCAGTTTAGTGAGAAAACGGTTTATTACAAAAACTGTATTTAAGCCTATGGGAATAACTGATTGGTTTTTCTTTATTCTTCTCAAATTGAATCATGTCCATAGGTTTTCAGGTAATAAACCATGAGATGACTTTCTCACTGAACTGAATCTGGCCCTTCCTCATTTTTGCAATTGGAATCAATGTGATGCTAGAGATTAAAGCAGACATTGAATAAAGCAGGTATGAGGCAATTCACACTGCAGGACTGTCTGCCAAGAATTGGCTTAGATTATTGTTTACACATTACTGGCGTGCCTTCTGACTTACGACTTGATGGCAGGATACACATTGTGACCTCAGCTTTGGATGTGTCAGTAACACTGACACAACTCTTCGTTCATTATATATGGATATTTAATATTTTTTTAATGAGTCAGTCAAGTATTTTATATATATACTGTAAATTACTGTGGAATTAAAAATAAAGGGGATATACACATAAAAAGCTGAATTGGTGTAAACTTACCCGGGGTGTTTCTCTGAGCACTTTTGAAAGTTACCTTAGACTTGTAAAGCCCCCATATGTAATAAAAGGCACTAAGTCTGCCCAGGAGCAGTAACCCATAGCTACCAATAGCTTTGAAATAGGTGCCCAGTAAATGCTACCAGATGATTGGTTGCTATGTGTTGCTATTGCTCCTGGGCAAACTTAGTGAGTTTTGTTACGTAACCCCCTAATAAGGAAATGTAATAAAAGTCATAAACAGAAAAATGTGCACAAATAAGAATAAAATTAAGCATTTTGCAATGTAATATTGTTCATAAGACTTACTGCATCACAAATTTTAATTGCGCATTGCAAACTTTTTAGGGAATGATTGAAGGTGGCGTAACCTTTTGGAGCAAACTAAAAGGAGAAGGAAACTCATTTTGGCATTTTACTGCCACTAGATTTGCCACAATAGTGCCACCTAGAACACTATACAGTATTTATTCTTACATAGTTACATAGTTACATAGGGTTGAAAAAAGACCTGTGTCCATCAAGTTCAACCCATCCAAGTAAACCCAGCACACCTAACCCACACCTACCAATCTATACACTCACATACATAAACTATAAATACAACCACTAGTACTAACTGTAGATATTAGTATCACAATAGCCTTGGATATTCTGATTGATCAAGAACTCATCCAGGCCCCTCTTAAAGGCATTAACAGAATCTGCCATTACCACATCACTAGGAAGGGCATTCCATAACCTCACTGCCCTCACCGTGAAAAACCACCTACGCTGCTTTAAATGGAAACTCCATTCTGCAGAAACCATTACCTGAGTAAACAGTTTTAGAAGCTTTCTCCATTTGCTTAAGATAGCAGCTGCCATATTAAGTAGCTTCGGCCTGCTCCAGCTCTAGCCATTATAGCGGAGATCACACATTCCTAAGGGAGGGGGGAGGGAGTTCTTAGCATTCTGGTGGGAGGGGGAGCATGAGAGGGGTGAGAGGAGAGAACTGCACAGACTCTTGTCCCGGGAATTAGACCTTTCTGAAAAAGCTCACTTAGTTTTTACCTTTCCTTCTCCTTTAACAACGTTTTTATTAAGAACTTTTATTACATAAACTGCGCACTTTTGCAAACAATAAAATTCACAAACAGTTTCCACGTTCACAAGGCCCATATAAAATTTGCATAAAGGCAAATTTGTTTGCACTGGGGTTATAAATTTTCACATTGCAAATTATTTCTCATAGAAAGTCATTGTAAACTGCAAAAGTGCTCAGAAACACTCAATAAGTTTACATGAATGTATTTTTTTTTTGTTTAGAACCCGCTCAAATAACATGTAATAAATAAAATGTAACCAATAAAATCTAGGGAAATTATTTCCCCTGATCTGTCCACTACATGTATTTTTATGGCAGAAATCATCACAATAAAGACCTCAAAATCTTCAGTCAATTGTCTTTTTACAAATGGCAGTCTGCACCCACCATGGTTAAAAAATGAATGTATTTCCACTATGGAAATTATGGGATTAACGTGTGATTTGTGGCACAAATCTGTGGCGCCTGTTGACAAAGTCTTCTGTGGGAACCCTGGAATTACCACTACACAGAGGGTGGCGGTAGCTTCAGGGTTCCTCAGCATCGTCAGCATTTTGGATGTGAAATGCATACTTTACTATTAGTACTATTTGACGATGTTGTAATTGGTTACAATAATGATATAAATACATTTGTCTCATGTGATTTATTTATTATCTTTTAACCTTAGATATGGGAGGAGCTGTGTTGCCGTCATTTCTGTTAGTGAACCCACAACATGTGGGCTAATAGCCAGGAGTTATTTTTATAATGACGTTGTTAAATATAATTTGCTTTATGGTACATAAGCTTGAGACATTCCAGCCTTCAGTACTTAGCATGCCTGAAGAGATTTGCATTGTAATCCCAAAGTAACATGTGCAGCATCTACAGTATTTCCGTTAGTTTCCAAGGCAAACATGGCATCACCTCTCATCTAAAACAAAGATTTTAAGGGTCATTTATAAACGCAGTGCAATTTTCGGACACAAAGCACGGTGTTTTTTTTTTTACACACAACCGAGGCTGATGTATCATAATTTTGTGTCTTTGTAAATTGGTTGCTAGTTAGCTTTGGGATTGTGTCACTTCCTAAATGATGCTAGCCTGTGATTCTTTTGGTTCAAGTCTGTAATCCAACTTGCTGTGGGACCCTGAAATTACCACCACATTCAGGGTGGTGTTAGCTTCAGGGCTCCTTAGCATCCCTAGGTGCAGTTGCTCACCAAACAGACAAGGCCAATCAGAAGCAACAAGGCTTAGCACAACAATAAAGAATAGTGAGAGTATTCACCTATCCTAAGCACAACATTTGCTTCCATTTTAGAACAACCACACATGGGTTTGCAAACAACCTCAGAAAACATTTTGTAAAGAGTTGCACCAGGCATGGAAATACAGCTATTCCCTTTGTGCTGCCCCACTGGATCTATAGTTATTCTACCTTGTAACCATTTCTGTTGCTACCATTATAGTCTCATATCCACTAAGTATATCTGATACCACATAAGTTAGCATAGAGTGCCATCCTGTGATACATTCCTTTATAGTGCAATTAGTTTACATGACTGAGTGTCACTAATTACTAGCCTGCAGTGTGACTTCAGCATAGGTTGGTTATCTTTGCATCCCATTGCGTTTCAACATTTCATGTTATGGGCGAGAAGGAAATAGTTTTTTTATCTGGAGGCATTTGCCTACTAAACAAAGCCTGCAAAACTGCAATGTAACTAAGCAGATTTCTTCATTTCCACATTACCCAAATAACTGTATTGAGATGCATTTTTTTAATCAGATTAATCAAGGCTTGGAATGGGATTCAAAGTAGGCCCTGACATTTCAAATACACAGAGGCCCAAACAGACCCCAACCTGACTGCTCCCAACCCAGACCCTACCCAACCGGCTTCCTTTATTTATAGACCTGCACCCACCCCGTCCCACAATGATGTCACAAACGGGGCTGGGCTTCCAGGTGCGCGACTATAAATAGAGAAGCCAGAAGAAAGCTGCCAGCAGTGTAAGGTTGCAGGTGGGGAGGGCAAGTGGGAGAGCTCAGCCTGAACCTGCCCGCAACCCCCAAGTGATATGCCGAGTTCAACCCGAACCTGCCTGACCCGCAGGTTAACCCCCTCCACCAGCCCAATAAATAGTGACTGTATATTGCATCTTACAGTAGCGCCTCTGGCATTTGCCTGAATCCAGATAAAATAATAAGTAAATAATTTCAATTTACGTGATAAGAATTATGTTCCCAATAAAATTGAATACAGTTACATAGACGTTTTAACTATAATGTATTTGTTGTTGCTGTAATGTATTTGTTAGTTAGAAACAGCCACGTGTGAGATTTGGTAGAGGACTTTACATTGTCTTATGATTTATGTTTTCATTTTATAAATATACTTTTTACTGGTCTTGACGAAGTTTATGTATTACACTTTGGGCCACTGGAAAATTAGTATTCTATGGATTATAGAGTGAATAATATACCCCAACTGTAAAATATGAAGATATGAGGAGTTCCATGGCTGTATACTGTAAAGGCAGAAGGGCAAAGGCTGAACATTTAATAAGGTTTAATAGTCTCATATTTTACAACAGGGGTTACATTATTTATAATAATACCCATGTTTCAGTGAGTCATGTAACAGAAATAACATCACTGATTATAACTGATGACATCACTAAGCACTATTTATGAAGATATAATTTACAGGATATTCTTGGCTCTTGAGAATTATTTAAGAATCATTTAAAAAACAAACACGGTTATGTCCAGCAAACTAACTTTTGCCATTGATCAAGGCAGCAAAATAGGCAAGGACATCTAATCCAAAAAGAGATGCAGGCACATTGAAATGTTTTAACATGTTAGCTTAACAAGTAACACACTGTTTGGCATTAATCATAAGTTCTCCTATGCTCCTTATTACATACTACTCTTACTGTTTGGACAGGCCTAATCTGCAACTATTTCTGCACAAGGACCCATAAACACCCTTTTCTCATGATGTAAAACAAATGACCAAATGGTTGTAACCTCTATTTCAGCTCAATAGCTGCCTTCCCGGACTAGTACCAGTAGAACATGGGTTACACTGTACTCTCTTACCCAGAATGGGCCTTCGCTAGGGGGAAGAGGAAGGTGAGGGTGTTGTGCAACTACACCTCTCTTGCTGCTATGCAGAAAAATGAAAACAGAGGGCGCCAGAGGTTCTTGCAAATAACAAAATAAGTGTTTACTAAACACCCTCAGGGTTACTCACAATACAGCATCTCAGAGGCCAGTGGTACAGGCAACACATACAGCCTGACACTTGGCAGGAATCTCACTTCACCTCTGCTGCACCCCATAGTGGATCACCTCAGGGAATTCTCTATCCTGATTCCCTATTCACTTGGATCCCTACACTACAGGCAATATGGCCTGGGAGAGATACCTCCAAAACTACCAGTCTTATGTAGAAGCTCAGAAGTGCTCTTTCTAGCTCAGCCCTACCTGCCTTACACTCATAGAGTGTACTATAAAGGGAGCTACACCTGCCACTATCTAATGCCTCATTTACGGGGTCCTGTTCCCTGACTTCACAGGCTCACAGCTCACACCTACCCTGTTCCTAAGGTGGAAGCAAACAGGAAGATGCCACTCCTTTCCCAGAACTATACCAAAGTGAGGCAGGAAATGGTCACCATACCTGCTAGCCAATAGCACACATATGTAAATGAACTCACTTAGATACTTTCCCTTCTGCCCAGCAACTAAGGGAACTGAACCTGTAGGGATTTACAGCCATAGGGGCCATTTAACCCTATGGGTCCCTGCATTGTTATATAACAAGGTCTTTCCTAATTATAATAAAACATATACTAAGTTGAACTCTGTAAAAGAAGGTGACGTCTATAACAGAACTGATAATACTACAACCTAAAAAGTTGATATTTCACAATAATAGACTTCTTCATAAAGAAGTAATAGTATAAATAAAGCATAGATGTAGGGTATAGTGACAGTCCCAGAATTAAATGTAAAGGTCCAGTATTTACTATAGACAGCAGTATTTGTCTGTTCTTTTTTATTTGGGGCACTGGTCATTGTAACTACATGCCATCAGTTGCACAGAAGTGGGTTGTAAATCTCTTTTTACAGGTATGGGATCCGTTACCCGGAAACCCGTTATCCAGAATGCTCCGAATTATGGAAAGCCTGTCTCCTATAGACTCCATTTTAATCAAATAATTCAGATTTTTCATATCCCCCCACTGTCCCACTTTTCGCGGGACAGTCACGGTTTTTACAGCGCATTCCACTGTCCCGGATAGTTCAATGAATGTCCCGCATTACGGAAAAGTAGAACATTCATTGAACTATCCATGACAGCGGGATGCGCTGGCTGGCTGGAGCCGAGCGCTCCAGCTCGTTCTCTGGCTCCTGCTTCTTATTATTCTTTGTATGGGGGCTACTGTCTGTGGGGCAATTGAGGACACTGCCTATGGGGTTAATTGGGGGCACTTTCTATGGGGGGCACTGTCTATGGGGGCAAATGGGGCACTGTGTTTTGGGGGCACTGTCTATGGGGGGTACTGTCTATTGGGCCATTGGGGACACTATTTCAACTATTTAAAAAATGAATTTTAAAAATGGGGTGTGGTAATTGGGGCCTCGCCACAAAAGTGGGTGTGGTCAAAAAATTGCCGCGCGCGCGGCATTTTCAAATGTGGGGAGGTATGGATTTTTAAAATTGATTTCCTTTTTCTCTGTAAAAATAAAACAGTACCTTGTACTTGATCCAAACTAAAGTATAATTACTCCTTATTAGAGCCAAAACAATCCTATTGGCTTTAATTTATGTTTTATTGTTTTTTAGTAGACTTAAGGTATGAAGATCCAAATTACGGAAAGACCCCTTATCCGGAATACCCTTAGTCCCGAGCATTCTGGATAACGGGTCCTATACCTGTATATGTATATTTTGCTAAATATATAACTTTTTAATCAATGATAGAGATATAATCTCACCTCCACTTAATGTTAAATCCATTGCCTGGATAAGTTCCTAAAAAAGCAAACTCCTGAAACAGAAACATGTAAAAAAATAATCACCATTAATCAACATTTTTATTTTTCCCTGGGTGCACAGGCTACATGTCAAATGCCTCCAAATGTCTGTGCGTATCTAAAACTATATTACGGAGCTTTAGAAAAAGTCCAAAGCATATTACATCAGAAAATTTTCCCCCACTGACAGATCTATTCACGGTGCAGTTAAAGCTAAATCATTTTTTTATGTGAGTGATACTTGGGCAGTTGCCACAGACAAAGGATATGACTCCCAAAATTGTAACCCATAGAAACCTATTACCAGTTAGTTCCAATCAGTCATCTCTGGAGTGATACTTAGAAAAGGCAAGTTTAGATTGATTGCTATGGTAATGTGGTAATTTTTGGGTAATATTTTTTAAAACTATTTCCAAGCTCTTACCTGTATTGAGTAGAAACATATGCTCTTAGATAGCTCTCTTCACACATAGTAATGCTAGATCTATTCCTAGCGATCTTATATGTAATTATATTTATAGCCAGGGGGCTAACAATACAGGATATTAGTTCCGTCTGTAAACTACTGGTATAGTAACAAGGCAAATTCACAAGACACATGAGATCAGCAGGAAAGAGAAGCCAAGCAGAATATACATGGACGTCATTGGACGACACAGGATGGATGCATTGGCAGCCATGCAAAAATGCAAGAGTGCAAATACCTTGGAACATTATGCCAATATGCACCTTCCATTGTGCTTATTTTAGAACAACTACACTTGCAGGTGCATTGGTAAATAACCACCAATATTATAGGTTATTGGCTGCTTTTTATAAAATCTGTATGCTCACTGTATATACCCATTTATTGTACAGCGCTGCGGCATATGTTGGTGTTTTATAAATACACGATAAATTATAATAGATAAATTAATATTAAAAATTAACTCAGATACAATAGGTAGCTTTTACCAAGCTCTTTTTAAAGATTTACCAAATACATGGGTTAGCAAGAACTAGGGAGAAAGCGTGAATTTGTTGTTTGGCTTGAGCCGAGCACAGTTATATATCCTGGTTTTTGTTTTTTTTGTTTGTAAAAATTTCCCTTTTTGTAGTTGAACAAAAGAGTTTATTTTATAGTACTAGTGAAAATATTGCATCCTTCTTTTAAACAGACACGAGAGATCATCTAAATCTGTATCTGCAGTTTTGAGCACTGTGTTTTTCCCCCCATGATGCAGTATTTTTTGGGTACAAGCAGGTGTGTCCTTTCGGTAAAAAGTCTGTCTGGTGTCATTTCGAGTGGTTGGTGTGCACATGACATCTATGCCCAACCTACTGTCGTGGGTGGGGCAAAGAGAACCCTGGAGCTAATGCCTGGTCAGGAGGTGGCAGTAGCTCCAGGGTACCCCTGCGACAGCAGGTGCAGCAGCACCTTAATCCAAATGTTAGAAGGACTGAGAGGCTGCAAGTGTAACTATAGGAAAGCACAAATACAGGTATGGGACCTATTATCCAAAATGCTTGGGAACTGGGGTTTTTCAGATAAGCGCTCTTTCCATAATTTGGGTCTCCATACCTTACGTCTACAAAAAAAAATAATTTAAACATTAAGTATACCCAATAAGATTGTTTTGACCCCGATATGGATTAATTATATCTTAGTTGGGATCAAGTACAAGGTACTGTTTTATTATTAGAGAAAAAGTAAATCATTTTTGAATTATTTGTGTGAATTATTTGATTAAAATTAAACCTATGGGAAATTACATTCTTGTAATGTGGATCTTTCTGGATCACAGATTTCCACATAACAGATCCCATACCTGCTGTGCATTTTGACTCAAATACCCTTAATGCTTGCCGAAAATACCCAGGGCCGGATTTGTTGGCCAGGTGCCCCGAGGCCGCCCCCTCTCTGTCGCGCCCCCCTGCGCATGTGCGAACGGCGAACCTCCCCCCGCGCATGCGCGGCCCTTTTCAATTGCATACGGAGCAGTGGGGGAGAGGTCCCCATTGCTCCGTATGCGCAATAAACTTTAAAATTTTGGTGCGGTGGGGCGGCATGCCGCCCCCCAATTTTTGCCGCCCTAGGCCCGGGCCTTTGTGGCCTTTCCACAAATCCGGGCCTGAAAATACCGCCATACACCTCTTACCTGTGCCTGCACCGGAATGAATGAGATAGGCTCGGGTGCAGGCACATGTGGCGATATCCGCACAAAAACACGAGAGAATGCAAAGTCTTGCGTTTTTATGCGTATTTCGGCTACATGTGCCTGCACCTAAGCGTATTCTATTCATTCGGGTGCAGGCACACGCCGGAGGCGTATGTTTGGTTTTGGTGAAAATATACGCCATACGCCTGGTCTGACATTAGCCTAAAACAGATAACAGCAAACTTACACAGGGGGGGTCAGGGGAATGAAACAAAATAGGCGTTTGAGTGGGTACCCCTGCAATACCACCACAGGCCATGGCAGCTCTCCTGACTGTGACACAATATTACCTATTTTTACACATGTGGCTACTATCTTGTGAATGAGGCTGAGTGTCTGAGTGCCACCTTTACTTAATTGCAGTAATCATCTACGTATGATAGCTTTTCATCATAATTAACTGTGTGCCATTTTATGTGTATGTTATGGATCATAAGGAGACTGCTGTGTAATCATCTTTGTCTTTAATATTGTTTTTACATCACCTGTCTCCATACCATCATAACGTCATCATTATGAACTGTGCTCTGTAAGAACTGTATGTGATGGACTTTAATTACAATCACCAGTTGTAACATTCTTTTATCTGCCCTGTGTGCCACAATTTGCCATACAATGTTCTTTTGTTTTATGTCTTGGATGAACCATACAGATCCATCCAGATCCATCTCGCAGAGAGTCCTTTGTACAGGTATGGGACCTGTTATCCAGAATGCTCGGGACCTGGGGTTTTCCGGATAAGGGGCCTTTCTTTGCCTTTCCATAATTCGGATCTCCTACCTTAAGTCTACTAAAAAAAATATTTAAACAGTAATTTAACCCAATAGGACTGTTTTGGCTCCAATAAGGATTAATTATATCTTAGTTGGGATCAAGTACAAGGTACTAACATGGAGTCTATGGGAGATGGCTTTTCTGTAATTCAGATCTTTCTGGATAATGGGTTTCCGAGTAAGGGGTCCAATACCTGTATTTAGCAATTTCCCTCTTATTTTATCTGACAAATTCCCCTTTCTCTGTAATAAATCAGTACCTTGTAATTTATGGTAACTAAGCTACAGGAATTTATATTTTAAAAAGATATTTTTCGGTATTTTTTAGTAGACGTAAAGGGGTGTTTCACCTTTGAGTTAACTTTTAGTATGTTAAAAAATGGCCTATTCGTAGCACCTTTGCAGATGGTTTTCATTATTTATTTTTATTTATCATTTTTGAATTATTTACCTTTCTCTTCTGCCTCTTTTCAGCTTTCAAATGGGGGTCACTGACCCCCGAAGCCTAAAACTATTGCTCCATGAGGCTGTCATTTTTCTTGCTTAATCTTTCTATGGAGGCCCTCTACTATTTATATTCCCTTCTCGTTTAAACCTCTGTCTAGTTGCTAGGGTAAATAAGACCCTAGCAACCAAATAGCTGGTAAAATAATAAATGGAGAGCTGCTGAACAAAAAGCTAATTAACCATATAAAATAAAAAATGAAGACCAATTGCAAATTGTCTCAGAATATCAATGTCTACATCATATTCAAATTAATTTAAAGGTGAACTATCCCTTTAAGGAATGGTGATTCAAATTACAAAAAGATCACCAGAATACCCAGGTTCCAAAACTTACAGAAAGTAGATCCTATATCAGTTATATTGTAATATTCATATGAATGGACTTTGCTTAAAGGAGAAGGAAAGGCAAAGTCACTTGGGGGTGCCAAAATGTTAGGCACCCCCAAGTGGCTTTAATCGCTTACCTTCTTCCCCGGGCTGGTGCACCTGTATGGGGAGAACAGCACCAGCCCGGGGTAGCTGTAGCGAGTGCTTCCTTCTTCCTGATCAATCGCGCGCATGCGCAGTAGAGTGAATATCCTAACTTTAACAGAGAAGTCGGCTTTTCACTCTACTGCGCATGTATTTGTCCGGGACAATTGGCAATAGGAAGGAGGAAGCACTCGCTACAGGTACCCCAGGCTGGTGCTGTTTTCTCCTAACAGGGGCACCAGCCCGGGGTACAAGGTAAGCTATTAAAGTCACTTGGGGGTGCCTAACATTTTGGCACCCCCAAGTGACTTAGCCTTTCCTTGTCCTTTAATTGGTGATAAGCTGAGGGAACGGAGGAATATTCATGGGAGAGGTGCAGAATTTAGAGCTGAAGGAGTGCACTTGAGTGCCTGGCATTGATGTCACTACCTATCTGGAACAAACATCCTTTTGCAGCACCAGTTGTGAGAGTCTGCACTTACCAAGACCAGATTGGGATTTAAAATAGGCCCTGGCATTTCAAGTACACAGAGGCCCAAACAGCTGCCAACAGCCTGTAGGGACCCATAGGGTTAAGTTCCCTATGGCTTTAATTCTCTACCTCTTCACATAGCCACTGTTACTGGGCAAAGCCCTTTGTATCAGTTTACAGTTATACCTTACACTTTATTGAGCTAGGTGGTTGTTCACACCCCTTGCAGCCTCATATAGTGTCTAGCAAGGAGGTGTGGCTTCCTCTTTGGCTGCCTTCTGTTTATCCAAGAACAGCTCCACTGAGCCGGGGTGCAGAAGTACAGCCAAGCAATTGCCCCAGAGTTACCATCCACTCTGGTGAAGTCGGGGACAGGGCCCCGTGAACAAGGACTAGAAAGAATAGCAGCAACTGTTATAGCACTCTCTAGGAGAGTGGGTTAGTTATACCTAGATTGCAAGGGCAGTTCAGCCCCCAACTAGAAGTACAGCTGGAAGTATGTGTAGGGGTTTACCAAAAATGGGCCCTTAGGACAGACACCCCTAGACTAGGCCACTGGTTGGTGCTAGTTAAACCGGGACATTGGGATGACTGGGTTCTACATAGTTAACAGGGAGTATACCTGTAGTTCGGGTTATGGCCACCGGGTGGTGCATAGGCCCATATAAAGGGTTGCAGCCATGTGCTGGGAAGCCATCTTGAGCCACCTTAGGCTGGGATAGCTCCTGGGACCAGGAGCTTCCCCTGATAGAGTTATTAGATAGTAGTTTCTTGTAATAGGACATTCTAGGAGTGTCATGTAGGACACCAAGCTAGAATGGGCGGATATTGCCCCTCCAGGAGTGGTAGTGGGGTTAAGACCCCCCAGCATTACATCTGCTGGAGTGCAGGGCATTAAGTGGCTAGGTAGGTGGACAAGTCCCCGCTAGTTCAGGAGTCCGGATCTGAGGGTGCCATACGCTAGTACCGGTGTGGGTCCTTGTGGTGTAACTCCTAGCATGGGTACTGAGAACTCCAAAGGGAGGGTCTCACCGATAGTACCGGGGATAGCACCTAGATGGGAGCACATTGGGAAACCCGTGAGGTAGTACCAACAGGAAAAGGTTCTCAATGAGAAGTAAGGAGATATGCCCTGCCGTGTGTATAAATGATATGCCGCTCCTGGAGAGGTCTCTGCCTGAATAAACCATAGCATTCCTTTCATATACAACTGTGTCTGCTGTGAGTATCTACCTAGCCCAGAGGACCACTACTACGCTGGTAAGGAATAACTCAAAGAGTGAGTACATCACACCGGGAGTACGTGGGTCCCAAGCATAGTATCCTGATCGTTTCCCAGGGGGTGGATTCCAGATCCATAACACCAACCCTGGGTGGAGGCACGCCATTAAGGGGAGAAATCCCTATAAACCCCCATAGTAAGCGGGGGCTCAGGACTCCTGTAGCGCCAAGTATCGTGCTCCAGCAGGTAGTGCCACACAAGCATTTAACAGGTGGGCTACATATGCTTTCCAAAGTGGTGCCTAGCTGACAGTGCTTTACCCTGCCCAGTCTCCAAAAGTGGTGAGATAAACCGGTGGCATCCTCCTTTGTTATCCTCAGTGGGTGCTGCTATTACTACCTCTGTTTATGTGAGTATTGACTTACCATTACCATCTTGTCTTGGACAATAAAGAGTTACAGTTTGAGTGCAAGAGCTCCTAGTGTCCATCATCCTTAAATCTGAGCTATTACACTACACAGTGGTAGTGGGAGTTGTAGTTGAACAACATCATCCAGCTAATTTCCTTCCATATAGTGAAGGCCCACTCTAGGGAAAGGGGGTTGCAATGTAACCCATGCTCTGACCTAAGTACTAGCCTGGTTTTGGTCCACATATAGCCAAAATAGCATTACAATCTTACAGCAGTACCTCTGGCATTTCCCAGAATCCACAAACTGGTGGTCTAGTCCTGGCACTCACTGACTGTGTAACTGAAGTTAGATAGCTTGGGTAAATATAAAGTTCACCTCTAGGTTTTCAATGCCTCATTGGGGTCCAGGTCCCATAAAGCAGAAATGGATAAATGATTTAATATTACCTCTTCAGTACTGCATTACCGTCACTTAGCCAAGCAAAGCCGAGGGGAGAGCTACTCCCTGCTGTCTCTCCTATTTGGAGCATAGTACTGCTCTTTTTAGCTAGTTGTATCTGACTCTAGAAAGTGCTATAACATATATTGGGGCAGATTCACTAATGTGCGATAAAACGTGCGCAATTTATAGCGTGCGTTAAAAATTTTATCACGTCTTAATTTTCGCGACTTTTCGCACGATTCACTATTAGCACACTTGTGCTATTTTACACGCGATACTGCATGCAATATTTTTGTCACAATCGGCAGCATAAAACTGCCGACATTTTTCCCTGCTAGAGAGTTGCTGTATAAATGTTTATTTGCAAAAAAAACCCCCAAAAAACCAATAAAAATATAAGTAAGAAAAAAAAAGAAGTGCTAGAGATAATAAAATGGGGAGGGGGGTATTTAAGAATATTTAGCCAAATACTTAGGGGTCCGTTTGCTAAAGTGGCTTAAATTAAGTGGGAGATTTTAGACACAGAATAAATGGCAAATATGTTATGGGCACTTTATTAAACGGGCCTCTTCGGCCTCGGGGGCCTCTGGTGCTTGGGCCTCGGGGGCCACTGGTGGTGGGGCCTCAGGGGCCACTGGTGGTGGGGCCGCTGGAGCCTGGTGGGCCTCGGGGGCCACAGGAGCCTGGTGTGCCTGGGGATGAGGCGCCAGCTGAAGTTCTGTGAAATAGTATTGCAAGATGTTATTTTGTGTAATATATTATACACATACTGTATATATATATATATATATATATATATATATATATATATATACATTCATACACCATCATAAATAACGGGGCCCCTCACAACATTTTTCGGGCCCCCCTCCTCCCACGCCCCCAATGGACCCTCCCCCTGTGAACCCTCACATCAATACAAAGGACACACAGACATTGTTAGCCAGGGACCCCTAAAACATTTGTGGCCCTTCCCCAAATGACTAATACTATGGGCCGCTCTCTGCTGCTTCCCCCCTGCTCTAAACTTATTTATGCATATGTATTTGAAAATAGATGTGTAAATGTAGGGGTTTACCAAAATTGGGTCCTTAGGACAGACACCCCTAGGACAGGCCACAGGGTGGTGCTAGTTTACAGGGACACTGGAATGACTGGGTTCTAAATAGTTAACAGGGAGTATACCTGTAGTTCGGGTTATGGCCACAGGGTGGTGCATAGGCCCATATAAGGGGATGCAGCTGTGGTTCAGACATTTTGGGACTGCTCCAGTAAGGAGTACCCCAGGTACAGTTTAGAGATAGAAGTTCTGTAAGAGACCATTTAGGAGTGATATGTAGGTCACCTAGCTAGAATGGGCGGATATTGCCCCTCCAGGAGTGGTAGTGGGGTTTAGACCCCCCAGCATTACATCTGCTGGAGTGCAGGGCCACAAGTGGCTAGGTAGGTGGACAAGGTCACCGCTAGTCCAGGAGTCCGGATCTGAAGGGGCTTAGGCATGAGTACCGGGGTGGGCCGCCTGTGGTGAGGCTGCCTAGCGTGAGTACCGGGGAGGACCTCAAGAGTGGGTGCCTCCTGGCGTGAGTACCAGGGAGATCACCTAGAAGGGAACACTTGGCAGGAGTACCGTAAGTTGCCCAACAGGAAAAGGTTCTCAATGAGAAGTGAGGAGTAAATGCCCTGCTGTGACTGAATTGTATATGCCACTCCTGGAGAGGTCTCTGCTCTGAATAAAGCAACTTATCTGATTCATCATACAATCTGTGTAACTGGACCTTTCCTGCACAAGGGATCACCTACCCGCTGGTAAGCAACTACCCCAAGGGAGGGGCAAGGTACCGGGGGTTATGTGTGGATCCTAGGCAGAGGTACTAGTGAACTGTTAAGTTCCCAGGGTGTGGGTTATAGTTTCACAAGATCATCCCTGGGTGGAGGCACGCCTTTAAGGGAGAAATCCCTGTTAACCCCCATAGTAAGCGGAGGCTCAGGACTCCTGTAGCGCCAAGTAAAGTAATCAGCAGGTAGCAGCACCAGCAATCCGCAAAAATGGGCTACATATATATATATATATACAATATGAAGTGCTGGGAAGCTGCACACCACAAGGAACAATAATACCTGGGTGCCTGTGGCAAAACAAAATCTAGACAGGCATGGGGTGACGGCACACACAGGATTTTCACAAGGAGTCACGAAGATGTGAAATAATATTCAGAGGTTTATTGTGACCAACGTTTCAGTTCCTCACTGGCATTATGGTTGAACGTGATGGACGTATGTCTTTTTTCAACCCAACTTACTATGTTACTTTCGTCATCCCTGACATTTCTTACATTTGTACTTTTAGTTCAAATTATTTGCTAAATCTTTTACTGAACATATACTGTAAAAGCATAATAAAGTATAATAATTACCTTCTGCAATTTCAGCCACCAGATCTGAATTCCTGCTCTTCAGGTCAGACCATAGGTGCTGGAGCAGGTGGAGGTCCAAAGGGCAGGCGGAGGTCCAAGGGCAAACCCGGCGAGCAAACCAGCTCGTAGCTCGCGCAGGATCGCCCTCTTCATCTCGTGGACCCCTAAGGGCCCCATCGGCAGGTTGTCATATCCTGAGCGTAGGAAAAAGCTGACAATATAGCGCCTCTCCCCTGGTAGCAGATCAGAAACCCCAGGCATGATGCTCCTCTCAGTGTGACTGCAGGCTCAATGACACAAAATGGCCCCAAGTCGCACATGTCACGAGATTACAAAATCGCTACAAAATGTCCGCGAGATACCTAGTAATGTATTTTGTGTGACTAAATATTTACCGCTACAGTACTGCATATTATGGCAACTAAATATTTACCGCTATAGTACTGTATATTATGGCGACTAAATGTTTACCGCTATAGTACTGTATATTGTAGCGACTTAATATTTACCGCTATAGTACTGTATATTATGGCGACTAAATATTTACCGCTATAGTAGTGAAATTCCATACATGCCAAGACTTTAGTAAAATTTGGTAAAAAGACACATACTTGAATAAATAACACTGCTAAGTCCATATTTTATTGCCAAAAACTCATTTACTGTACTTTTCTATAATTTATCGCCTGCCTGTAGTAGGTGTTAATTTTCACATAGACCAATGCAATATTTAGCACGCCTAAGTGTTTGTGAATAAATATCATTTTATCGCACTTTAGTGAATCAGCCCCATTATCTTGTGTCTGACTAAAGCTGCATTCACAGGGGCCGCAGTTACCCAACTTCACTTGAAGTGTTGTCCCTCTAGGGCAGCACAGCTTTACTGGGCCTCATTGATCCCAGGCTCAATAGAACATCCACCTGGTTCCAAAGATGCAGGCCCAAAGAGAAAGGACCACCCCCTTACGAAACACTGTATTAAAGGAGATGGAAAACCTAAGTCACTTGGGGGTGCCAAAATGTTAGGCACCCCCAAGTGACTTTAATCACTTACCTTGTACCCCTGTTAAGAGAGAACAGCACCAGCCTGGGGTAGCTGCGAGCACTTCCTTCTTCCGCGTTGGCGCACTTGCGCATGCCCATTAGAGTGAAAAGCCAAACTTTAACGACAAAGTCGGCTTTTCACTCTAATGCGCATGAGCTGGCCCAGGGATTTCGCTGCAGAAGAAACGAGGAAGGAGGAAGCGCTCGCTGCAGGTACCCTGGGCTGGGGCAGTTTTCTCCTAACAGGGGCACCAGCTCGGGGTACAAGGTAAGCGATTAAAGTAACTTGGGGGTGCCTAACATTGACAAGGGACTTAGCCTTTCCTTCTCTTTTAAGACATGCCAGAAAGAGGTCATAAACCTAAGGGCCAATGATAAAAATATGGAAATTTGAAAATGAGATACATGGGCATTTACCCAGCAACTAGAAATTAAAGAAATGCATGAATTCAAAACCAGCACAAATTAAGGGGCAAATTTAATTTATTTATTCAACTTTTTACCAAAATTCATGTTTTTTTGCAGCAAAAATCACAAATTCAAATTGTGAAAGCTTAAATTCTCAAGATTAAGTAAGTGCAAAAAACTAAAAAATTTGAATTAAAGAATTAATTTAAAAACTGAGTAATCCATGTAGAAATCAATGCGAGTTGTTAAAAAGTCAAGCTATTTTTCAATTTGAGTTTTTAAGATCAATTGGAAATTTAGCAGGCTCATTGAAAATGAAGGGCCAAATGTGCTTTTTGTATCTTTTTCAGGTTTTTGAGATTTGAGTTTTTTTAGTTAATGATGGGATTTTTGAGATTTATGAAAAACAGAAGAAAAATAGGTGCACATTGGTAAAAATAAAATCCTTTATTTTTTGTACTTGATATTTAAATAACAATGCTGTTACTGGTGGTGCGTGCGTGCAAAGAAAGACATTTCATATTTTCTTCTCCTGCCGCACCCGTAATCCTCAGTTACACAATGCAGCATCAAAACTCCTTTAGTTGCGGTTGTCTGGGATGGGCTTTAGCATAACCTGGGATTGACATGTAGACAGGCAGCACATTGGCCATTTCACCGCCAGTTCTATAGAGCGATTGGTTTTTGCACAGGGACTGATCCCCATAACAACATTATGTCAATATGAGTTATCTTGTGCGCATTGCCACACTTAATAACATAATGTGCATTTAAGACCAACCATTTGTAGCAATGCATGACTGAGCACTGTATGATTATATCAGTAATGACAAAATAGTGGTATGAAAAGAATTTGTAATAAAGCTACATGCTAATGTTCATAATGGCACCACAGAAAGACGCAGAGCAAAGGTACACATTCATGTATTTTAATAAATTTGATTGGCCAAAATGTAAAAGCTCCTATGCATAAAAGTGTACAATGTAGCCCTTTTAGGAAGATATCTGTATGTAAAATGCGTGTGTTTTACAGGTATGGGACATGTTATCCAGAATGCTTGGGAATTGGGGTTTTCCAGATAAGGGATCTTTCCGTAATTTGGATCTCCATAACTTAAATCTGCTAAACATCATTTAAATATTGAATAAATCCAATAGGCTTGTTTTGCCTCCAATAAGGATTCATTATTTTAGTTGGGACAAGGCACTGTTTTATTATTACAGAGAAAAAGGAAATTATTATTTAAAATTATTTGTTAATAATGGAGTCTATGGGAGATGGCTAAAAAAATAGGAAAAAAAGCTTCAGTCATAACCACTACCCACAATAAATGTTTTGCAGCGAACCTGCTGAAGCTGTTTTTCCTATTTTTTTGGATTTCTACAATTGTATTTGGTTGCAGCACAGAGCAACAACTAGGAACTAAAGCTTTTTTTTGCAAGTATTTTATACAAAGTACACCAACAATTTTTTATTTTTGTCTATGGGAGATGGTTTTTCCGTATTTTGGAACATTCTGGATAACAGGTTTCCGGATAAGGGATCCCATATCTGTACAACAAATCAATTACAGTGTTTTCTTTAGGAATGTTTATTTACACCATACTGGCACTTTGTAAAAAGTGGTGTAGAAATGCCACTTGTGATATGTCCCTAAAGAGAAGCATATACAATTAATATATAAATAATACAAAACACAGCTTTCATTTTTCTAGAGATTATCTGAATTTCGCCATACAAAATGCAGTGTAAAAATCTACCCCTTTAATATCTAGACAAAATGATCACATTATTGAACTCTGTAAATAAAAAGATCTCTTTTTGCCATAAGATACTCGTATAGTACGTGTAAGAGTAAGAGATCCCTTTTTAAAGTGGACCTGTCACCCAGACATAAAAAGCTGTATAATAAAAGCCCTTTTCAAAATAAACAAGAAACCCAAAATCATTTTTTTATTACCACATCCATACCTATTATAAAAGCATTTAAAAATCCCAGCTGTCAGTCATATATTGCCAGTTACTTTCACTTTCAATTCAGAACTTCTTAGATGTTGCTGCACCCCTCACATTCCCCCTCCCTCCTCACCATGTAATTTTGTAACCAGTGCATGGACATGGGAATTAGGTCCCCCCATACTGGCACAGAAACAAGATTTTGGCAGAATGCAATGCCTGCTTTGATAACAGTGTCCACAAAATGGCCCCTGCCTGCTTGCTGCAATTGTGAATTCCAAGGCTGAAGAAACTAAGATTAAAATAATTTATATAGTGTAAGTAAAGTTTATTTTGCTTGAAAACCACAATAGAAAACAATTTGGAATTATTTCTTAAGGTGACAGGTCCGCTTTAAATGTCTGCCAAAATTTAAAACAGACCAGACAATGGGCTGGGCTTGCCATAGCTCCAAACAACCACATCCCAGTTAGAGAGTACATTGTTCAGCTGAAATTTCTGCAATTCTCTCAAAAACAGCCACCTGACAATTATGATATTCTTTGCCTGCAAAATAAGTAAGTAAGTACTTATTTATAAAAAGCAAAGATTCCTTTTTTCATCTGGTTAGCAATGTTACAGAAAGAAAAAGCATAGCTATAATCCCTGTTGTATCCAGAAGAGAACCTCATCCTGCAATGCAGTTTGGTACCCCATCCACATTTTTCAGTCCACGGGAATTTTTTTTAAAATTGTATAATATTACGTTTCATCATTGATGTTAATGATCACATTATTTATGTAAATCAATACTTTGCAAGTTTACTTAAATGTACTGGCTAATTACTTGTCATATGGCATGTTTGAGTACCCAGTTATATTATATTATATATGGAGCCCTGGAGCAGGTTGGGGGGCTATAACTATGCCTTGGACACATAGCCAGATGGGACTAGGCTAATGCCGGAGCTTCGACCTGCAGATACAGGACAAAGTAGGTAGTATTGAGACAGCTGTTTCTCCGTTTGCGTTTAAATGCACTGTGGCAGCCTGTGTGCAGACATACAGAGCAATGTACTGTAAATACTAAAGCATCTCTTAAATCAGTGTAATGCTAGACAGTACCAGCATCAAAGCTTTCATTGTTGACTTTGTTTGCCATACTAACTGATTTTCTGCACCAAATGTGTTTGTGCTCTGTGTCTATGCAGAAAGGCCAATGTATATTAAAACATTCAATAAAACAACTAGTGATCACCAACACCTTGGATGTTGCTCCAAGTCCCTTTAAAACAGCTGCTTATTTTTTAATTCCTGGCTTGGAGGCAAGTTTTGGTTGTATAAAAACCTGGTATAATGCCAAACACAGCCTTCTGTAGGCTGCCATCCACATAGGGGCTGCCAAAAAGGCAATCATAGCTCTTATTTAGTACCTAAAATCTATAGGCCCAAAACCACAGAAAAATAAGGTGCATGTATGCAAAGCTCATTTAGCAACAAGGTTAGTAAACAGTTCTAAAGCATTAGATAAATGATCTCCACAGTGTGCTCTTAAAGGAGAAGGAAAGGCTAAGTCACTTGGGGGTGACAAAAGGTTAGGTACCTGCAGCGAGCGATTCCTTCTTCGTCTTTCTTCTGCCGGCAAAATCCCTGGGCCAGCCCATGCGCATTAGAGTGAAAAGCCGACTTTGTTGTTAAAGTTCACTTTTCACTCTACTGCACATGTGCAAGCATGCGAACGAGGAAAGCGAGAGAAAGCACTCGCAGCTACCCTGGGCTGGTGCTGTTCTCTCTTAACAGGGGCACCAACCTGGGGTACAAGGTAGGCGATTAAAGTCACTTGGGGGTGCCTAACATTTTGGCACCCCCAAGTGACTTAGCCTTTCTTTCTCCTTTAAATATAAGGGGAATCACTATCCAACTTCTTCCACGGTCACCTATACAATTAGTTTAGTTTAATCTAATATAGCAGCCTGTAAGAAATACTTCTGTTATGCACTGCTTTATTTATGATTAGGTATAAAAAAATATATATTAAAAAATATCATTCCCTTTCAGGATCATGACAGATCTGGAACACAGGTTTATTCATTTAATGCCAGTCCATAGATGTTGGGCGTCTTCTTCAAACCCCCATAGCAGCCAGTGAGGACTTTCCAGGATTTGGATCCAGACTCTACTGTAGTTTGGTTTACTTGCATTAATATGTTATTCATTGGAAGGATCGTTATAATTGTTTCTACTTGCAACTGTCTGTAAAAGAAAAAGTAAAGATATAATTGCTAGTTAATATATTACCACAGACCAATAAACAAGTTTATGTACATTGGATAATAGTGTGTGTGTGTGTGTGAAATGCTTTGATATGAAGCATAGCAAAAGTTGTGTAAAGGTGTAAAATAGTTTATTAGCTAACTAGGCCGATATTCACTGCAAGCTTTCAGAATATTTCAGTTCCTTCTTTAAAGCTGAATCAGCTCGTGCCATGTTACAGATTCAAGCACCCAGGTTTTTTTTCTCTACACTCAAACAATTGAAATTTATGAGATCTTGAAAGCTTTATATTCTCGTGTGCGCGCACACAAATTGTGAGGCCAGAGCATAAAAAATTGCGTGAAAACAAACAATTTTTTATCTGCTTTGACCCAAGCACTGGTTTTTAAAAATGTGCCTACAAGTTTAAAATGTAGGCACAAAAACAAAATATAATTTTTTGCGCACATAGCCAAGAAGGAATTAGAGGGAACATTGGACCACAGTGTTCTGACAGCTTGCCTATAATTATTCTTATAGTCTAACATTAAAAGCTTTCTTGTTTTGTTTTTCCACAAAAACTGCAATTTTGTGTAAATTACTCTCTAATAACTCTTCATAATGTATCAAAACAATGAGCTTTTTGAGGCTTATCTCCCCATAACCATGCATCCTTCAACCCTAGAACAAAGCCCAACGCTATCTGAACCTCTTGTGTCAGGATAAAGGTTAATGGACCATGCTAGAAGAACCAGGAAGCAAAATGGGGGCAAACAAAACTGAGAGTTATGGCAATTCTGTCATTATCGAGATTTCTAATAAACCTCACTTGAAGGATGGATACCATTTATTTTTTACAATAGATTTTCTCATTTTTCCTCAGGCTGCGGCAGGTGCATGCACGGTAGAGTAAAAAAAGCAGCATTTTTTTTAATCTAAAAGTTTAATCACTCTAAGGCACAGACACAACCCCTGCGAGGAAAGAAGCAGGAAGAAGATTGCTTTGTGGTGCTCCTCTGGAAATACCCCGAGCCGGTGCAGTTTTTTTGCTAACAGGAGCAGCAGCCCGTGGTATTGGGTAAGTAATTACTATCACTGGGGGGCCTAATATTTGATGAACCCTTTACTTCTCCTTTAAAGGGATACTGGCACCTAAAATTAAACTTTTTCTAAATATATCATAATATTGTCATTGCACTTCATGATGCTTTTACCTATCTTATGCCCCATGTTCCTCTATGAGGCAGCTGCCATATTTGTGCAGCAGGAGTCCGTTAGCATTAGAAGCTCTAACTGACAGGCTGAGAAGGGACAGTCAGGTCGGCAAAACAGGTTTAGGAACTTTAAATAACAATCACTTACAAAAGCAAAACTTTTTTCATGAAAAATTATTAACATGACTTAAAAGTAACCTGTTAAGTACATTGATATTTTGAAAAGTATTTTTTTTGTGTCATTATTACTTTAAGTTACAATATTGGCACTTTTCTCCAAATGTAGCTGTTCTTTTTATGTTAGTATAAATATTAAGCACAAATTAAAAGGCTTTATAATAAATATGTGCAGAAAGCACATTTAGCTAAAGAGAGGAGAACACCATGCATAGAATGATGTGGAAATCTATGGTTTCAGCATCAAACAAGGTAGCCAAAGAGCACTGGCAGGGCAATTTTTTGTGTGGGGTTTTTACTCAGTTAAATTTGAGTCTGGTGAAATTGATCCTGCTATACCAGGGGTAGGGAACCTATGGCTCGGGAGCCAGATGTGGCTCTTTTGTTGGCTGCATCTGGCTCGCTGCCAAATCTTTAATAAAAAAAATAACGGGGGGCGTGGCCTGTGCTCGGCGGATAGAAGACGTGTTCTAAGCCTTAGAACACGTCTTCTATCCGCCGAGCGCAGGCCACGCCCTCCTCCAGATCGCATCTGGCATCCTTGGCACCCACCGTACCTTGCCCCTGCGCTCGGCGGATAGAAGACGTGTTTCTAAGCCTAAGAACACGTCTTTTATCTGCCAAGCGCAGGCCACACCCTCCTCTGCATCACATCTGCATCCTGAATCCTTGGGACCCACCCTACCTTGCTCTGCAGCATCCACGGCCAAACATATTGTATGGCTCTCACAGAATTACATTTTAAAATATGTGGTGTTTATGGCTCTCTCAGCCAAAAAGGTTCCTGACCCCTGTGCTATACGCTGCAAGCTAGGGCAGGGAGAGCATTACACTCCACACCATCCACACCCACTGCGCTCTCTTGTCTTAAACCTTTTTATCTCGCTGCTCCTTACCTCTGGAACTCTATCCCTGAATCCCTCCGTAGTGAACACTCACCCATTCTCTTTAAGATAAAGCTCAGCTGTTACCTTCTGGAGCACTAAAACATTATTTTGCCCAGTCCTGCGCTTAAGGGCAAATGCCCATACCTGGTGCACTCTTACCTTCCAGTTTGTGCCTGTATGTTACCCAACCACTCAGATTGTAAGCTCTACGGGGCAGGGACCTCCTTCCTACTGTTGTTCATACCACATGGCACTTATATATATATTTATTGTATTTATTTATTATATCACTTGTCCTCCCTGTGTGTAATTTTGTATTCTGTAAGATTGTACAGCGCTGCGTACCCTTGTGGTGCTTTATAAATAAAGTTATACATACATACATACATACATACTCCTACCTGTATGTTTAGGAGAAACAGTCACAGCAGTGAAATAAAAAGCATTTGAGGAGGATTTTTTCAATATTATAATATTAGTAGGAAAAAATAGCACTTTCCTTTCATCAGAGGTTTCATTTTTTGTGTTTTAAGTAAATGTGTTCTAAATCTAAGTAATGACATTTAAACTACTTACCAGACATCCAGCGCAGCACGCACATAGGCATCCAAATAAAACAGCCAAGCCTATGAAAATATACTCAAAGATCAAGATTCCAAAGGCAAATTTATAAACCACATCATTACAAAGTCTTGGATTTTCTGGGTAGATTCTGAAAACCCAAACACTACCTGAAATCAAAAAGGCACAAATGACATTTCAGTTTGGTTCATTTTACACACAGTTTAAGCATTATATATTTAACTGTTTCATCAATAACACATATGAATGCTGTATTTATTAGCATCACTGTCTGATTATATAATTAAGGCGAGAATAAAAAAATATTTTAACATTACACTGTAGTGTGTAGAGGAATCACCTTACAGTTTCTGGGGTATTCTGCGCAACAGGTTTCCAGATAAAAAGGCACATGCATACTGCAAAACATTCCAAACCCCTCCCAATACCAATATTTTCTGAGGGCCGCTAGCTGCAGCATGGTTTGCTGTCTCAAAGCAATAAACAAACTGCTCTTAAGCTTCATCTCATTTATGGAAACATCATCAAACAATTGATTTAGTTGATGGAAACAGAGTAACCAACCATTTTGTTTTGCTCTCCAGTCGTGTATCTGTGCTGTTATTTATGGGCTAGTGGACATAAGAGTTATCAGGCCTAGAGGCACTAAGGCAGAGGCTTCCAAACTATGGGGTTGGCACTCCTGATGGGGAAAAGCAGTAGAAGTGAGTGACCTTAAAGGAACAGTTCAGTGAAGACATGAAACTGAGTAAAATAGATAGACTGCACAAAAAAGAATGTTTCAATATATCATAGTTAGTTAGGCAAAAATGTAATCTATAAAGGCTGGAGTGCACAGATGTCTAGCATAATAGCCAGAACCCTACTTCCTCCTTTACAGCTCTCTAGGCTGTTAGGAGTCAGTAATAAATCAGTGAATTAAGGTGGGACCATATGGGACATAACTGTTCAGTTAGTTTGCATTAGAATCTGACCTGTATGCTCACAAACTAACTGAACTGAATGTCCCTTGTGCCCCCCCCAAAGGCACTGACTAACTAACAGGATAGAGTGGTGAAAGCAGGAAGTAGTGTTCTGGCTGTTATGTTAGACATCTGCCCAGATTACATTTTTGCCTAACTAACTACATTACAAATATTTTTAATTTTCATTTTCACACTGAACTGTTCCTTTAAAGACTTTCAGTGTGACACTGAGGTTAATATTCAGTTGCTGCTCTGGATACTCTAGCAATGAGTACCCCAGCAATGAGTTATGATATGAGCCAAACAGACACTCAAGCAAATGGTGGACAATAAAACTTGGGGCTTGAACTCAAAACATCTGAAACACAGGGTAGGAATAGGTAAGGCATCAGTGATTACTATTGTAGGCAGGAATAGGAAGGGGACTGTTGGGTGTCTCTATACTCTTGGTCAGTTGGCCTGAGCCTGAGATTTATACTGAACATCCTTATTGCCTATATTTCAGTTACAGGTATGGAACCTGTTATCCAGCATGCTCAAGCCTTGCGGTTTCCATAATTTGGATCTCCATACCTTTACTAAAACACATTTAAACATTAAATAAACCCAATAGGATTAAGTACAAGGTACTGTTTTATTATTACAGAAAAAAAGAAACTGATTTTATTTTTTTCAACTATTTGATTAAAATGGAGTCTATGGGAGCTGGCCTTCCCCTAATTCAGAGCTTTTTGGATAACTGGTATTTAGATAAAAGATCCTATACCTGTACAAAACCTATGTTTTTTTTAAACTCCTCCATATTTGGTCTGTGAGGAAGATAGATTTACCACTATAAAACCCACTCTTTTTGCTCTCTGTTGTACGTTTGTTAGCAGGATCTCATAATGTGAAGGGATTATCTATGCACTGGTAATTTATGTATCTACTTTGCAAGGATCAACACAAAGCAGCTTCAATTTCTTATCTGCCCTGTATAGGGGCAATTGACAATGTATAAAAAAAACAAAGATCATTCATTGCTGCTTTTGCACAATTCTTTTCCACTATGAATTTCATTGGAATTTAGTAGCCGCCTGAATTTTTCTTACTGACTTGAATGAGTTAGGCCAGTGCTGTCCAACTTCTGTAGTGCCGAGAGATGAAATTTCTCTAGAATATATAGTGGAGGGCCGCTAATAGTAGCCAGTTTTGACCACTCCCCCTTTTTAAACTGCACCCACTTCAAACCACACCCATGTTATCACAAGACCATGCCCACATTAATAGTGGTAGCGCAGCAAAAATCCAAATGGTTGGTGCTCACTGCAGGAATATCATTATATTATGTAATATTAAGACACACCCTTAAATCCATATGCCCCCTCCTCCCCTGTGGATGGCACAGCAACCCCCAGCACATAATTACACACTTTCGGGACCATTAAATGGCTATTTCCAACTAACAACAAACTCCCAGAACAAACCTCTGCCAGGTTCACCTCCTACAGGCAGCATAGGGCAGAAAGAGCATGACACTCACAGGCAGCATAGAGCAGTCAGAGTATGGCACACACACACAGGGTAGGGCAGGCAGAGTATGGCACACACAGGCGGCATAGGGCAGGCAGAGTATGGCACATACAGACAACATAGGGCAGGTAGATTATGGCACACAGGGGCAGCATAGGGCAGGCAGAGTATGGCACACACAGGCAATACTCTGTCTGCCTGCCCTATGCTGCCTATGTGTGCCATACTCTGCCCTATGCTGCCTGTGTGTGCCATACCCTGCCTGCCCTATGCTGCCTGTATGTGCCATACTCTACCTGCCCTTAGCTGCCTGTGTGTGCCATACACAGTACATACAGTGACACAATACTGGCACTATTCCAACAGTCTCAGGTGCGAAGAGGTGAACAATGTGGGTGATTACAGCCTGAGCCTGAGGAGTGAACAATGCAGTGTGTGAACAATGCAGGGATTAAAAAGTGTGAACAGTACAGGGGATTACATGTTTAAACAATACAGGGGAATTACAGCCTGAATCTAAGGTGTGAACTATGCAGGGGGCCAGTTAATCTCAATACTGATACTATTTAAAGCTTACACAAAGGGAAGCCATCAAAGCAGCCAGACAGGTGGGGAGCCATACAGAGGCTGGCCTGCGGGCCGCCAGTTGGACAGCACTAGTTAGGCTATTAAAATAATGGTGTTAAATAGAGAGTGTGCAGGGCAAAAGAAAATACACGGCTTTATAAAGCTGCCATTTATTTTACACCACTTACATTTTTTTTAGCCTAAAATATTTACACAGCATGATAAATAGGTCCCTATAAGAGCAATGCAGAAAACCCCCCAAGCCTAAAGTCAGTACAGACTCACATCCACTAAGTAATTAACAAATTCCATTACAGTTACCTGTAATAAACCAGCAGAAGAGGAAGAGTCCAATGATGCTCTCTAAGACATATGCCACTTTCTCTGCTGGCTTCTTCAAAGGAATAAGACAAAATGCTAGCAAATGAAAGGCACCAGCCACTATCAAGTAAATTGGGATATTTGGCTCTCTTGGACAATCTCCAACATGCATGGCCCCTGTAAAAATGGGGAAGAAGGTCAGACTGAAAAAAGCTGGTTTTCATGAGATCAAAATATACATGAGGAGTTGCATTACTTACCGATTACAATCATGGCGATGCTGAGTGCTGTCCACAGAAGGACAGTAAAGATCTGAGAAGCTAAAAAAATACATTATTGCATTAGTGAAAGAGCAAGTACACAGTAATATCTGCAGTTTGTACTTTAAAATACACAAAATGTTGTATTAGTAAGTTCAATCTTCACAGGGATTTTGCCATTACACATTGGCAGAGCAAAACATGACAGCTTTAACTAAGAATACACCGGGGTCAGCTGTTTGGTTGTTAAGAGTTTCCAGATTTGGAATAAAGATTGTATACCATAAAAGTCTCAGAGTTTGTACTAGGTCTAGCAGGCCCGGACTGGCAATCTGCAGATTCTGGCAAATTCCATAGGGTCTGCTGTAAAATGCCATAGACATTAACTATTTTAAAGTAAATCTCTTTTTACACAGTAGAATGTGCACAATCATAACAAATTATTACACACTGAATTAAGTTTTACTACATATGTTAACCGTACCCAGCATTAAAGTAATAGAGGAAATGGCTGATCCATACTATTGAGCTATTCTTCATGAACAAAATAAAGGATATTGCCTTGTACCTTTGTATCCAATACATTACCTTGTCCCACACAAAATGAAATAATCCTGGTTGGCATTATATACATAATTGATCAATTATTCAACAAATCTTTCGATATTGCAATTTCCCAGTCAGCCCCCCTCCTCAATTGATCTTTTATACGAGGGTTTAGTATGAATTGTAACCATTGTACTATATCCAGAAGCAATGATCACATTCAGTTCAATACAAGATTCTGACAAATAGCTCAGTCTGCTATACTATCTATAGACTCAGGTAATGGGCAGCTGGTATATGCACCAGAGGAGATTGCAGAGGTGTTCCAACACTATTACTCTGCACTCTATAATTTAAACGCCCCAACACAAAACCAGCAAAGACCCGATGAACAGCAGAGGTCAACCTTCCTTAGGGATAATATAAAGGTCAGGCTCACCCAACTAGAACTAGGCACATTGAATGCGTCAATAACTGAGGAGGAAATTGCTGCAACAATAAAGTCTTTCCCAACAATGAAGGCCCCCGGCCCAGACGGCTTCCCCTATGCCTATTATAAAACATTCTCTGCCATTCTTATGCCACATCTGTCAGCACTTTTTAACTCCTTTCTTGAAGGTTCTCCCATCCCTTCAACCATGCTAACATCGTATATTACCCTAATACATAAAGAGGGCAAAGACCCAAACCAATGCGCTAGCTATCGCCCTATAGCCCTATTAAACTCAGACCTCAAATTATTTACAAAGATCCTGGCCAATAGACTAGCACCTATAATGCCCCGACTTATTAACCTAGACCAGGTGGGATTCATACACGGTAGACAGGCCGGGGACAATACTCGATGAGCTATCGACCTGATTGACATTTTGAATAAAAATCAAAACTCATGCGGTCATACTCAGCCTCGACGCTGAAAAAGCATTTGACCGCCTAGATTGGCGCTTTTTATTTGATCTTTTACAACTAATGGGATTTGAGGGCCCTTTCCTAACGGCCATAAAAGCACTGTATTCCAACCCAACGGCAACCCTCAAGATGCCAGGTGCTACAAATCTACCCATATCAATCTCTAATGGCACTAGGCAGGGATGCCCACTATCTCCCCTGCTATACGCACTCAGTATAGAGCCTTTAGCTACGGCCGTTAGGGAACATAAAGACATCACAGGACCCAAAGTGGAAAACCACGAATTCCTAATTTCTTTATTTGCAGATGATGTGCTTTTAACCATCACTAACCCCATGATCTCTTTACCAAATTTACATAATCTCCTAGCTCAATATGGGAAGCATTCGGGGTATAAATTGAACATCCAGAAAACCGAAGCACTTACTATAAATATCCCCTCCCATACACGGGAATTGTTGAAATCTAATTTTAAATACAAATGGAAGGATATTTCCTTGAAATACCTAGGGGTGCATCTCACTAAATCATATTCACAACTCTATAAGTGCAATTACACACCACTGTTGCAATCTATACACAATTTGATAAATAAATGGAGCCCATATACCAGGGGTGGGCAAACTACGGCCCGCGGGCCACATCCGGCCCATTTGCCTTTTTAATCCGGGCCGCCGACGCCTGATTGGTTGACGAAGGTTCCAGTAGGGAACTGAAACGTAGGATAATAAACCTCACCGTTTTTTGCATCTAAATTTGACTTGGTGTCTTTGAAAACGATCGTGAAAATCCTGTGAGTGCCGACAATCTCTATGTCTATTCCACTATTGCTGCTCTGGCACCCAGGTAGTGTAAAGAATACTGTGGTGTGCTCTCCACTTTGCAATTTTATATATATATATATATATATATATATATATATATAGGGGCACCAGCTGCTGGACTTATCTAGGGCGCTATAACATCTAGTTTTGACACTGGGGGTGTGGGGCCCCTGAGGTTGACAGCCCTGAACTGCAGGATGTTGAGGAATAGAGCTGGAGGATGCTGGGTGGGATGCTGAGGGGGGAGCTGGAGGATGCTGGGGGTGAGCTGAAGGATGCTGGGGAGGATGCTGGGGTGGGGAGCTGCAGGATGCTAGGTGGGAGCTGAGAGGTGCTGTGATTTCTAATGGCGGCCCTGGGCGTAGCGCTGGTCCGGCCCGGGCCGTCTGTAAGTCAATGTGGCCCCTGAGCCAAAAAGTTTGCCCACCCCTGCCATATACCATATCATGGTTGGGCAAAATAGCAGCCCTAAAAATGATGATACTCCCCAAGCTGCTTTACCTATTCAAAACTCTCCCAGTGCCTCAAACACAACCCTACGAAATATCCAAAAGATGTTCTTTAAGTTCATATGGGGCAAATCAAGGCACAGAGTGCCTAAAACGGTAATGATGGCAGGTAGATCCCAAGGCGGCCTGGCAGTGCCAAACATTGCCAGATATTATGAAGCGGCGCCTCTACACCAGGGCATTTATTGAATCTCTAACCTTGGCCCCAACCCACCCAAACTCCCTCCTTTGGGAAACACAGAAATCAACCGGATTACCACCAAATACTCTACAGGCAATTAGATTTACCCTTCAGATATGGGATCGATGCTGCAAAAAGGCACCCTTGAAGGGACCCCTAGGCATATTAAGACCAGTTTTAGCCAATCCTCAATTTCCACCAGGACTATCTCAATCTTTTCAGAAACATTGGAGCTCCAAAAATCTCTTTAGAGTCTATGATTTTATTAATTCCCTCACTAACAAACCATATACTTTCACTGAGCTCCAAGGGAAGCATCAAATACCAGCGAACTGGCACTTTGAGCATATGCAGATTACCCACTATATCCAATGCTTAGGCATTAGATCAACCCCCCCTACTCCTCTGACCTCGTTTGAAAGATTGAGCACATACGGGCTACCCCAGAAAGCTCTAATATCTAACATTTACTCTATTCTAAATACAATAGCAGGGGACCCTTTCCCAAAACATAGATATATGATACATTGGGAAGCTGAATTGTCTACCACTTTAACATTAGACCAATGGGAAGATATATGGGAAAATGCAAGAAAGAATGTAACATGTGTAAGGCAAAAGGAGAGTGTTTATAAAATGATATTTAACTGGTACCATACCCCAGTAAGGCTCAATAAAATATTCCCAGATACCTCAACAATGTGCTGGAGGGCATGTGGACAAGAGGGCACTCTCCTCCACATTACGTGGCAATGCCCAAAATTAGCTGAATTTTGGAAGAATGTTAAGAGCATAGCCACTAAGATTTTCTTCTGGGACATTCCCATTGATGCTGCCAATGCTTTATTAGGTCTACCCCACCCACATATCCCACATTCGGAGCAAAAGCTCCTGAACTATATATACACGGCAGCTAGACTGTCAATTAGCTCCAAGTGGAAGTCCCTAGAACCCCCTAGCACAGGAGAGGTCATATCCTGCCTACAGGATATTAGTTTGTGCCAGCATGGTTTTCTACTGGTCCAGTGCCCTTTAAGAGATCAGCAGGCAGCATTTACTGGTCACCTTACATAGTTACATGTACATCCAAGAAATATCAGCACACACAAACCTATACTGACCTATCTATACACTCACATACATAATCCATATATACCAACATCAATTCTAACTGTAGATTTTAGTATCACAATAGCCTTGGATACTATGCTTGTTCAAGAACTCATCCAGGCCCCTCTTAAAGGCATTAACAGAATCTGCCATTACAACATCACTAGGAAGGGCATTCCACAACTTCGCTGCCCTCAAACAAAAAGTACGCTGCTTCAAATGAAAGTTCTGTTCCTCTAATCTAAAGGGGGGGCCTCTGGTGCGCTGATCATTTTTATGGGGAAAAAAAAGAACATCCCCCATCTGCCTATAATCCCCTCTAATGTACTTTTACAGAGTAATCATGTCACCTCATAAGCACCTTTTCTTTAGAGAAAACAACCCCAATCTTGACTGTCTAACCTCAGTTTTAATACCAGTTTAGTTGCAGTCTCTGCACTCTCTCCAGTTCATTACTATCCTTCTGAAGGACGGATAAACTGCACTGCATACTCAAGGTGAGGCCTTACCAGGGACCTATAAAGAGGCAAAATTATGTTTTCATCCCTTGAGTCAATGCCCTTTTTTATACAAGACAGCACTTTATTTGCTGTAGTAGCCACAGAATGACACTGCCTGGAATTAGACAACTTGTTATCTACAAAAAAAACCAGATCCTTCTCCATTAAGGATACCCCCAACACACTGCCATTTAGTGTATAACTCCCATTTATACCAAAGTGTATAACTTTGCACTTTTCATCACTGAACCTCATTTTCCATTTTGCTACCCATTTTTTCAGTTTTGTCAAATCGCTCTGCAAAGTGGCAGCATCGAACTTTTAGTTTTGCACAAATTAGTATTGTCAGCAAAAAAAGCAAAGGACCTAGGACTGACCCTTGCGGTACTCCTCTAACAACACGGGCCCAGTTAGAAAATGTTCCATTTACCTCCACCCTTTGTAATCTATCCTTCAGCCAGTTTTCTATCCAGTTACAAATATTCCTCAATTTTATCATTAACTTTCTTTGCTATACTGTTTTAAATGCTTTAAGTCAAAGTAGATGACATTCACTACCATTCTAGCATCGAGGTTCCTGCTCGACTAACAGGCCTATAGTTTTCAGGCTGAGAACGGGATCCCTTTTTGAATAACGGCACCACATTAGCAATTCACCAGTCTCTGGGCACCATGCCAGACCTGAATAGATCCTCAAAAATTAAGAGAAGAGGTTTCGCAATCACAGTGCAAATCTTGTTTAATACTCTGGGATGAATACTATACGGTCCTGGACCTTTGTTGTATAGACAGATAAAAATAAGAGTTCAAAATTTCTGCTTTTTCCCTGTTCTCCCACCCCTCCTTGCTTCATTTTTTTTACTTTTTAAAAAATAATTTTGGATTCTTTTTACTCCTTGCTGCAATATCCCTTTCTAAAACTATTTTAGCTTGTCTGATAGCTTTTTTGCATGCTTTATTTGCTTCCTTGTACCTGTTGAAAGTTTCTGCTGTCCCAGCTAACTTGAATGCTTTAAAAGCACATTTTTTCTTACCTTCCTCCACACTAACACTTTTATTCAAGCCAAATATATTCCATATGTGGGCAAGGCTTATGCGCACTTTTTGGATGCAAATTGCCATTTTTTCACCATAATACAGAGAATTTTCCCAGAATTTCAGTACAAACACAGCAGCATGTACATCTATACACACACTAATAAGCATACACATTTCAGGAAATGCAGACAAATTGTGGACTGCTTAACTTCTGGCACATTAAAGTGCACAGTGTTTATAACTGCTTTAGCGTGTGACTTGCTTGCATAAAAGAATATTTACTACTGACGAAACCTGCTAGTGGAATGCTGGGACTACTGCCATATAATGGCTTATGGGAATTTCAGGGTTCTCTAGCATTAAAGTTTTAACTTGTGCACTATTCATCAGACAAGGCTAGTGGTGCTCCCCGCAAGTACTCATACATGCAAGCAGTGTATATGGCTGCAAAGTCCTTTTATGAATGGCATCAATGAAATTTTGTGTCCATTTTAGTGCACTGCAGTTTCACTTACATTCATAAATGAGCCCTTTTGTTTTTTAACCTTGGGTTCCAAAGCTATAGATTGCCTAAACAGCATGCCTTGACCATTGATCCCATGTTGAAGGATGCTGGAAGTTGCATGCACACACACATACGTGTTATAGCAATGGGGGAAAGTTGTGCTCACCAATAAAAATGTTTTTCTTTGTGTTCCTAAGGAAGGTAATTAGTTGTGACCAAAACCTTACACTCACTTTTATTTGATTAATTAAAGGAGAAGGAAAGTCATTTTGGCATTTTACTGCCAATAGATTTGTCACATTAGTGCAAGCTAGAACACTATTTATTCTGTAGAAAGCTTTACCAAACCTCAGTAAAGAGTCCTAGAATCTTCCTTTGTTTGTTTGAAATAGCAGCTGCCATTTTAGTGTGGTCTTAGTAGCTTCCTGCTGCAGCTCTAGTTATTGGTAGCTCAGATCACACATTCTGATGGGAGGGGAGAGGGAGTTCTTATGTATTCTTATGGGATAGGGAGAGAGGAGAGAGCTGGGCAGCCTCCGGCCCTGGGAATTAAGGATTTTCCTGACATCCTGTGTTTAAGTGCAGTGTTTCTGTGAGTGCTTATTGCTGTATTTATACAGACCTTTCTGATAAAGTTTACTTAGTTTTTACCTTTCCTTCTCCTTTAAGAATTCCAGTATTTTTTTTATAGGCATTTCTACAAAATTTTACCTACAACTTGCTTTTTCAAGGCTAAGATAATAATGAACTTTGAGGCTTTTAAGTTCTCACTATTATAAATAGCTGTTCAATATTATGTTGCCGAACTAGTACCACAAGAATATCCAGATGTGTTACTGTAGTAAAACAACAAATCTAAATGCCAGTATTATTTAGAAAAAAAGAAACAAAAATGACGTCTTTATTGGAAGGAGTGAAGGTTGGAGTCATGAATAAGGAAAAAAAACTTGTTGCACTTCATTTCTTCACCATGTGTTATAATATTTAAGTCTCTTGCAGCCTTAGCCAGAGTACGGTAAGCTGCTTTACTTGCAAACTAAACATGTCATTAACATGTGTAGGGACCGCTAGGGTTAAGCTCCCTATGGCTTTATCCCCTACCTCTTCACACCTCTATTGTTATTGGGTAAGAGCCCCTGTACTTGAGTTACAGTTCTAACACTATTCCCTATAGGTTTAGTCAGGTTGACCACTCCCCTTGCAGGCTGATATAGTGCCTAGCAAGGAGGAGTGGCTATCTCTTTGGCTGCCTGTCTGCTTCCCTCTGAGCCTGGGTGCAGCTACAGGCCCCAGTAAGCCACCTTAGTCCAAAGAACACTTTACCAATTGGATAAGTAGGGGACAGGGCCCTGTGAACGAGGATAAGCAAGCACAGCAGATTTATTTAATAGCACTCTCTAGGAGAAGTGAGAATAGTCAGCTCTAGCTAGAAAGGGCAGCCAAAGGAGTGATTAGATCCAGGAGTATTTCTCCTATCCGGCAATGTTGCCTCAGCGCAGGGCCACACAGTAGAGATAGTGACAGGCAGGATAACCCCTGATCCCTACTCACCCGGAGGACTCATCCACTAGAGGTTATCAACCTGAAGGAGTTCCTACTACTTGGTTGAAAGGTGTGTATCCTGGCCCAGACTCTACCAAGAGGTGGGATAAAACGGTACATACCCTCTCTTCTACAAGAGAGCCTTTCCTCATTGTACCATTTCAATCTGTCTGTGAGTATGATAACCCTGCATAACATCTGTGTCTTGGACCAATAAATCTGTATTATAGTTCACCAGCAAGGACCTTACTGGCGTCCATTTACTGTATATCTATTACACCACACAGCATCAGCAAGTTGTAGTTGAACTACACCCTCAGCTCCATCTTATTTCTCCCACATAGCGGAGGCCCATGCCTAAGAATTAAGGGTCGCATGTAACACATGATCTACAATACGCTACTAGCCTGGGTTAACCCCTTCATAGCCAAAATAGTGTTACACATGTTTAGTTTATTAACAATGCCCTACAGGGAGGCCCCAGGACTGGACAACCATATTGCACCTGCCTTGTTTACAAGTATTAAATGGTATGCCTCTTTGCAGGTTGGCATTTGAAACATAGGTATTTTTAGCATCTGTATTAAAATTCAAGATTCTGTGTGTATATCATAGGTTAGTAAAGAAAATAATATCTTTCACTTGGAAACATTTTTCAAGTATTCTAGTACTTATATGCCTACCAACTATTTTTCAGTCATGTGTTTGTAGGTTACAGGCCAAAATTCAGTGGTTCTTTGTTTTCTTGTATCTCACAGCAGTCTGATTATTTATTTGCAAAACAATTTTTTTTAAACATTGAAAAAGAAAATAATTAAAGATTAAATAAGGACTATTTATGACTCCTAATTTTCATTTATGGAGCCAACCTTAAAAGAGAAAAGACTTAATAGGTGAAATTGGATTGTAAAGTACAGGCACTATAAAATGCGAGATTAAATATAATAAATTATGACATGAGAAACGCAAAAATGAATGTAAGTTGCCCTTAGACTCAAACATTCATACAGATGAAGCAGATGGAACGATGGAACATGGAGTAAGAAAGTTGAATAAATCACAAGCTGCTCCAGCTGATGTATTGTTGTCTGGCTCCATCCTGCTATATCACACTGCCTTCCACAGAACACCATTTAGATATGAGTAACAATAATGCCCCCACCCCCCGCTATCATTATAGAATGCATGTAATGAGAGTTAAGCAGCAAGGACACAAATTTAGCATGTAATGACTGAAGGCTATGTTATCACAGCATAAGACTTACCATATGATGGTGTAGTATTTGATTCAGCCATTTCTAAAAAAGAAAAAAAGGAATCTTTACAATGCTACATGTAAACAGTAATGTTCATTATTTATATTATATGCTGTTATAACTGAGGAAGACTCATGTGCAATGCCTTCTCCATGCTGATAGAGGTATAGACAAGCAGGCATTAGACAGGGGTCTGTACACAATAGACTGAAAATGGCCATACACTGGCGATATTCGCAGGTATCCAACCAATTGGCCAATGGGCCAAATGGATTGATACCTTAGGAGTTGCTCCTGCGGAACTTTGTGGCACAAGTGCGCCAACGATGTCCTGTGGGCGTGTTTTTTTTAGGTCATCACATATGCGCACAATGCACTCGACATCATGGAATGCTCACTGCATCTGCATATAATTTAACCCACTACTTTCCAAGCAGTTTATTACAAAAACATTTTTTATTTTATGCAGCCTATTTACCCAGTTTTAGTTTTACACTGTTTCTTTAAGAGAGGAGGTGAACAATATGTCAGTTGTGAACAATCGTAAAACTTCTTTAGAAAGTTCCATTGAAAAATGCACCTGTGAAACAACAAGGGATTATATGAGATAATGAGGATTAAACATGACTGGTATGTTCAATTTACAACTAGCTGCTGGAATTTGGCAAACCCTACCTTAAGAAAATGCATAATGTTGTTACTCACCTACACCTTTAAGTTAACTTTTAGTATTTTATAGAACGTCCTATTCTTAGCAACTTTTTAACTTTGCCCTCATTTTTCATTATGTATAGTTTTCCTCTTGTCAGTGGAAAAAAACTGTTGCTTTGTGAGGCTAAAGTTTTTTACTTATTTGTACTTTTTATGAATTATCTTGCTATTCATGCCCCCTTCTATTTATCTACTTGTCTTTCATTCATTCTAATCACTGCCTGGTTGCTAAGGTAAACTAGACCATAGCAACCACATTGTTGCTAAAATTCCAAACTGGAGAAGCTGCCTAACGTAAAACTACAAAATTAAAAAACAACAAAACTAAAAAAGGAAGACCAAGAACAAAATATTTCAGAATGAGCCCTCATGTTTTGGTATGCCCCGCCCCCCCAACAGAAAAATACAATCCTGAAATATAATAGTTAGGCTTAGACGTGGGATGGGCCATGTAATGAAAGAAAACACAGCAACCAGGAAACAATCTCATTTATCTGAGTAAAGGAAGTGGGTGTATTTCTGTGTAGGGTTTCTGTGAGCATGCAGCATGTCTAACACAGTATTGTTGTGTTCACGCAACAGATGCAGAAAACCCAAATCACTGGCAAATAACTGTGCTCTGTTGGCCTAGAACATAGCGGCAGATTTATGAAATGTAAAATTCTTTGTCCAGATAAAATTTTGCATTTCTGTTTAGTATTCTATTTTATGAAGCTGTTCTTGATATTTTCATTTTTTTCCTCAAAAGAAAAACAAAACCCTGTAGTGAGCATTATATCTTTATATTCATGTTTAAATAGAAAGATTTTTTTTTAAATTGCATTTTCTATAGGTAAATGTTAATAATCTAAGTTATTTTAACATTTCCCTACTGCCTGCATCTATGGAAACTCATGCAACTTAAAACATTTCTTTGCATCCTTCCCCTCATAAGAAACCGCTAGAATCAGAATCCTGCAAAGAGTCCTTGGATTCAGCTGAATCCCAAAACAAATCCAGGATTCAGCACTTCCCTAGAAGAAAAAGCCAAGCCACACACCAGACATTGATTCTAAAAGAAAGGTAAATTCCATGTGGTTGGCACAAAACAAATTTTGTCTGCCTCAGTCTGTTCAAAGCATTAAGATAATTCTTTGTGTTTTGTCTTGGAGTTTTCTTCCTGGAAAAATTCACTGAGAAAGTACCTTGTGTTCCATTAATATAAAAAGAGTTTTCTATACGTTGTTCTGTATCCTCAAAGCCATATGTATCATGTTCTTGGAGTCTAAACTTTATGCGATTGAGTTTTAGCAGCCCTTCCTTGAATAGCCTGCAGTTTGCTGTATGTTTGTATTTGTTGAATGTGGTTTAAATTAAAAAGAGAAAAAAAGAGTAAATATAAAAAAAGGCAGAAGACAATAGCAAAACAAGGAAAAACTCAAAGAAAAGAAAAAATGCCAGCTGAGCACACAAGAAAAACAAAAGGGGTAAATAAGATGAACAAAAGGATAAAGGCAAATGAGAGTAATAAGGACAAAAGTGGGGGTCATTAAAAAGGGCTACAGGGAAGGTCAAAAAAGCAAACAACTTTTCTATTTCACATTTGCAGTGCTGTCCTAATTACAGTCATACCTCCATATTTAATGAAGGCACAGGGGCTCATTTATAAACAATGGGCACATTTGCACCAGGACAGTAACTCATAGCAACCAAGTGATTAGATTTTCTTCACCAGCTGCAAGTAGAACAATGAAAGCAAACATCTGACTGGTTGCCATAGGTAACTGCAAAGGTGCAAATTTGCCCAGTGTTATGAATGGTGTAGCAACCCATAGCAACAAATAAGATGTTTGCTGCTGATTTGTTGCTTACTGCACCTGAGCACCTATGGAGTGATGTAAAGTCTGACGAACATCTAGTAACCCCTCAGATGTTTGTTTTCAAACAAGTGACCAATAAATACTACCTGCTGCTCAGTTGCTATGTGATACAAGACAAGCAGCAGACTTTAGACCATTTAATATATTACCCACTTATGTGGAAGTTAGGCTGATGCCACACCAGGCGTAGGGCTGATTTTTTCGGCAAGCGGATAAACGCTTGCCGAAAATTCAGCCCTACGCCTGCTACTTGTGCCTGCACCCGAATGAATGGGATACGCTCGGGTGCAGGCACATGTAGCCGATATACGCATGAAAACGCGAGACTTTGCATTCTCTCGCGTTTTCATGCGTATATCGGCTACATGTGCCTGCACCCGAGCGTATCCCATTCATTCGGGTGCAGGCACAAGTAGCAGGCGTAGGGCTGAATTTTCGGCAAGCGTTTTTCCGCTTGCCGAAAAAATCAGCCCTACGCCTGGTGTGGCATCAGCCTAAGTTTCAGTGCAGTCTTTTTTTCCCATTAAAAAAACATTGACCGCCGGATGTAAATTCAAGAACAAAACACAGCATCGACTTCTGATCTGACTTACATTAGGCTTATGCCATGCAGAGTATCAGCCACTATGCTAGCATCATCCTTCATCCTTACCTGTACCTGGAACCACTCCCTGGGCCCAAGTGCAAGCACACATGGCAAATTTTGGTCTGGAAATGTATACTTGCGTACATCCGCAGCAAAATCTTCTGCCTGTGCCTGCACCTGGGCAGACGCAATGGTTCTGCGTGCAGGCAAGGAAGAAGGCTGTTGCCAGTGTAGGGGCTGATTGTTGGCCTGTGTTTTTCCCCAGGCTAAGAATTATCCATGTGCAGCATTAGCCTTCCAGTTGTGGGGAACGGGTACACAAATATATCCCATCTGAATGCTAAGCTATAACTGCACCCATGGGTGGCACAGCTGCACACACCTACAGAGTAGCGCCTCTGTGTCTCCTCTGCTTCTTTCACTTTTGTTTCTTCCCCTGATCAATGCTAAAACTTTAAGATCCCCAAACAATCCTGCTCTTTAGTAAATAAGAATGTTATGCAGAAACAATGAACAAAAATTTTGCAAAGTGTGCAGGGAACCCTTATACTTTCAAACGTTCTTCTGGGCAGGGACTTTATTCCAACTGTATAATAAAGTTAATAGCATTAGTGTAATTATTATCATTAGTTTAATTTACCTCCACACCTATTTATGCCTTGTAAAACACTATGTACACTTGTGGCACTTGTGTGCACTGTACTTCTCTTACTCAGCTGTTCGTTTTGGAAAGAAGCATGAAACATAAACACTGAAATGACAGAGATTTCTTACCTTGTCAGTTACAACTCTGCCTTCTACTGTTGTTCTGAAAAATATCCTCAGGTCCCTCCCTGCCTGCTATTTATTCCAGGCATAGTGATGATGACAGCTGCTAACCCCTCCCATTGAGGCCCTGCTCTTGGAAAGCAGGGTGCGTGAAATATTTTCAAATACCATGTAGAACTATAGTGCTTCCAACTGAACACATCACCTAGAAACTCACTGAACTCCTCATCCAAGGGCAAGGCTGCATATGAAATGATAAGTTTTAGTTCAGCAACAGCCAGGGCACTCAGGGCAGTCTAACCCTGCTTTAACTCTTTAGCTATAATGTTTAATATAAACATTGTCTTTGTAGTCTGTAGTCTATGGATGTTTCTGTTCTGTTCAGTTACAGTATATAATGTACCTTTATCTTTTGGTCTCCTGGTACTAAGCAAAATACATGCATTGAAATAAAGCAGAAGCAGATATCCCAACCATTATAATGAAATTATCCTGCAATCTGAATAGAGCAGAATGCCAAAAATATGATGAACTTAATTTTATGTTCCACACCCATGCAGAAGTATGAAGATAACATTTGGTAACATGTTAAACAAGGAAGAGATACAATCAGTCATAAAAGATTTAAAACTAGGCAAAGCCCCGGGCCCTGACAGCTTTACTACCTATTACAAAACTTTTTCAAAACTATTAGCCCCACACCTTCTCAAAACATTCCAGAATATTACACTAACAGTTAATCTGAAGTACTTCATGGCTCACACAGTTACCATCCTCAAACTAGAGAAATCACAAGATGCATCAGAACTCCCACCCAATAACATTTAAAATCTACTCTAAACTAATACGCCCATCACTACTCAGCATGGACCAAGTAGTCTTTGATTTCCACCGGCAGGGAGCAAAGAACACCTGTAGGTTCCACAACATACTACACACCCTGAAAATAAGAGACACCAGCTCTGCTATTGTCACTGTATGCGGAGAAGGCATTCGATAGTATCTAGGGACTACAAGAATAAACTCTCAGACATTTACAGATAGGCAGTACATTTCTTAATGCAATACAGCCACTAAGCAGTCTAAGCCATCTGCAACAGTATGTAGAGCTGAAGCCTTATTGAACATCTTCCCGCTTACTTATTTTACTAGACAGAGTTTGTCAGAAAATCAGAAATATCATAGATGTCAAGGGACTATATGCCCCTTCTGTGCAACAAAAAATGATATTTTATTGGTTCGCAATAACCCTGCAATTTCCTTTCCCAACCTCCTCCAAGAACTGACTGAATTTCAAGTGATCTCATGGTAAAAAATCAATGACACCAAAACACAGGCGCTCTCCATCAATATCCAACATTTACTCCAGGGTTATAAACATAGTTATTATTTTGACTGGAAACCCATTACTTACCTGGGCATAAAACTCCCCAAAGATCCAACAAGCATATATACAGTATATACCACTGTGGAAACAGAATGCACTAGGTGGAAAACAAAGACCATATCCTCATTTGGATGCAATATAAAAAAGAATGAATATCCTCCCAAATATTTTATACCTATTTAGGACTCGACAAGGGATAGCAAGCAAATCCTCTCCAAATGCTACAAACAACAGCTACAAATTAAATAGGAACATAAATTCTCATATATCTGTAAATGGCTCTATTCCAATTCATAACTCAGCAATAGCAATATATCCTTAGGCCCGTAAAGGAGCAACAAGCTGTACAAACCACATAGAGATACACATAGAGACACACAAAGTGACTTGTAGATGGTAGTGATAAGCGAATCTGTCCCGTTTCGCTTAGCCATAAAATTCATGAAACGGCAAGAAAATTTGCGAAACGACAATTTTTTTTTTGTTACCCGTACCCTTTTTTGACGCGCGACAAAATAAAAACTCAGTGCGACGAATTTTCACAGGCGTTTTGCGAAACAATTCGCCAAAGGCAAAATCCGGAAATTCGCTGCAAATCCATGCCTGGTGAAAAAAATCGCTCATCACTAGTACATGGCACTTAATACCTTAATCCATAGCTTTAATAAACCCACATTAATGAACACAATCCTGGAGACAATTCTACATACTGTATGTGGAGGCAGTGCCCCTCTTTTGCGCAGAGATGTTCAATATAATACACAACTGACTTGGATGTGACCTACCAGTACAACCTCAAATAGTCTTACTAAAACTCTGATGGGCACACCGAGTGCAACTAAAAAGCTGTTATTCCATGTTCTCAATCCAGCATTCTCTGATAGCAAAAGTCTGGAAACAACTTGCAACCCTTAATATCCAGCAACTAGTGATGGGCGAAATGTTTCGCCAGGCATTGATTCGCGGCGAATTTCCGCGTTTCGCCATTGGTGGATTGTTTCGTGAAACGGATGAAAAAATTTGCCGCAGAAAAATTCGCAGCACGTCCAAAAATTGTCGCTGGTGTCAAAAAAGAATAGCCGCGGGCGACAAATGAATAGCCACGCGACAAAATGATAGCCGTGTGACAAAATAATAGCCGCGGGCGACAATTTTTTCGCTGTTTCGCTGATTTTTTACAAGATTTGAGAATTTTTCGGCGAAGCAAAACGGAACAGATTCGCTCATCACTACTAGCAACTAATACAGCAAATGGATTTTAGAGCTACAATGGAAAAAATTACAGCCTCCACAGCAAAATTGAAGGCTAAACATGCCAAAATATTGGAGCCTTGGTATTATGAGTAAAATTCACTTCCTGACTCAATCCCCCTCTCTATTGTCAAAACAGACACCAGAGGTCTTTACAATACCTGACTTTTAGTATCTCCTTGATGTGTGTGAAATGATAACCAAGTACATTAATGTTCCTTTATTATTTTCCTTAAACATTGCAGGTTTTCTTGTCTTAACTACCATATGCCTTGGCATGAATTTAATATAGCTTTTGCTAATGTGACAACTGGTTAGCGACCATTTCCAGTAGTGGAAGAAAGACTACGAATGTTATAGTTTGCGCCATTGCACAGTGTATGTAATAAAAAATTAAAATCCACAATGTAATAAAGAATAAATAAAGAATATTGCAAAATGTACATTTTTATTCCAGTTGGTGTTGTTTTCAATGTTCAGTGTTAAAATGATGCCAGATGTGGCCATACATCAGGGATCCCCAACCTTTTTTACTTGTGAGCAACATTCAAATGTATTAAGAGTTGGGGAGCAACGCAAGCATGAAAAAGGTACCTGGAGGTGCCAAATAAGGGCTATGATTGGCTATTTGGTAGCCCCTATGTGGAATGGCAGCCTAAAGAAGGCTCTGTTTGTCTTTACACTTGGTTTTATGCAACCAAAACTTGCCTCCAAGCCAAGTTATTAAAAAATGAACACCTGCTTTGAGGCCACTGGGAGCAACAGCCAAGGGGTTGGGGAGCAACATGTTGCTCACGAGCTACTGGTTGGGGATCACTGCATCAGGGTGTAGTTCCACAGGCAAGTACTAGCACCTGAAGTGCAGGGAGTGGTCCTCTCTGTGATTTTTAGTACAAAAACTTCAAAAAACTTCAGCTTCAAATACATTGCAGTACTATGTGATATTTAAATGCTCTGTCATTTTGTGAACATTTTGGCACAGGGAGCACTGCTGATGTAATTTCTATATTTAAAAAGGAATTGCAATCTAAGCCTGGCAATTATAGGCCAGTATGTTTGACAACTGTGGTGGGCAGGTTGTTTAAAGGCTTGTTAAGGGATCACATTCAAAATTATGTTTTAGAGCAGGGGTCCCCAACCTTTCTTACTCGTGAGCCACAGTGAAATGTAAAAAGACTTGGAGAGCAACACAAGCATCATAAAAGTTCATGGAGGAGCCAAATAAGGGCTAAGTTTGGCTATTAGATAACTTCTATGCACACTATGAGCTTACAGGGGCTTTATTTGGGAGTAAATCTTGTTTTTATTCAACCAAAACTTGCCCCCAAGTCAGGAATTCAAAAATAACTACCTGGTTTGGGGGCACTGAGAGCAACATCCAAGGGGTTGGTGAGCAACATGTTGCCCCTGAGCCACTGGTTGGGGATCACTGTTTTAGAGAATGGCATTATGAGCAGTATAGAGAATGGTTTTATAAAGTATTGTTAAGTCAGACAAATGTAATTGCTTTTTATGATGAGGTTAGTAAGAAGTTGGGCAGCAGGGTTGCAGTAGATGTGATCTATTTGGATTTTGCCAAAGAGTTTGATACAGTGTCTCAAAATGACTGCTCTCTAAACTAAGGTCTGTTGGTCTTAGAAATGTTGTTTTAACATGGATAGGAAACTGGCTACAGGATCGTGCACGGGTGGTGGTTGTCAATGGTACATTCTCTACTTGGAGTACAGTTCTTACTGGGGTCCCATAGGTTTTTATCACTGTTTACAGATGATGAAAAACTATGCAGCCCAAACAATTCCATCCAGGATGTAGCATGCTTGCAGCAGGATCAGGACCAACTGGCAATCTAGGCGGCTAAGTGGCAGATGAGATTCAGTGTTGATAAATGTAAGGTCATGCACCTGGGATTTAAAAAAAAACATGCAAGCCACTTATACCCTTAATGGGACTGCACTAGGCAAATCCATAATGGAGAAGGACCTTGGAGTCCTTGTAGATAATAAACTTGGCTGTAGCAAGCAATGCCAGGCAGCAGCTGCAAGGGCAAACAAGGTTTTGAGCTGTATTAAAGGAGAAGGTAAGGCTAAGTCACTTGGGGTGCCAAAATGTTAAGCACCCCCAAGTGACTTTAATCGCTTACCTTGTACCCCGGGCTGGTGCCCCTATTAGGAGAAAACATAAACAGCCCGGGGTACCTGTAGCGAGCGCTTCCTCCTTCCAGGACCAAACGACAGGTGCATGTGCAGTAGAGTGAAAAGCCGACTACTCTGTTAAAGTTCAACTCCTCACTCTACTGCACATGCGTGCGCACTGTAGCAAGAAGAAAGAAGCGCTACAGCTACCCCGGGCTGGTGAGGTTCTCTCCAAACAGGGGCACCAGCCAGGGTAAAAGGTAAGCGATTTAAGTCACTTGGGGGTGCCTAACATTTTGGCACCCCCAAGTGACTTTGCCTTTCCTTCTCTTTTAAGAGGAGTAGATTCACAGGACTGTGGGTAAGGCCCATCTAGAATATGCTATGCAGTGCTGGTCTCCAGTGCTCAAGCACATGGGCGTCCGCAGAAAATTTTCCAAGGGGGGGCAAGTAAGCTAGCATCATCCTGCAACAGACAAATATATATATATATACATATACATGATGTAAACTCTCACTGGGTGCCAGACTGGAGCGGCTTTCAGGAGGTCGTGATGTCACAGTCACGTGACCAGAATGTGGGCGGGGACAGTTTGAAGTCACTTAGGGGCGTGTCCAGCGCCTGTACCTGCTAGGAAAAAGCCCACCTCCTCACAGTGCCACATGAGAAACGGGGAGAGGAGTTGAGGTGAAGGTTGTAGTAATAGGGGGCATGGACGGTGCAGATGTGTACAGATAGAGGGGCTGCGAGTGGAGCTGCGCTTACGGAACTGGGGTGGGTGTGAGGGTCGTACCGAGCGGCTACAGGAGCTACAGAAAGGGCTTCAGGGAGCGGCCGGTGTGATGCATCCAGTTGTGCGGCCGGAGGCGGGACACCCTTTCATTTGTTTGGGATTTGGGGGGGAGGCATGGGAGTGTGTATGTGTAGGAATGCTTGGGGTGGACAGACTCTCTCTTAGCGGGGCAAATGGATAGGAGCAGCAATAGTGCTGCACATGTACATGTAGACAGAGGGCAACTGGAGTAGAACAGTATATAGTGTTGCACATATGTAATATAACTAATAATATCCCGGGATCGCCTCTAAAATTACAGTCCTGTGTTTGGACTCACTGGCCAGTTCCAACCTGTATGGAAACAACATCGGTGCGGGAAACATTCACAGGAGACAGTGGTTTATTTTATGAGGGTTGAGCAGCTGCACTCAAACCCAACATAACCCTGTGCCATGTAAGTGCCTATGGACCCTCCTCAGACAGCTGCCGCTGGACTGTCTGCCGGCCGTAGGTGGCGCTGCTATCAGGTGGCGCTGCATCTGACGTCACGAGTGGGAAGTGCCGGAGAGATGCTGCAGCCGGCAAGTCAGAAGTCCGACCATAGGCGGAGGGTGACTTTTTCGTTTGGGGAGGCTAAAGATGGCCCATACACAGACTGACCTACAGCTAATGTGAGACTTAGTGGATTCGCTGCTGGCATAAAAAGTTAACCTCCCAACTACCTCTTGCCGTTCCCACTGACTGACTTTGTGTTTGTGATCAGTTAGCTTAAAGGGGTAGTTCGCATTCAAATTCACTTTTATTTTTAATGGTTTTTCAGTTATTTAGCTTTTTGTTCAGCAGCTCTCAATTTGGTATTTCAGCAGCTATCTGGTTGCTAGGGTATTATTTACCCTAGCAACCAGGTAGTGGTTTAAACAAGAGATGGGAATATGAATAGTTAAGGGGCCTACTTGGAAAAATAAGTAATACAAAATTATAATAATAATAAAATTGTAGCCTCACAGAGCAATATTTTTTGGCCCCCATTTGAAATATGGATAGAGGCAGAAGAGAGGCAAATTATTCAAAAAAATTAATTAGGAAGACCAATTGCAAAGTTGCTAGGAATAGGCCATTTTATAACATACTAAAGGTTAACTTAAAAGTGAACCTCCCCTTTAGATGTGTTAATGTTAGTTTTATAGCAAGAAAGGCAGTGGGTACTGACTCCCCATTATATACAGTGAGACGCAGTCCGTATTTACAAACCCAGCACATTATATACAGTGAAACACAGTGGGTACAGATGGCAGATATTCCGGCCCTGGCACTATAACACTGGCACTGATACACAGCATTGGCCCCACTGTAACTTACTATAAATGAACAAAACAATGACAAAAAAAAAAAAAATAGTAAGTGCAAAAAACAACAACAAATATACAAACACACAATGAGCTTTGTCAGAAGGAAAGAGTTAACTTACCCTCCATCTGTTAGGGTAGGGGATAGATTATAAATTATTATAGATGTCAGGTCAGGCAAAAAACAATTTAATGTCAGCTAGTGATTCTTTAGAACTGTATAGTGCCTGGGTATAGTGCCTGGGTATAGTACCTGTGTATAGTACCTGTGGGATGAAATCTGCAGCAAAAGTTGAGAGTTGGTTCTTAAGTAAAGTTACAGCTGCAGATTCTTCTTTTCAGTCTTCTTTTTTGCACTGCTTCCAGTTTGCAAAATCTCCCGATCCTTGTGTGCATCTGTGCTCTGATTGGTCAATTTTACTGTCTGTCAAGAAAGCTGTGCTCTGATTGGAGAATCCACAAGAAGAAAGATCCAATCAGAGCACAGCAAAATGGGCTTGCAGGAACCTATTTCCAGGACAGTGCAGAAACGGAGTAAGGGTTTTTTTTTTTTTTTTTTTTTTTTTAATGTGCCAAGCAGGTTTGGGGAGGCTTGGCACATTAAAAAATCCGCCTATGAGTCCGACTGAGGTTTTTTTTGCTACTTTTCCAGGGGGGGGGGGGCAAGTGCCCCCTTCTGTGGACTCCCATGCTCAAGCAGGATATTACAGAATTAGAGAGAGTCCAAAAAAGAATAAGCTGGTAAAGGGTATGAAAATTCTCAGATATGAAAAAAGAATGGCCAAGTTGGATGTGTTTACATGCTTCCCGGCAAAACGAAGCAGGAAGGAGGAAGCACTCGCTACAGGTATCCCAGGCTGGTGCTGTTTTCTCCTAACAGGGGCACAAGCCCGGGGTACAAGGTAAGCGATTAAAGTCACTTGGGGGTGCCTAACATTTTGGCACCCCAAGTGACTTAGCCTTTCCTTGTCCTTTAAAGGGCTTGTTAACCTTCAAATACATTTTTTGTATGATGCAATTGGTCTTCATTTTTTATGCATGGTTTTTTAATTATGTAACTTTTTGTTCAGCAGCTCTCCAGCAGCAGTGGTGGCTGTGAGAGACTGGAATACACATAGGAAAGGCCTGAATAGAAAGATAAAAAATAAAAAGTAACAATAACAGGCAGAGTATGGCACACACAGGCAGTGTAGGGCAGGCAGAGTATGGCACACACAGGCAGCACAGGGCAGGCAGAGTATGGCACATACAGGCAGTGTAGGGCAGGCAGAGTATGGCACACACAGGCAGCACAGGGCAGGCAGAGTATGGCACACACAGGCAATGTAGGGCAGGCAGAGTATGGCACACACAGGCAGCACAGGGCAGGCAGAGTATGGAAGATAAGAACAATACACAGGAGCACTTACCGCTCAGCCCAAGTGTGCTACATGCGGAGCACCACGAGGATAAAAATCAGTCTTTATTCCATCAACAGTAAAAGGCACATGTACATCCCAATGGACCTACGCTTTACGCGTTTCGTGGCATCCCGCCACTTCTTCAGAAGCATCAACAGTCCATATTAGGGAGGGGTTTTATATACGCATACAAATTAACCCCAATTACCACAAGAGCATATTAACCCTTACGTCCCAAATATATAGAAAGAAAACAACAGCACATAACAACAAAAAAAACATAAAATCAAAAGTAAAGCTACAAAAATATTAGAAAATTATTAATATTTGTAATCACAAGAAAACCTGGAAATAGCGAGGGAGAGATGGAGAAAAGTTTCAGTAGAAACAGGACAATGCCCATTCCCTATACATACACCCCTTAGTATCCAGAGAGTTTAAATTAAAGATCCAAAAAGCCTCCCTTTTTAAAAGTCTCCTTTCCATATCTCCCTTCCTAGCCTGAAAGGTTTGCTTATCAATTATCTGAAAAGTAAAATATGCTTTCCCATCGTTGCTTCTCTATAATATGTTTAGACACTGCAGATCTTAAGTCGCCTCTTTCTAAAGCCGAGGCATATTCCAAAATCCGTGTAGAGACATTATGTATGGTTTTTCCCAACATATTGGGAACCACAGGAACATGTTATTAAATATATTACCTGTTTAGATAAACAGTTAAAATACTGTTTAATATTATACTCCTTACCTGTATGTGTACTAGTAAAAACATTTGAAACTTTCAAATACTGACATGCCTTACACCTATTTCTCCTACAGCGATCCCTATATCATGTGGTATACTAGAATACAGGCTCGCCATATCAATTGTTGCCGAACTGTAAGAGCTTTTCTCCCAACTGTAAGGCTAATGCCAGACGAGGCGTAGGGCGGATATTCCCGCCCTACGCCTCCTACATGTGCCTGCACCCGAATGAATAGAATACGCTGGGGTGCAGGCACATGTAGCGGAAATATGAATAAAAACACGAGAGTTTGAAAGTCTTGCGTTTTTATGAGTATTTTGGCTACATGTGCCTGCACCCGAGCATATTTCACTCATTCGGGTGCAGGCACATGTAGGAGACGTAGGGCGGTATTTTCGGCAAGTGCTTTTCCGCTTGCCGAAAATATCCACCCTATGCCTCGTCTGGCATTAGCCTAAGAGATGGTTACGGGTTCGGGACTTTTGCACCCGGACCATTATTGATATCAGGTGAGTTACTGCCTTGTGAAGTTGCTATTGTGGATTGGGAAATTTCTGTATACTCCCTTGTTTGTGCAGGACTCTGGGCATGGAGCACCTGGGTCATGTAATTTACGAGGTGAGCTTCAGTAAAGTCTAATACACCACCTGAGTTATAAAATTGTGGAGCATACGTTTCTTGGCTAAGCCATGCACTTTTTTAAAGACACGTAGATTCATCAAAACAGGTAAATCAAGTGCAGATTAATGTCTTCAAAATTTGCAGGATTTATAGGGCCCCTACACTTTGGTGATGTTATAGTGCTGCCACCTCCCCTGTGGCGACTGATCCCACCCAGTTATCAAACAGGGAATAAGGTTGAATGTGAGTCATAAAGAAGAAATGAACTTTGGGCTGGGTCAGTTGCTGTTTGGAAAGCAGAGGGTTATGGTTGAATTTGGGTTGAACATTTTCTGGCCCTCTCCTTACTAGTCCTAAAACCAGCTGGAACTGATTTTAGCTAATATTACTGCAGCTAGGCACAGTTATTCTATGAACTTGATAGATAGTGGTAATAAATATGATGGAATTTATAAAATCAATAATTTGTAGGATGATGTGCTTTTGCCTGCACATCTGCAGAATGCTCTGTCTGTCATGCCATGCTGAGTGCTTGCTGCTTATCTAGTTGTGACAGTTACACTGTAATTGTTTAGTTGTAATTGTGAGGAATGCATATGAGCACACTAGTGAGCTGGAGCACTACTTTCTGTGCACAGGGCATTACTTCTGCCTTTACCAAGCACTTTAAAAAGACATGCCTGATTTCTACATGCATTCAAACTGGTATCTGTTTCCCTGCATTGTATTGACTGTCTGGGGATGACCCTTGCTTGTACTTTGGATTCCTTACCTACATCTCTCCCTGGACCTTGGATCTTAATCGTTGCCTTTCCTAACCCATAGCCGGAACTTTGACCACTCTGTAATATATGTTTGGTGTTCAAAGTCTGAAAGGACCCAAAGTGAACACATCGGCTTCATTAATGCTTTCCCGTCTTATCCTAGGAGATAAGGAGACTGGAGGGCGCATTCACTTACCTAGATAAAGCAAGCATAGTGCAATTTTGGATGCAATCGCCATGGTTCCACACAATGCAATGGTTTTTTTACACTGTGGGCGCAATGTGGGCATTAAATTGGCTGCAATTGTGCTGCATCTGCCTCATATGATGTATTTCATCACAAGTCAGACACAGTTGTGTATTTTCACAGTTTGCCTGCTGTCATTTCTGGTGTTTGGCGTGCAAGTGAAGTCTGTGCCCAAATTTTTTTGCTGCAAGTGTGCTGTGCCTGTGACACAGGCCTCTGAGGGAAACCTGGAGCTACAGCCTGGGCAGGAGGTGACAGTAGCTCCAGGGTTCGCACAGCACTTTGTGTCAGTAGTAGCGCTCAGTTTGGAACTGAAGGCAGGAAGGACTGATCAGCGCTAAGCACAACTATAAGGAGTTTAAATTAATGTAGGGGACATTCAGCGTGTTTTGTTACTCTGTCTATAGAACAACAAGATACAAAGGTGACAAAGCACTCAGTGTGTTGCGAAAGCTAGGGAGAGAATGGAAGCCAAAAATAAGATTCTGTAATTCTGTAGATTGTATAAAACTGGTTGGTTGTAAAAACACTTGTGAGTCAAAAGATAGTAAGCTATGAGCAGCGTGAAAAGATAATAAGGAAAACACAGCATGACAAGCCCCAACAAAAGAAGTGTTGAGTAACAAGTTGATGAGATCTGTGCAAAGACTGACAAGAATGTCCATGTATTGTCGTGTGTAGAAGCTTGCCAGCACATTTATACTCACTCAAAAAATGAAGTTCAAGAAGTAAGTAATGATTTCTAGGTTAGGTCAGTTAAGATTGGCCATACATGTTCAGATTTCATTCAGATATCATTTGTACATTTAAATGCAATGATTTTGACTGAACTTGATTTTGACTGAACTTGCAGGATACAGCCCTAAAAATAAAAAATTGGAGGAGGTTCTGAACATGAAATAGTTGGCAGACAACAAATGTGCGAAAGTGACTTCCTATAAATTCATCGTATGTCCCCCAAGGATATAGTCTGATATCGTTTCTGGACAAAAATTTTCTAACCTTTCCGACCAACTAAATGACCATTCACCATGGTACGAAAATTATTGGGGTGATAATTCAGAGCCCACACTCAGTCTGAAAATCCTAAGAAAGCATAAGTTTGTACAATTATATTGGTGTGTGTATGGCCAGCTTTACTGGATACTGGGATTAAATTATTAGTTTAAGTGCAGCTGTATGTAAACATGTACAGTATTATGTATATTTTCCATTAGCTGTTGATATTAATGGATAATTCAGGGACATTAAATAGCATGTGACATATTGAGATTTTCCTCAAAAAACCTATTGGACATTAATGTCACTAAAAATCCCCCTCCTGCACTCTGCCTCCATAAAAAGTTCCATGTTTTTACTAAAGAAAACGGGAGAGATATATATAAATTTTAAAAGTAATAAGAAAAAAGCCATTGTCTCCAAGAACTGCTGAAAATGCCCTAATCATCTTAATATGGATATGAAACCAAGCAGTGTCATCTCAGGTGTCCTTGGTGCCTTGAGGCAGCCAAGTTGATGCCGTCCTCCTCGTTACTTTTTTTCATGTCAGAGTGGGTCACAGGTGGGGCTGCTTCTAGTGCAGAGTATTATAGTGCTCTCTGCACTAGAAGGGCTGCATTTCTCATGAAAAAATTAAAAGTTACCAGGAGTAGTTTTCTGCTGCCCCATGTAACTTACTGGGTGCTGCCGCCTGGGGTGAGTTTCTCAACTTGCCTCATGGCAGAAGCATTCCTGAAACTATAAGGGCTGCATTTCTCATGAAAAAATTGGAATTTCATTTCTTTAAGTTACCAGGAGTAGCTTTTTGCTGCCCCATGTAACTTACTGGGCGCTGCTGCCTGGGGTGAGTTTCTCAACTTGCCTCATGGCAGAAGCATTCCTGAAACTATAAGGGCTGCATTTCTCATGAAAAAAATGGAATTTCAGTTCTTTAAGTTACAAGGAGTAGCTTTTTGCTGTCCCATGTAACTTACTGGGCGCTGCCGCCTGGGGTGAGTTTCTCAACTTGACTCATGGCAGAAGCATTCCTGAAACTAAGCAAGTTATTATGCAAGTAATACATATTAATCTTCACAAAAAACTGGACAGAACAGCAGTTATGGGTTATTCTAGCATTCCTGAAACTATAAGGGCTGCATTTCTCAGGAAAAAAATTGAATTTCAGTTCTTTAAGTTACCAGGACTATCTTTTTGCTGTCCCATGTAACTTACTGGGCGCTGCCACCTGGGGTGAGTTTCTCAACTTGCCTCATGGCAGAAGCATTCCTGAAACTAAGCAAGTTATTATGCAAGTAATACATATTAATCTTCTCAGAAAACTGGACAGACCAGCAGTTATGGGTTATTTTAGTTATGGTGTTCATCTGATCTGGTACCTATGATTGGAGGAAAGCTGATGTCATTTTAATTTTTAAAAAGGGATTACAAACTCAGCCTGGCAATTATAGGCCCATAAATTTGACATCTTTGGTGGGCAAAGTATTTGAAGTTTTAGGAAATACTCCTCTCTAGTTAGCAAGCATATTAAAGGCTCTACTTTCAGCAAAGGTTGAGAAAAACAAGCCTTTATACCCCCCTCTATACTTGTTACATTTTATAGAGGAGTTATAGAGAGTGTACTGACAAACTTGATTATTGTGTCTTATGGAAATTGTTTTGCTGCAGATCACAAGATGTTGCAAAAGATTGTGGGAACAGCAGGAGAGATTATTGGAGTGACTCTCCCATCAATGCAAGATACTTTTAAATTACGTTTACTTTTTGTTTTATTGCCCTCTGGAAAACGATATCACAGCATCGGTGCTTGGTCAACCAGGTTGTACAGCAGTTTTGTTCCTCAAGCGGTAGGTTTTTTAACTTTTTGTAGGGTCCTGTGCCAAAACCTAAATGTTTTCTTTTTTTTCATGTAGGAATTTGTATATTTGCTCAGTAATATTTGTACTTTGTTATAATAACACACAAAATTGCTATTGTATAAAAAAATTGGAAACAGAATTAAAATAACATGGTTTTATCCAATCTACTATGGTGACACGTTGGAAAATTGAAAAAGTATTGATTTAATAGATTTTTTTGCTGTAAAATGTGCTGTGTGTTGTTCCTTTTTTATGGGTCCGTTGCTGTTTTTTTTTTATTTTGTATACTGTATTCACTTTTTGTTAAAATATGTGTTTTGTCTTTCTTTATTTGGGGCCTGAAATGTAACACTTTCGGCCCACTGTGTAAGTTTCGTATGCGGTTGAGATGACAATAAAAGATCTGAACTGAACTGAGATCACATTGTTCTGGAGAATGGCATTATACACAGTAATCAGCATGGCTTTATGAAGGACAAGTCATGTCAGACAAAGTATGATATATAAATAAAAATATACATATATACATGCATAAATGGAGGTGATGACATAGATAATGTGATGCAACAGTGGCTGCCTCTTTATAACGGTAGGTCACCTGTCTGAATCAAAAGAAATTATTCTTGGCAAAAATTTGTTCTTGTACTCATAACTGGAGAAATTTCACCTTGAGAAGAGAGGTAAATATATACACAATGCGAAGAGAATTCTCACCATATTCTCCAAAACATTGTGTATTCTCCTTTTAGTAATTTGACAATGTAATTTTAATTTTTGGGGAAAATACTCCAAATTCTTACTTTCACCCTTTAATAAATATGCCTCTTAGTTTTGATTATTTTTTATTAGAAATATATAAATCCAGTACTAGAACACAAAATGAATATATTCAATATACACATTTAAACTACAGTTTAATTACAGCAGTTCTTCCTTCTTTATAATATAAAGGTTACATTGCCTTTTTAATAGTACCTGAAATAAAATTAAAAAAAAATAAAAGAAACTGCAGACCTTCAAAAAGGAAAACACTTATCTGAACTATCCAAAATGATTTAAAAACAATAAGAGACTTGTATATCATCAACTCAAAGCATGATTAAAACCTACTCAAAAAGAAAAAAATCCATCTCCATTGGCAACCATTTGCTTGATAATTCTCTTTTCGAAACTGGAGAACAACCTATCATTAGGATTTAATTATACTGCAAGTAAACTTCAGTTAGCAAAGATATCAGATAGCTAACCTCTTTAAGAAACCGCTGATAAATAATCTAAATAACTGAATATGAAAATCAACTTAAGCAATTTATATTGTTATATAAATATACAGTGGCTTGCAAAAGTATTCGGCCCCCTTGAACTTTTCCACATTTTGTCACATTACAGCCACAAACATGAATCAATTTTATTGGAATTCCTCGTGAGAGACCAATACAAAGTGAGAGACCATAAGAAGTCCCGTTTGCAGTTTGCCACAAGCCATGTGGGGGACACAGCAAACATGTGGAAGAAGGTGCTCTGGTCAGATGAGACCAAAATGGAACTTTTTGGCCAAAATGCAAAACGCTATGTGTGGCGGAAAACTAACACTGCACATCACTCTGAACACACCATCCCCACTGTCAAATATGGTGGTGGCAGCATCATGCTCTGGGGGTGCTTCTCTTCAGCAGGGACAGGGAAGCTGGTCAGAGTTGATGGGAAGATGGATGGAGCCAAATACAGGGCAATCTTGGAAGAAAACCTCTTGGAGTCTGCAAAAGACTTGAGACTGGGGCGGAGGTTCACCTTCCAGCAGGACAGCGACCCTAAACATAAAGCCAGGGCAACAATGGAATGGTTTAAAACAAAACATATCCATGTGTTAGAATGGCCCAGTCACAGTCCAGATCTAAATCCAATCGAGAATCTGTGGCAAGATCTGAAAACTGCTGTTCACAAACGCTGTCCATCTAATCTGACTGAGCTGGAGCTGTTTTGCAAAGAAGAATGGGCAAGGATTTCAGTCTCTAGATGTGCAAAGCTGGTAGAGACATACCCTAAAAGCCTGGCAGCTGTAATTGCAGCAAAAGGTGGTTCTACAAAGTATTGACTCAGGGGGCTGAATAATTACGCACACCCCACTTTGCAGTTATTTATTTGTAAAAAATGTTTGGAATCATGTATGATTTTCGTTCCACTTCTCACGTGTACACCACTTTGTATTGGTCTTTCACGTGGAATTCCAATAAAATTGATTCATGTTTGTGGCTGTAATGTGACAAAATGTGGAAAAGTTCAAGGGGGCCGAATACTTTTGCAAGCCACTGTACCTGTACTTGTTCATGAAACAAATGTTCTAAACAATATTCTAAACAAAATGGAGAAAAAACAGCATTTCAGGATGATTTTATTTTAATCAGTAAATTTATTTTCATAGCGTCCTGTCTCTTTGACCAACTGCCTTTAATAATAATAGCAATGACAAAGGCATTTTGTATTTTTAATTTAATAAAAAGATAGATTATATTATTACATACAATTAATTAAGCTCCATGCAGTGGTATAACTACAATACCACAGACAAAGTGGGGACCATGGGGTCTTCACAATTGTAGTCCCTTTCTTCAGTCCACTGAAGTTCTTTGCCTTCTGCAAGTAAGTGAGCGGCAGGCTGGAGACCAGTCATTATTTGAAGAGTTTAAATATGGTTAGTATTTAAGGTTATATAGGTAATCAAGCTTAATCTGTCACAAATGAGAGCACCAATGCCATTTATGCAGCACTATAGTCTAATATACCCATAAAACACTTTAGGACCAAAAACACTTGCATGATTATTTCCCTTAAATGCTACATGTAGGCTTTTCCCCCCAATGATTTAGACTCTAAAGGTGCCCATACACCTTCAGATCCGCTCGCTTGGCGATGTCACCAAGCGAGCGGACCTTCTCCCGATATTGCCCACCTACAAGTGGGCGATATCGGGAGAAACCAGGCTAATTTGATCGTTTGGCCCTGGGGCCAAATGATCGAATTATAACGACGGGTATAGGCAAAGTCGGTCCGGGGACCACATCAATGAGCCCATGTGGTCCCCCATCTGACTAGATTTTTTAACATGCCCGATCGAGATCTGGCTGATTTCAGGCCAGATATCGGTCGGGCAGGTAAGGGTACCTAAACATTTTTAACAAGAAATTGCAAAAATTAATGGAGGAAGCAGAATTAGAAGGAATATTGGGCCAGATTCAATTCAATGAGAAAAGGTTATCTCATGGTTTATCACATCAAAACTCATTAACAAATTCAATTTGTCCAAATTCAGTTCCAGATTATTCCCATAGACCTCAATAGAGTTTTGACTTGATAATCCATGTGATAAGTTTTCCTGAATTGAATTGCATCTCAGATTGAATCTCGTCCATCAGTTTTTACGTGATAAACTTTTTCTTACTGAATTAAAAAGAATCTGAATAGTAATCAAAGCAACACAGGTAATATAAGGAAAACAGAAGGGAAAGAAAATCCACCCCTGTGGGACCTGTTATGGGATCCAGAATGCTCATGACCTGGGGTTTTCAGGATAATTTGAAGCTTCATACCTTCATACCTTATCTACTAAAAAATAATTGAAACATTAAATAAAGCCAATAGGATTGTTTTGTCGCTAATTTATTTTAGTTGCTATCGAGTACAAGGTACTTTTTACGTTTTACATTACGTTTTTTCATCACAAAGAAAAAGGGAATCATTTTTAAAAAGTTAAAATATTTGATTAAAATGTACCCTTTGGGTAATTTGTTCTTCAACAGGTTTCCGGATAATGGATTGCATACCTCTAAATCCATTTTTCACTACCTATTTTTATATTCTCTTTTCATCTTCATCAACAGAAAAAAATAGTCTCAAAAATTACAGTTTACATTTGAATGTAAAGGTATTATTATTCAAAGAATCCAATGGAAAAAAAGAAAGATTCAAGGACATATTGTCCAGGTCATAGTAAATTCATTTGTTTATGATTTGCACATTGCAGAAGTTACTGTAGAAATCTGCAGCTGTGTATCTTCATTTACTGAAGTCTAAAATAAGAATGAAAGCAGAGAATATTATTAATACAAATTTATAAGAATAAATCTAGGTTAAACGAATTATTTTAGCTTCTAGAAGACTGAATGTACTTTCTGTATTGTGTTGTATTTATTTATCTTGTTAAAGCTAATTCTTCAGTTTGAATTTCCAGTTTTGTGTATTGTCCTCTCTCCTTGCTGTGGAAGTACAACCATCGAAAATGATTCTAAATTCACACAGTTCTCTTACAGAACAAACATGGTTCATCCTAATAGGGGCAAATGTATTATAGTGTGTAAGCCAAGATCACTAGAAATGCTGCCCATAGCAACCAATCAGCAATTAAATTTGAATGGTCACCTAAAAGTTAGAAAACAAAAGCAAAGATCTGATTGGTTTCTATGCAACATCACCAGTACACCACTCATTAGGTTTCTACACCCCATAATAAATAGGCCTAGGGATGAGCAAATTTTTGCGCCAGGCATAGATTTGCAGAAAAATGATGCATTTCACCATTATTGAATTGTTTTGGGAAACTTCCCCAAAATTTTGCAGAGAAAAATTTGCGTCAAAAAGGGTGCAGTCTCATTAAAAGGGCATGGTTTCGCAAAAAGTTGCCTGTGTGGTACTTGCCTTTTGTGAATTTTTTGCCATTTAGCGAATTTTGCCATAATTTCGCAAATTTTTAGTCTGAGCTAAATGGGACAGATTCGCTATCACTAAATATACTATACGGGACAGGAATGTGGAAACACCTATGGCAATGGACTGATGGCTATCATAAAAGGACATAGGCTGTACTGGTTTGCCGCTTTATGAATGTGGTTGGTTTGACTAATAAAAGCTAGACCTGCCTGATATCTGGAAAGCACTAGCCATGTTACTGAAATGTGACTAGAATTGTTTGTGTATGTGAACCACAAACATACATTCCTGGTCTACAGGAATTGACCAAAGAGACAGATTATAATCATGTACTTTTTGCACTGCTCCTCACACATCACAATAGTAATTATGAGCATGAATGACAGATACAACTAAACTGACCTAACTGGACCTGGAATGTCCTTTTTCTGGTTTTGCTTGGCCCCAGTTACACTGACTGCGCTGGAGCTGATCAAGGATGTTCGCAAGGACTCTTAATGACACTCACAGGGGGTTGTTCATAAAATTTGTGTAGCGCAGAATTATTAGCACAGGGAACATATTTTCCCTGCTTGTGTTTATATTTATAAAGCTGGACAAGCCTGGTGCATTTAATGTGCAAACATAACTGCAAAATTTTTATTCACAGTGCAAATGTCTTTAAAGCTTTTTAAATATGGCATATTCGTAAATTACAAATATTTATGCGCACACTCTGCGTCCCAGTTACACCACAACTTTAGTGGCAGAAAAAATATTAACAAAACTGATTTCACAAATTGCAACTTTATATTCCCAAAGAAAGAATCTGCGCTATATTCGCAGATAATAAGCACAAGGACATGCTTATCAAATCTCAAACTTATTTGCAAATTTTTGTGCTGAATTTGCATTTCACTGCGATTTGCAAAAAAAGAAAGACGGGTTCAACAAAGCAAAATATAAAGGAGAAGGAAAGTCATTTTGGCATTTTACTGAAAATAGATTTGCCACATTAGTGCCACCTAGAATGCTATATTCATTCAGCAGAAAGCTTTACTATAGAGCAGTAGAAGCTCCCTCTGATAGCAGCTGCCCTAAAGAAGCCCTAAAAGAAAGGAAGTCTGATACCGACAAAAAGAAAACAAGAAATTATTTTTTTTTCTTTTGATAGAGGACTCAGTGCAGCGTTTCTGTGAGTGCTTATGGCTGTATTTAAATAGACCTTTCTGATAAAGCTTACTTTGTTTTTTATCTTTCCTTCTCCTTTAAGCATTTAGGGGAAAACATGTGCAAAAAATATGAAATGTGCGAACTTAAATGACCCCCACAATCTGCATCATGAACCTGAATACTAGATGAACCTGACCTTGAAACAGACTGACTTCTCCACAACATTTCAAGATTTCCAATATACAATACCAATAGTAAAATCATACCTTTTATTCATCTATAATAATTACAAACTTCCCTCTCTACCTAGTCATCTTCAAAGTTGTATGGGACCAAAGAACCTTACCTTTCATAAAATATTGTTTTAAGTGACGAAAACCAACAGCAGCAACACAGGAATAGTGCCATAAAAGAATATTCCAATATTAGGATCACAAAGGCAAATAAATAAAGGTTCTTGTCACAGTGTCCTTCATATGAATTGTACACGCTGAACACCCAAACACTTCCTAAAAAATACATTTTGTATTAATGATTTAAGATTTCATCATAGTATTAGTAATAAATTTACAAAAACTAGACTACAACAATATGTCACAACAGGTAGCAACGGTCATAAACATACTGTAAAGCAGTGCGGCATGCGGCCCGCGACCCCCCTCTGTGTGGCCCACCACCTGTCTGGCTGCTTTGATGGCTTACTCTTGTGTAAGCTTTAAATGGTATCAGTTCTGTGATTAACTGCCCCCCCTGCATGGTTATCACCTCAGATTCAGGCTGTAATCCCTCTGTATTGTTTAAACATGTAATCCCCTGTGTTGTTCACACCTTTTAATCTCTGCATTGTTCACCCCCTGCAGTGTTCACACCTCAGGATCAGGCTGTAATTACTCATATTGTTCCCCTGTTCACACCTCAGGAGCAGTAGAAACCCACAAATAATCCCTGCACACTACAAAAAGAACATATACTGAGGTGGTACTGCAATTAAAACGTTTTTTAATATATAGTTATTGTGCAGCAGTGCCAGCATTGTGTCACTGTAGGCTGCCTGTGTGTGCCATACACACAGGCATCATAGGGCAAGCAGAGTATGGCACACACAGGCAGAGTATGGCACAAACCAGCCAAGAATGGCAAACACAGCGAAAGTATGGCACATGCAGGCAGGGTAGGGCAGGCAGAGTATGGCACACACAGGCCAAGTATGGCCCAAACCAGCCAAGTATGGCACACAGGCAGGGTAGAGAAGGCAGAGTATGGCACACACAGGCAGGGTAGGGAAGGCAGAGTATGGCACACACAGGCAGGGTAGGGAAGGCAGAGTATGGCACACACAGGCAGGGTAGGGAAGGCAGAGTATGGCACACACAGGCAGGGTAGGGCAGGCAGAGTATGGCAGGTTTTTGCTGTACTACAACCATTAATATGGGTATGGTCATGTGATAACATGGGTGTGGTTTCAAGTGGGTGCGGTTTCAAAAAGGGGAGTGATCAAAACTGGCTTCCATTATCGGCCCTCCACCACGTAGGTCGGAAAAAATCCGGCCCTCGGTACAACAGAAGTTGGACAGCACTGCTGTAAAGGATTTCTTAAATCAATAAGATGGAAAAGAACTAAAATTCATCTTAAAAACATAGGCCCTCTCCATAGCCCTATCTTTCCCCTACCAAACCACATAATTGTGGAGCCAATGTATTACCCCCTTTGCGTACCTGGTTATATAAAGCATAATGCAGCAGGGTTTGCACCACCTGATGCTTGAGGTCCTCTGTGAGTAGACCAGAAGCAAGTTTGGATCAGTTTCAGCTGAGCATGCTCCTGGGGCAAGATCACAAACAAGAGGACATCAAGCAGTGGGAGATAGTGTCCTCCAACCCTACTGCTCTACTCTGCTTTTCAGAACACCAACCACAAAAGCAGAAAGACAAAGCCAACTTTGGGTCCCTAAACTGCAACAAGCAGGTTGTGATGTGCAGGAGACATGTAAGGGGTAATGTATTTATGTATTAACAGGACAATTTTTCACTGATCTAAGTACCCAGAACTGTGGTTGCATTAGGCCACTAGGCTACTAGAAATAAGCAAAATCTAAAAACTATTGATTGGCTTAAAAAGCTCTGATGTCAGAGAGGGTCGGATGGGTGCTGGTATATAAATTATGATGACATGCTGGGTTCATTTCAGGTTGGGAGAGGTTGGGTTACTCTAGATGCAGGCTGACTTTTTGGCGACCCGTGCATTACTATTTTGCTGGTGTAATATATTATGTATAGTATATGCAGTAATATGTTACTGCATATAAGCAAGTGTAGAAGTCTAAATAGATTGCAAGGGTGCATTGAGAAATAAAAGGAAGATTAAGGCATGGCCAGATCCAGATCCCTGGACCGGTGCATTTTTTTCAGAATACAAGCACCATCAGGAAAAGTAGTTAGCAATGTAAAATTTTGGGGGCATGTCTTCTATACTGGCTCCTCCCAGTGTATTTTTTATATTGTCTTACGGGAATACAAACATAATTTCAAGATGTAAGTGTTCCTTTAAGAAGGGTTTTTCAGAAACAAAGCTATATTGGAAAACTATTAAAATAACGTCCCAGTCCCATAAAGCACATGACATTTAAGCAACGTGTTTAATTCTTCTTTTAATGTAGTGTACTTACCTGTGATAAACCACCCAAAGCTAAATGATCCTATAATTCCTTCTACAATAGAGCTGAATGTCTCACACACCAGTCTCATAAGGACTGTAAAGAATGTAATGAGATGTATGGCTCCAGTCACCAAGAGAAATACAGGTATATAAGGCTGGATTTCACAGTTATCTTTGTGGATGGTTCCTGTCAAAAAAGAGATTTGTTTTTACTTTTAGCTATTGAAATCTCTAGTCAACAGCGCATATATGATGTGAGCCCTGGTGACCCATTACAAGCCACTTGTAAAACTTTAACAAAGAAAAGAGAGGTGTTTTAACACGTCAGTAAAGTCACAACTTGCTGTGTTCCTTTAAACTTCTAAGTAAATTCTCACTAGTAACCATCTGAACACATGTCTACAGTCGTAGACTCCTATGGTGTTCTGTGTACAAGATAGAATTAGTGATTAGAGTTTTTTTGCACAGACACTGGGGATGAAAAATTCATAAATATAGGTACAATTTGGCACCAGAATAGCCTAATTGTGGCTATGGTGGCTGCTTTTGTTGTTCAGTCTAAGTGCAGTTGACACTTAAGATATCTAGACATCAAATGCAGGTTTAGCATCTCCCGATGGAATCTAAGCATTATGGCCCCTGTAAGAAACACAATCACCTTCCCGGACAATATCTGTTCAGTGATCAGGCTGGGCAGGATACCTCATTTGCTGAGAATGACCTCTATGGTATCAGTCTTAATCACAATGATAATCTGATAAAAGTTTCTATGCTTAACATATATAAGGGTTGATTCACGATAAAACGAGCGCTATTTATAGCATGCGTTAAAAATTTTATCACGTCTTATTTTTCGCGTCTTAACGCATGATTCACAAAAAGGATACTTGCGTTAATTTAGACGCGCAAATTATCATTGCGTGCTAAAAAACGCACCCCATATTAGCCCTACACGCCATTACTTTTGGAAAACTATTGTTCTGAAAATGACCATTTCACTGCAAACTGGAGAATGCATCACTCTAGGGCCAACACATACTTGAATAAATAACACTGCAAAGTCCATATTGTGTTGCCAAAAGCTCATTAACTGTATTTTTCTATAATTACTGCCTGCCCCAAGTAGGTGTTCATTTTCGCACAGACTAATGCGATATTTAGCGCATCTAAGTGTTTGTGAATCATGCGTTAGTATTATTTCTACGCATTCAGTTACGCGCTATTTAACGCATTTGATAATACTTTAGCGAATCACGCGTTTTTTTCACATCAATTTTAACGCAAAAAAGCATGCGATAAGAGTTATCGCACTTTAGTGAATCAACCCCATATTCTTTCCAGTTAATAGTTCTTTATTTAAATGTCACTTATGAAATGATATGGTGGTAATAAGGCTTAATGTATATCCCAGTCTGTAAGATAAGATTGAGTTTTCTATACTTTTATATGCAACATGCATAATTGGATACATATTAAAATTTACATTCAAATAAATAAACCTGTAAACACAATAAGATTTAGCTGTCGTCTCTACATTCAGGGCTGTGGAGTCGGAGTCGGAGGCAATTTTGGGTACCTGGAGTCGGAGTCGGCAAAAAATGAACCGACTCCGACTCTGACTCCTACTAAATTTAAATGGGAATAAAAAAAAAAAATAAAGCAAGTATAAATGTCCCAATTCACAAACAGTCATAATTAATTACTTCTCTGCTATAAGAATAAAGCCCAATGCACGCAGTGCATAAACAAACACGTTGAGTGACCATGAAGCATGCTTTTCATTGACTGTATGAATGTATAAAATACATTAGCATATTAAAAACAGAGGAGTCGGAGTCGTGGAGTCGGAAGTATCAGAAACTGAGGAGTCGGAGAATTTATCTACCGACTCCACAGCCCTGTCTACATTCCCACATTAGCTGTATGTCAGAAGCCACCCTCTAATAAAGGGGTAATGCTGAAATAAACACAGTGAAGGAAAAACATATTCAAGGCATTAGAACAGCTTAAAGGAACAGTAACACCAAAAAATGAAAGTGTATAAAAGTAACTAAAATATAATGTGCTGCTGCCTGCACTGGTAAAAGTTGTGTGTTTACTTCAGAAAGTCTACTATAATTTATATAAATAAGCTGCTGTGTAGCCATGGAGGCAGCCATTCAAAGGAGAAAAGGCACAGGCACATAGCAGATAACAGATAAGACACTATTGTATTCTACAGAATTTGTCTGTTATCTGCTATGTAACCTGTGCCTTTTCTCCTTTTTTCAGCTTGAATGGCTGCCCCCATGGCTACACAGCAGCTTATTATATAAATTATAGTAGTGTTACTGTAGCAAACACACCAGTTTTACCAGTGCAGGGCAACAGTGCATTATATTTTTGTTACTTTAAAGCTCTTTCATTTTTTAGTGTTACTGTTCCTTTAAGGGCTGCTATCTGGACATCTCTGGCACTTAGCAGTGATAAAAACTCCTATGGCTCAATTCACAAACAGCAATAGGAAACACCATAGTTAGCTTAAGTCCTGAAATGTATTTTCTAGAGATAATATAACATGCAATCTTTCAGTTCAATTCATGTCAATGATTTGGTACCGATCTACAGAAATGTAAGGATTGTAGCTGTTAAATTAGCACTTACCCATAACAATCATAGCAATGCCTACTCCAATCCAGATAAGCAAGGAAAAACATTGGTAACCTGAAATAAGAAATTTTCATAGTGACTTATTTTATCACTGCAATCATTTAAAAAGCCCCTTTTTTTACCCAAGCTTGTATGACCATGTCTAAATATACAATTTGCTGGGCTACATTAATTTGCAACCTAACAATTTTAATTACAGGGAAACTGACACCATATTTAAAAATCATATCTATGTATTTCATGTTTATTGAGTAACCATTTTCTTTGCAGCCACTAGTGGCCAGACCTCTTCACCAAATTGCTCTCTGGCCACAAACTTTCTGAATGCATCTCTTCAGAACTCACACAATTCTCTACATCAGTGCTGTCCAACTTCTGCGGTGCCGAGGGCCGGAATTTCTCACGCATACATGGTGGAGGGCCGCTAATGGAAGCCACTCCCCCCTTTTAAACCACACCCACTTCAAACCACACCCATTTTATCACAATGGTGGTAGTGCAGCAAAAACACAAATGCTTGGTCCTCACTGCAGGGATATCAACCATCATTCATATGTGAAAGAATTATATTATGTCATACACCCTAAAATCCATATGACTTCTCCTCCCCTGTGGATAGCAGAGCAACCCCCAGTACATAATTACACACCTTAGAGACCATTTAATGGCTATTTCCAACTGCTAACAAGCTCCCAGAACAAACCCCTGCCAGGTTCACCTCCCACAGGCAGCATAGGGTAGAAAGATTATGGCACACATCACTCTGCCTGTCCTACCCTGCCTGTGTGTGCCATACTCTGACTGCCATATGCTGCCTGTGTGTGCCATACTCTGCCCTTCCCTGCCTGTGTGCCATACTCTACCTGCCATATGCTGCCTGTGTGTGCCATACTCTGCCCTACCCTGCCTGTGTGTGCCATATTCTGCCTGCCCTACCCTGCCTGTGTGTGCCATACTCTGCCCTACCCTGCCTGTGTGTTCAATACCCTCCCTGTCCTATGCTGCCTGTTTGTGCCATACCCTCCCTGCCATATGCTGCCTGTGTGTGCCATACTCTGCCCTTCCCTGCCTGTGTGCCATACTCTACCTGCCATATGCTGCCTGTGTGTGCCATACTCTGCCCTACCCTGCCTGTGTGTGCCATACTCTGCCTGCCCTACCCTGCCTGTGTGTGCCATACTCTGCCCTACCCTGCCTGTGTGTTCAATACCCTCCCTGTCCTATGCTGCCTGTTTGTGCCATACCCTCCCTGCCCTATGCTGCCTATGTGCCATACTCTGCCTACCCTATGCTGCCTACACACAGGCAGCATTGGTCAGGCAGTACATACAATGTCTGAGGTGTGAACAGACGAACAATATGGGTGATTACAGACTGAGCCTGAGGTGTAAACACTGCAGGGGGTAAACAATGCATAGATTAAAAGGTGTGAACAGTACAGGGGATTACATAGTTACATAGGGTTGAAAAAAGACCAGTGTCCATCAAGTTCAACCCATCCAAGTAAACCCAGCACACCTAACCCACACCTACCAATCTATACACTCACATACATAAACTATAAATACAACCACTAATACTAACTGTAGATATTAGTATCACAATAGCCTTGGATATTTTGATTGTTCAAGAACTCATCTAGGCCCCTCTTAAAGGCATTAACAGAATCTGCCATTACCACATCTCTAGGAAGGGCATTCCACAACCTCACTGCCCTCATCGTGAAAAACCACCTACGCTGCTTCAAATGGAAGCTCCGTTCCTCTAATCTAAAGGGGTGACCTCTGGTGCGTTGATTGTTTTTATGGGAAAAAAGAACATCCCCCATCTGCCTATAATCCCCTCTAATGTACTTGTACAGAGTAATCATGTCCCCTCGCAAGCGCCTCTTTTCCAGAGAAAACAACCTCAACCTCGACAGTCTAACCTCATAGCTTAAATCTTCCATCCCCTTAACCAGTTTAGTTGCACGTCTCTGCACTCTCTCCAGCTCATTAATATCCCTCTTAAGGACTGGAACATGTTTAAACAATACAGAGGGATTACAGCCTGAATCTGAGGTGAGAACCATGCAGGGGGGCAGTTAATCTCAGTACTGATACCATTTAAAGCTTATACAAGAGTAAACCATCAAAGCAGCCAGACAGGTGGGGGGCCACACAGAGGGGGGTCAGTTGGACAGCACTGCTCTACATGATCTGATGGGAATGAGCATTAATGTGCCCATACACGGGCCGACTATAGCTGCCGATATCGGTCCCTTGGACCGATTCGGCAGCTAATCGGCCTGTGTATGGGCAGAACAGAGCTGCCTGGCCGACCGATATCTGGCCTGAAATTGGCCAGATCTCGATCGGCCAGGTTAGAAAATCCGGTCGGATTGGGGACCGCATCGGCTCGTTGATGCGGTCCCCAAACCGACTGCCCCATAAGCTCAAATGTAATCCAATAATTTGGCCCCAGGGCCAAACGATCGGATTATTTTTTTTCAAGTCCCTTGCTACCCGATAACGCCCACCCATAGGTGGGGATATCGGGTGAAGATCCGCTCGCTTGGTGACATCGCCGACTTATAGTGTATGGGCACCTTTAGTCCCATTGTTTAGAAAATCCTCCTCAAGTAAAGCAGAATTCTCTTCTCTGAGGGGCGTCACAAACACATCTTGTGTAAACAGACAAAATTCTCATTATTTGGGGAAATCTAAAACATATTTCGGTATATGCTGTGCGTTTTATATGCCTGCAGTGGTAACACTGATATTGTACTGTGCTGAAGCACACTTTCTAATCTTCAATCTGTTTAAAAAAGTTATGGCTCTTCTATTAAGGGCACTTTAAGGGCAAGTTGTGTGTGAAAAAACACATTTCTACTAACATACTAAAGAAACATGACTTTTTTTCTCATTGTTCTATGACTGACTAAAAAGAGGCACCTCCTTAAACTCCCTTTTCTCTGCCTTACAATGTGCAGAGAAATGTGCCTTCTAATGTGCAGAGAAAACAACTATATGCCTGTTCTATACACTGTTTTGTGTGCAAGCATCCTTCCAGTCTCTTTACCAGTCTACTCCCACCTAATCTACTTTATACACTAGCCCAGTGGCCCCTGTGACCCTTGTGGTCATTCCTATGTGGGGTTTGGCCCATTGTTCATGAGAGGTACATTATCAGCTAAAATAAATTCTAGGTTTAAAAAAATGAACCTAATGAGCATACTCACAAATTGCTGAAGCTTCCTCCATGTTTTCTGGTTCTGAAAAAACCAAACAGATGCTATTTTAAGATTATTATATAATAAACCCAAGAATAAGAGATAGTTTTTTTTCCCTCACATAATAGATTCAGTTTAAGGGCACAGAATAGATACTCTGCAGTTCCATGTATCTACAATGATAGGCATAGATTCAGCCTGAGTGCAGCTACATGGAGATCAGCACGAAAAAGACAACTTTATCACTTTTCAGGCTAAACTTTGCTCTGTGTGGCCTAAGACTAGTTTTTATTTTGGTAGAAAGAAAGAAGTCAATGGCACGTGTTCCTTTCTTTTCCTGAAAGATCTTTCTTTGCTTCGAATTGCTGGAGGTTTTCAGATTTTTGAAAATGGCTTTTGTGCAACAATTCGAAAAAGTCTTGATTATCATGCGACAAGTCGAAAAAGTCACAATTATTGCTGTAGATGATTGGTTGCTGTAGGTGATTAGACCAGTAGCCAACTTTGCCATCTTACGACTAAGAAATGCAATATTCGTCTTTGGGGTCATTGGCATACATTGGCTTTAACTTTATTTTTATATTTAATTGCTTGCCTTTTTTCAGGCTGTCTTCTGTTCTCAATTATTTTGATTTACAAACTGCTGCCTGGTTGCCAGAAAACCAGAAAACATTTAAAATTCCAAGCCTGAGACTTGCAGAACAAAAAAATGTAAATGATAAAAAAAAGTGCAAATAGTTTTAAAATGCTGCTGTCTAAATCATACTTAGTCTTAAAGGAGAAGGAAAGGCTAAGTCATTTGCGGGTCCCAAAATATTAGGCACCCCCAGTGACTTTAATCGCTTAACTTTTACCCTGGGCTGGTGCCCCTGTTAGGAGAGAACAGCACCAGCCCGGAGTACCTGCGAGCACTTCCTTCTTCCTGTTTCGTGCGCTTGCGCATGTGCATTAGAGTGAAAAGCTGAACTTTAATAGGAAAGTTGGCTTTTCACGCGCATGCACCGGCCCAGGGATTTTGCCGGCAGAAGAAAGAGGAAGATGGAAGCGCATCGCCCCAGGTACCCCGGGCTGGTGCTGTTTTCTCCTAACAGGGGCACCAGCCCAGGGTAAAAGGTAAGCGATTAAAGTCACTTGGGGGTGCCTAACATTTTGGCACCCCCAAGTGGCTTAGCCTTTCCTTCTCCTTTAAGGTGGACTATCTAACAACATACAAGGCGTACCACCTCCACATAAAGGGGGTCACCCTAAGAAATCATTCCAAATCCTTTTCTGTGTTTGTAAAGCAAAATAAACTTTATTAGTCATGCACAGGCTACACAATTTCAGACAGTGAGTAGGGAGAAAGAATGTGAGGAGTGCTGTGACATTTAGAAAGTGCTGAATGGAACTTGAAAGCAATTGACTGCCCAACCTCTATACCTGAGCCATAGAACAGGGTAATATAATAAGGGAAAAAAATCACTTATACATATAAAATAATAAAGAGAATAAGGTTGCACCTTCCACTTGGATATATCTCAAGTCTAATTATATTCCCCCATAAAGGGATCTCAAATCAAGTGAGGATGGAAGGAGTAACAGACCAAAATATACACAAAAAAAGAGAGCACCATACAGGTGATCTCAATAGACTCCAGTTAGCTGCACCATTCCCTCCCCCTTATACCAGGTGAATCAATACCAAAGAATGAAATAAAACATAACTTTTAATAATAAACTACTAAAAATAATGAGTTCTTCCCTTGAGGTTAAAAATGGTTAAGAGACACAGAGGGTGAAATCTGAACCTTTTGGTTCATGGAGGTGATAGGGGAAAGTCAGCGGAGAGAAAAGGATCAATTTGTTTCACATTCAAAATGCTGCAGTAGTAAAACTTAAGCTTGTCATCTGTATGATAAGCGAATGTTACAAATGTATCTTTTTTGTTTAGCACCTAAAGTATCTCTTTGCCTAAGGGCTTTTCACCCACACTTTTTTTTTGTTGTTGCAATTTTCCCAGAGGCTTCGTAACAAGCCTGTTCCTGCTACAGTAAACAGCACAGCGCGGGAAAGGTAGAAATAAAGTATTTTGCTCGTCTCAGATGAGTCACGGCGCAATTAATCTAACCAATAATGCAGATATAGCTGCACTGAGATGTCCCGCTCGTCTCAGACGAGTAACGGCGCAAATAGTTTAAGCAAATTGAGCCATAGAGGAACGTGTGCTATCACTTATATTGTCTGCTATTTAGAAGAATATAGGGCCGAATCTCCTTGTCCCCACACCCCTTGCCAACGAACAGATCACCCCCGCATTTAAAAAAAACCCCAAAGCCTTCAAACCCTTCAACACCCTATATTTTCCCCCTGCAAACTGCCCGACGCGCGTTTCGCTCCATAAATGGGAGCTTTGTCAAGAGCATGCGCGCGTCCCCCACCGACTCCTTTTTTAACTTATGCTCCGCCTCTCATTAAAGCAACTTCTCCCCGATTCGCCCGTGCTTGCATTACATCATGCAAGACACCGGTTCTCTTCTCAGTGGGAACCTAAGAATTGTTTTTATTATCAAATATAATGGGCAGCATGTTATACCAAGGATAGGGGGCGCATACATAGAATAAATTTTATAGGGGGATATAGAGTTACTATAATATAAGAGAGAGTAAAAATAGATAAATAAAAAAAAAATTCAGAAATTAAGTAACTTGACAGACACATCATAAGTAAACTGGGATTATGATTATTAAGCATATAGCCTAATGTTGATTTATTCCAAAAAAGTATTAAGGATGATGCTTTTATTTAGATCTCTTGGAGACAGTGAGTTGAGTAGAAAAATCCACTCACTTTCTTTTTGTAAAAGGGCTTTATCTAAATTTCCCCCACGTAGTCCCAAATTGACCTTTGATAGTCCTGACATCATGAATCCTGTGCTTTTCCCATTGTGGGATTCCAAAAAGTGTCATGCTATAGGGGTCATTTTATTGTTGGCCATAGCATCTTGTTTCGAATTTTCAATGCTCCTCACGTGTTCCAAAAGCCTATTCTTGAACATGCGTACTGTTTTTCCCACATATTGTTTCCCACATGGACATGTGATCAGATATACAATGCCTTCTGTTCGACAGTTAAAATAATCATTAATTACATGCTTTTTATTGAATCTATCTCTTATGGATTTCAGATTGTGGGTATAGCCACATGCCTTGCACCACACATGTAAGTTCCACTGATCTTGTTTAAGCCCTTTCGGGCTCTAGATTGAAAATGACTCTTGACCAGTTTGTCACGTAGATTGGGAGACCTTCTGCAGCATGTTTTTGGAAAATCTCCTACATATTTTTTCAAAGTTACATCAGTTTTCAGGATATACCAATGTTTCTTCAAAATGGAGGTGATGGAAGACCATTAATTATTGTAAGTGCTGATGAATCGCACATGGTCATTTATGGGTTCTGACTTCTTCTGTCCTGTCACTAAAAGATCAGTGCGCGAGATTCCCTGTGTTCGATGATAGGCGATGATTTGACCATTCTTTTACTGTAGCCTCTGTTCACTAGTCTAACCTTCAACTCCTTAGCTCGTTTTTCAAATGTCTCATGATCAGAGCAGTTTCGTTTCAGACGCACAAATTCCCCAAAGGGAATGGCCTTCTTAGTAGAATTTAGGTGATGACTGCTATAATGTAGAATAGAGTTAGTGGCTGTAGGTTTTCTAAATAAATCGGTCATTAGTTGCCCTCTGTTGTAATGTAAAGTGAAATATCCAGGAAATCTATCTTTTCCTTGCTGAATGAATGGGTGAGTTTAATGTGCCTGTGCCAATGTGCCTGTCCATAAAAACAGCAGATCGTCAATGTATCTGAACCAATCAATCATACATTTAGTGTATTCAGCTGTATCTTCACTAAAAACCCAATTCACCTCCCACCATCCCAAAAATAGATTTGCATAGGTAGGAGCAAATGCGGTACCCATCGCAACACCTCTTTGTTGAAGATAAAATTTGTCATTGAATATAAAGAAATTATGTGTGAGACAAAATTGTGTTAAAGATATTACAAAGTCTATGTATTGATGGTCCCAATCACTTTCTGTTTCAAGAAAGTATCTGATTGCCATCAAACCATACTGATGTTTGATACAGGTGTAAAGTGATTCTACATCACAGCAAACCAAAATAGTGCTCGATGGTAGCCTAATGTTCAGAATTTGTGATAAAAGATCACTCGTGTCTCTTACGTGTGATGGCAATCTGCATACGAATGGACGTAATTTTTTATCAATATAGATACTCGCCTGTTCACACATATTTCCATTGCCTGAAACAATAATAAATGAACAATACAATAAAATGTATGAGTTCTAGAGTGAGTGTTGATCAAAGCTTTATACTCCAGTTTAGTAAATAGGCCCGTTTGATATCCATCCCTAATAATAATTTTATATAGTTCCCAGAAATGTTCGCTGGGATCATGGTGTAACTTGCTATAGCACTTTCCATCTGTAAGTTGCTTAAGTGCTTCCGCAATGTACATGATTTTTGGCCATATAACAACATTACCTCCTTTATCGGAGGGTTTCACTACTACATCCTCCCAGTCTCGAATTTGTTTAATAGCCAATTTCTCCCCGGGTCCTATATTAGAGGGTCCACCATCAGGTAAATCCAAAAAATCATGCATCACTAGTTCTGCAAACGTTGTAACTGCCGAACTTGTGTTTTTGGGAGGCATGAATGTGCTTTTGGGTTTAATTACCGAAATTGTATCTTGGTTCTCAAGTAGAAGTTCATTAAGATCATTAAGAGCCTGCTTAAATGTGGCATCTATGTCAGTGTGTGTCATGTCATGTAGGTTTAACCGATCAGGGATTGCTAACAGAGGATTGTTTGTTTCACTCAAAGGGAGATCCCCATCACGTTCAAAATGCTTTTTAAGTAATAATTTGCGACAAAAAAAGAACAAGTCTTTGTATAACTGGAACTTAGACACATTACAGCTTGGGGAGAAGGAGAGACCTTTAGACAGAACCTTTGTCTGATCATGATCACTCAAATTGATGATAGTTAATGCCGATAGTTATCCTCCCCCTCTGGGGTTCCCATTGATTTTGACAGGGATAGGCCCATCTGTCTCGGTCTCTTAACCTTCTTTCCCCCCCTCCGTATTCTCTTCTTTCTAAAAAAGATGAGTGAGATGTAACGGGGATGGTGTTAGATTGTCTCTCTCCAATATTGAGAGATGTATCCGTGTCAGATAAATCAGATGCAGAGGTGGTGGCTTTGGGCGATTTCTCACCTGTTACTTTGCGATTGGGCTTAGACCATTTATAGACCATACCTAATTCATAATCATTGACATGCCTCAAATACTTTGGCGTTCCCTGGCAATAACCTCACGTTCTAAGCGATCAATTTCAGTATTGATACGTGATAATTTTTTCACCACCATTTCCTGGTCTTTAATAACCTGTAATTTCTCCTCAATTTCCTTGATTTGGGCTGTTAGTTCAGAGACCACATTTTTCTCATGTTCAGATACTAAATGTACTAATTGAACTGAGCATTGATGTAATACTTGCTCCCATCTAGCCTTAAAGGTAGGATCTACCATCTCAAAGGCCGGGAAAACTCTGACTCATAGTCCCCTAGGGATAATGTTATTATCAATATATTTCTGATAGGAGCATGAAGTCCACGACTTGGTCAGTTTTAATTGTGTTGACTGATAATCTTGGAGTAAAGTTCTCCAGTCGTGGTTTGTAGTGTTTTCAGATGGAATATTAGCTGAAAAAAAGAACTTGAGTATTCCATTTATCAAAACGTGATTGGACATTGACCCAGGGAGCCATCTTGTTATGCCCAAAGTGTGTGCTAAACCAAGAAAAACTTGGTATAATTAGATTCAAAATAATAAAGAGAATAAGGTTGCACCTTCCACTTGGATATATCTCAAGTCTAATTATATTCCCCCATAAGGGCTCTGACACACGGGGAGATTAGTCGCCCGCGACAAAACTTCCTGTTCGCGGGCGACTAATCTCCCCGAGTTGCCATGACCCGCCATCCCACCGGCGAACATGTAAGTCGCCAGCGGCATGGCACACGCAGCGGCGCGATTTCAACTCACTGTCTCCAAGAGGTCTAAATAAAAGCATCATCCTTAATACTTTTTTGGAATAAATCAACATTAGGCTATATGCTTAATAATCATAATCCCAGTTTACTTATGATGTGTCTGTCAAGTTACTTAAACTCAAGTTTTTTTCTTTATTTATCTATTTTTACTATTATAGTAACTCTATATCCCCCTATAAAATTTATTCTATGTATGTGCCCCCTATCCTTGGTATAACATGCTGCCCATTATATTTGATAATAAAAACAATTTTTAGGTTCCCACTGAGAAGAGAACCGGTGTCTTGCATGATGTAATGCAAGCACGGGCGAATCAGGGAGAAGTTGCTTTAATGAGAGGCGGAGCATAAGTTTAAAAAAGGAGTCGGTGGGGGACGCACGCAAGCTCTTGACAAAGCTCCCATTTATGGAGTGAAATGCATGTCGGGCAGTTCGCAGGGGGAAAATATAGGGTGTTGAAGGGTTGTGAGGCTTTGGGGTTTTTTTTAAATGCGGGGGTGATCTGTTCTTTGGCAAGGGTTGTGGGGACAAGGAGATTCGGCACCTTATTCTTCTAAATAGCAGACAATATAAGTGATAGCACATGTTCCTCTATGGCTCAATTTGCTTAAACTATTCGCGCCGTTACTCGTCTGAGACGAGCGGGACATCTCAGTGCAGCTATATCTGCATTATTGGTTAGATTAATTGCGCCGTGACTAGTCTGAGACGAGCAAAATACTTTATTTCTACCTTTCCCGCAGTGTGCTGTTTACTGTAGCAGGAACAGGCTTGTTACGAAGCCTCTGGGACAATTGCAACACACGCCGTGTGGGTGAAAAGCCTTAGGCAAAGAGATACTTTAAAGCAAAGAGATACTTTAGTAGCTAAACAAAAAAGATACATTTGTAACATTCGCTCATCATACAGATGACAAGTTAAGTTTTACTACTGCAGCATTTTGAATGTGAAACAAATTGATCCTTTTCTCTCCGCTGACTTTCCCCTATCACCTCCACGAACCAAAAGGTTCAGATTTCACCCTCTGTGTCTCTTAACCATTTTTAACCTCAAGGGAAGAACTCATTATTTTTAGTAGTTTATTATTAAAAGTTAAGTTTTATTTCATTCTTTGGTATTGATTCACCTGGTATAAGGGGGAGGGAATGGTGCAGCTAACTGGAGTCTATTGAGATCACCTGTATGGTGCTCTCTTTTTTTGTGTACTTATACATATAACTAATATTTTTTTTACTCAATATTACATTTCTTTTTTTTATACCACAACCACTTTACTGGCAGTATCTCAGTATTTGCAACCTCAATTATATTGTTCCTTCTCTAATGCAGTTTTTCACAGTTCCTTTATTAGCTGAGTTCAGTATGACAGAGAGCAAGCAACCTTCCACAGGCATATATAAAAAACATGATTAAAAAGTGACACGGAATTACAATCTTCTGTGCCATAGCCCATTAGCATGTAAAAAACTAGAAAAAACAGTGCAGTAATTGAGTTACACATGTTATTTCTCAAGTACACTAACAATGCTGCTTTCTAAACAAATTTATTGAAATTGCATGGCTGTGTTCACATACAATTCATTAGACTTTGCCTTAAAATTAACAAGGTAGATCCAACTGACTATTTGTAATTGCTTTTAACTAAAAGATGAACCCCAGTGATCTTACAAGGACCAAAAGTGATGTTTTGATTTAATTTTCTCCTTTAAAACAAAAAATCTAGGATTAAGACAATCGTACTTACCTTTTTTGATCCAAGTAACAGAGAAGTCACATAAATTCACTGGAAAGCAAATATATGATGAATAACATTTGTACTTATTTGCAAACAGACTCTTTACAATGTGAGGAACTGAAACTATATTTCGCAGCGGAAAAATCAGAAGACCCAAAACCACATTATTGCAATGTTTAGGAAAATTTCTTTCAGGAAGTAATAACGACATTCAGTGCCAGTAAGCAACCAGTAACACCAAAAATATAATTTATGTTAATCTGACATATGACCAGTTTTTGTGCTGTAGAAATAGAAATCTTATTTGTTATCAACTTTGATGTGTTTAGCTCTCTTTTGTCTTCTTCTTCAAAAAATACTTTACAATTTCTAGAAATGGTGCTCAGATTTCAAATACAATACTTATTGAACATATTTAAAAAATAATAAATGGTTATTTACCAATAATATGCAATAACTAATCTGCGCAAAGTACTACTTTTACTTTAGTACTGTGGTGCTTTTGAGAACTCTGTTACCAAACGTATACTAAAACAGCAGGGAATGAAGGTCACAATAACCATGATTTCAGCTCATCATAAAACGTGTAATATTTAGGTTAAATCTATTTATTTGTTAAGCACTATAGTTTAGTAATATGTCTATTATATAAAGTTATATGGTTAAAATATAATAAAGTAATAATTCATATTCAGTATATATATATATATGCGGCACGCTAGGACATGACTACTGCTGGTGCGTCCTTGGTTGCTAGGGCAACGTGACAGGCAAGGTGTATATGCATTTCCTGGAGGAACTGCGACCAGAAAGGGGTACAGATTCGGCACAGGGGAATATGAGGTACCAGGGCTAGGAGGTTCTCTGCCACACTCTCTCCCCCACTCTGGGCGATCCATAATAATGCGCCTCATGTAGGTTGGGCTTAATGGGGACTGCGGGCTTACTGGGTCTGTATAGTGTACTTCATACAGTGGTCTGCGCTATATTATATTTCTCCCCTTGCCCTTTGTTTGTTTCCTTTTTGTTCTTTTTTCTTTGTGTTTTTTTTTCATTCTCTACTGCTGCAGCAACCAGGTTTCAACACCTTTTTTTGTGGTGTGCTATCTACACTGGAATTGCTTATATATATACACTCACCTAAAGGTTTATTAGGAACACCTGTTCAATTTCTCATTAATGCAATTATCTAATCAACCAATCACATGGCAGTTGCTTCAATGCATTTAGGGGTGTGGTTCTGGTCAAGACAATCTCCTGAACTCCACACTGAATGTCAGAATGGGAAAGAAAGGTGATTTAAGCTATTTTGAGTGTGGCATGGTTGTTGGTGCCAGACGGGCCGGTCTGAGTATTCCACAATCTGCTCAGTTACTGGGATTTTCACGCACAACCATTTCTAGGTGTTGTGTATAGTGTAGATGTAGTATATTATTACAAATATACTTCCCTGACGAAAGTTCCAGTAAGGGAACTGAAACGTTGGACCAATAAACCACACCTGACTGCATCCTTAAACATGATTTATTGCCTGTGAGTATTATTGTTGAAATCCTGTGAGTGCCAACATTATTTACTTCTATTACAAATATACTGGATATTCCAATATTTACCACCACCAGGTAAAAGGAAACAACCACGGTTCTTCTGTTCACTAGTCACGACACCAAAATGTTGTGTATAGTGTAGATGTAATATATTATTACAAATATACTGGATATTCCAATATTTACCACCACCAGGTAAAAGGAAACAACCACGGTTCTTCTGTTCACTAGTCACGACACCAAAATGTTGTGTAAAGTGTAGATGTAATATATTATTACAAATATACTGGATATTCCAATAGTTACCACAGCCAGGTAAAAGGAAACAACCACGGTTCTTTTCCAGAGATGAAGCTAATTTATTTCGATTATCCAGCCCAGAGACAGCAAATGATACAGAGTTCCTTTAAATATGCCCACAGGATCTGTTCTATAGGGATAAGCCTTCAGGACTTTTCCCTAACCTAACTTCTATATCTTTGTGTGTGTTTCTACGTTACTGTCCATCTAAACATGTGTGTATAAGAGCTTCACAAGTTATACTCTTAGGGCTCTCACTGATCAAAGTAGGGATGTGTTCTTATTGGCTGACAAGATAATCAGGTATCAGAATCTTATTGTGTTAGTCAGTCGGGTAGTTCCCATAAGGAGCTGTCTCACCATAAACAACTGTACACACAATTCAACTTTGAAATGCAAAAGACCCTCCAGTTGGCTTCCTGTGATATCTTGGTGTTGATCACCCCCCTATAATTAATACCAAGGTAACCAACACAAAGGCACTTCAAAGCATTCCCAACTTAAGCAACTTAATTAACATCTGACTGACTCACTGTTTAAATCTATACAGATATCTTGTGCACTATGTACATTCATACAATTAAATGATACTAATATTACACACTTGCAGGTATGTATGCACAGTCCCCAAACATATTACTACACTAGGGTTTACAAAGAATGGTGTGAAAAGGGAAAAACATCCAGTATGCGGCAATCCTGTGGGCGAAAATGCCTTGTTGATGCTAGAGGTCAGAGAAGGGTATTAGTATGGTGTTCCTAATAATCCTTTAGGTGAGTGTATATATATATATATATATATATACACACACACATAGTAGCTATGTCATTTTTAAAGACTGACCAGCAAGACTGTCGATCAAGAGTGTGCAGATCAATAACAAATGTGCAAAACTCTTTCACCACCAAGAGATTCTTAAAAGTTCTTTCATGCTGATGAAATATTTCTAACTCAAATTAACTTCTCCTTAGTCAGTACAATAGTCAGGGGTGTGGAGCAAGAACAGGAAGAAAACCAATATGGTATATGTAAAAAAAAATTAAATTAACTACTAAAATCAAGTAATGCATTTACTTTCATAAAAAAGGCATATTCCATATTGTTTCAGGATGCCAAATGGTGGTTGCAAGTCCTTCTACCTCTGATTAAGTCTGTCTTAGTTTTAGGATGCTGAGTGCTATAGACCTGACCGTGTTCTTATCTTGTGTTCTTCCTCCAACAGCTTGTGCCAAAACTCTGCTCTTCATGTAGCATTGTGCCAAAATTCTGCTCTTCATGTAGCTTTGTGCCAAAACTCTGCTCTTCATGTAGCATTGTGCCAAAATTCTGCTCTTCATGCAGCTTTGTGCCAAAACTCTGCTCTTCATGTAGCATTGTGCCAAAATTCTGCTCTTCATGTAGCTTTGTGCCAAAACTATGCTCTTCATGTAGCATTGTGCCAAAATTCTGCTCTTCATGTAGCTTTCTGCCAAAACTCTGCTCTTCATGTAGCATTGTGCCAAAATTCAGCTCTTCATGTAGCATCGTGCCAAAACTCTGCTCTTCGTGTAGCATTGTTTTTCTAATCCTTCCTCAGAGCATTCCCATATTTTTTGCTTTTATTTTTTTCTACTTCTTTACTCCTTCTTAAAACAGGCACTGATGTTTAACATATTCCTGCTTTGGAAAACTTTTTCAGCTTGAAATAATGTATGCCTTGTATTTAACCAATATTTATTAACTATGATAATACAACAAATATGTGTTGGCTGTTGTGTGACCTCAACCTACTGAGGTCAGCCCCAGCATTTCCCTTCAGTTTTTACTTTTCCTTTGTTTGGCATGTCCCCACCATTATCATTCCAGCACCAGTAGTGATGAGCGAATCTGTCACGAAACAAGAAAAATTACGCACGTAAAAAAAAATAAAAATTGTTTTCGACATGCAAAATTTTTTTGCTCTGAATTCCTGTTTTGCACCAAAGTGCACCAAATTCCTTCTGCCTATACACCTGCTATCTTCTATAGGCAGAGGGTTATTTTTAGGCTTTCTGAGGCTTAGGGCTCTGGCACACGGTGAGATTAGTCGCCCACGACAAATCTCCCTGTTCGCGGGCGACTAATCTCCCCGAAATGCCATCCCACCGGCAAAAATGTAAATCGCCAGTGGGATGGCATACGCGCCGGCCTTGAGAGGAAATGCGGGCGACTAATCTCCCCATGTGCCAGAGCCCTTATAGTAGAAGCCATTGTATCAGAGCCATACAAGCAGTATATGTTAGCATTAGGGCTCTGGCACACGGGGAGATTAGTCACCCGCAACAAAACTCCCTATTCGCGGGCGACTAATCTCCCCGAGTTGCCATGACCCGCCATCCCACCGGCGAACATGTAAGTCACCGGTGGGATGGCAGGGGTAGGCAACTCGGGGAGATTAGTCGCCCGCGAAGAGGGAGTTTTGTCGCGGGTGACTAATCTCCCCCGTGTGCCAGAGCCCTTAACAAGTTTGAGATAAGAACTTTTTAGCATATAATGGTGCCAGAAATTATAGTGGTATAACTGGATGCTCCTGAACAAAAATGCTGCTAAAGTTTTCAAACTTTCAAATGTAGCCTTGTCTCTTACTGTCTTACTACTTTCTAAAAATGTTTGTTAAATGCTTTCTAAAGTTCAATTAAATAGCAAAACCGCTGCCCTGTACAGTAATGTAAATATGAATAATTACAGCATTTCTTTCACACATATTTCCTCTAAATGTTCCTGTATTGTGCAATTTGTTCACATAATTCAATGATCACATTGCACTGATCTGCATTTTGCAAGAGGCTTGTAGCTGAGGAGGCGGTAAGCTGCCAGGCATGCTGGATAAAATCACCTGCAGACCCGCACCTTACCCAGACCTATGCACCTGTATTTTCTTCAAAAGTTTTCAAACTCTCAAATGTAGCCTTGTCTCTTATTGACTTACTGCTTTCTAAAAATGTTTGTTAAATGCTTTCTAAAGTTCAATTAAATAGCAAAACCGCTGCCCTGTACAGTAATGTAAATATGAATAATTACAGCATTTCTTTCACACATATTTCCTCTAAATGTTCCTGTATTGTGAAATTTGTTCACATAATTCAATTATCACATTGCACTGATCTGCATTTTGCAAGAGGTTTCTAGCTGAGGAGGTGGTAAGCTGCCAGGCATGCTGGATAAAATCACCTGCAGACCTGCACCTAACCCAGACCTATGCACCTGTATTTTCTTCAATTGTGTGCCTACCCAAACCTGCCAGTTATCCTGGCCCCCACTTGAAGTCTCTCTAAGGGTGTCATTAGTAGTTGTGGCGGGATGGACATAGAGAACCAGAAGCAACAGCACCTCTGGGATGTGAGACAAAACAGGCTGGATTGTTGGGTAGCCCAATACTTTATTCCTTTAAAGGACATGTAAACCCCACACACAAAAATTTAAACAGTGAACAGCCTCTTTGAAATCATTCAATACCTGCCACACTGGTTGTCCAGAGGTTAATAGTAAGGCTGCAACATCTCCTTAATCACTTATATTTCCTTCTTCTCCTGTAACCCACTCGCCCCCCCCCTCGGGAATTTGCTTTGACTTCTGGCTTGTGGGCATGCTCAGTTATTCTAAGCTCAGATTACTAAACACACCCTTCAGTCTAGCAGCCAGTGAAGAGATGACATTTCTGGTTCCCATAGAAACTCAACTCTAGCTGTCTGATTCAATTTTTTTCTACCAACCAACTCTCCTGAGCTCAGCTCGAACAAAGCAGAACTTTTATCAGAGACAGTTCTGCCTGTGTGAGCCTGTATTCATGATGAAATGTATGCTGAGTAAGGGTCTGTGTGTGTATGCTGTTTGCAGATTTAAATGTATCTGATTATGTGTCAGAGGAAAAATAGCCACCAGGTGAAAGCTGCTATTTGCTTTAGGAAAATGTGATGGTGCTGGCAAACGGAGGGGATATATGCAGTACAAATGATGCCATTTGGGTGGGGGAGACATGCCCAACTGATATACATTGTAGGCAAATGTAGGCTTTACATGTCATTTAACAATGCTCTAGCCGCCTGCAGCTAACTCACACTGGGTACCCATAGACTGCATGCACAGTTAGGACATGTAGGGTTTTTCCACCTAAATCCTTACCCAATTCAGCTTAGTGTATAGTAGGGTGCACCAAATCCACTATTTTAGGATCTGACTGAATCCTGATGTGGTGCATCCCTAGTGTAAAGGAATATCATGTTACACATCTTTTCTTTTTTATGGCTCCAGCCTTTTGCTTTCCTTTATTAGCTGTTACATCAAACATTTATCCAATTATTAGACCTGGGTCTTTTTGTCCCAGGTTAGGCATACCTGTATATATGCACACTATCCTGATATAAGGCTAATATGGACTTAATTAGTGTGGCTCAATTTTAGAAAATGGTTGATGTTTTAGGCAGTTAAAATCCAGGCATATTTCACATTGTCAAATAGCAATAAAACATTTATCTGTTAGGGGCCCATTCATTGAAGCACAAATTTTGTGTGGTTAAAAGCATGATGGAAAAAATTTGGAGTAACCACTATAATTTCTGATGTCTGTAAATGTCATGAAAATTCTTTTCCCGGTTGTACAAAAATATTGTGGTTGCGATCTGAAAGTCATGAAATTTTCGGGTTCGAACGATCGTAAACGGCGCCAAAACCTTTCTGGCTTTGAAACTTCAATGCATGATTTTGGAAGCCTCCCATAGTACTCAATGGCACTGTACAGGTCCAACCTGGCCCAAGGAAAGTCACGATACCAAAGCTTGAATGAATTCCGAAATGGTCATAGCCCTTGCAAAAAATATGACTTTTTCATGGAAGTTAACAAAAACCACAAAAAAGTTGTGCAATTTTAAAACATTTGTGCTTTCATGAATGGGCCCCTTAGGGGCCTATTTATCAAAGTACAATCGGCTCCGAATACAAAAAAAATCTTATTTTTTTTCTAAGTTTTCGTACCTTGCGTATTTTTGCTGTTTTTTTCGATAATTTGAGAGACTTTTTTGTACTGTGCGGCAAAAATTACGCTACAAAATCATATTGTCACAATGAGTACAAAAGTTTCGGATTCATTCAAGCTTCGGTATCGTGACTTTCCTTGGGCCAGGTTGGAGCTGCAGAGTGCCATTGAGTCCTATGGGAGACTTTCCTTGGGCCGGGTTGGAGCTGCAGAGTGCCAATGAGTCCTATGGGAGACTTTCCTTGGGCCAGGTTGGAGCTGCAGAGTGCCATTGAGCCCTATGGGAGACTTTCCTTGGGCCAGGTTGGAGCTGCAGAGTGCCATTGAGCCCTATGGGAGACTTTCCTTGGGCCAGGTTGGAGCTGCAGAGTGCCATTGAGCCCTATGGGAGACTTCCCTTGGGCCAGGTTGGAGCTACAGAGTGCCATTGAGCCCTATGGGAGACTTTCCTTGGGCCAGGTTGGAGCTGCAGAGTGCCATTGAGTCCTATGGGAGACTTTCCTTGGGCCGGGTTGGAGCTGCAGAGTGCCATTGAGCCCTATGGGAGACTTTCCTTGGGCCAGGTTGGAGCTGCAGAGTGCCATTGAGCCCTATGGGAGACTTTCCTTGGGCCAGGTTGGAGCTACAGAGTGCCATTGAGCCCTATGGGAGACTTTCCTTGGGCCAGGTTGGAACTGCAGAGTGCCATTGAGCCCTATGGGAGACTTTCCTTGGGCCAGGTTGGAGCTGCAGAGTGCCATTGAGCCTTATGGGAGACTTTCCTTGGGCCAGGTTGGAGCTACAGAGTGCCATTGAGCCCTATGGGAGACTTTCCTTGGGCCAGGTTGGAACTGCAGAGTGCCATTGAGCCCTATGGGAGACTTTCCTTGGGCCAGGTTGGAGCTACAGAGTGCCATTGAGCCCTATGGGAGACTTTCCTTGGGCCAGGTTGGAACTGCAGAGTGCCATTGAGCCCTATGGGAGACTTTCCTTGGGCCAGGTTGGAGCTGCAGAGTGCCATTGAGCCCTATGGGAGGCTTTCCTTGGGCCGGGTTGGAGCTGCAGAGTGCCATTGAGCCCTATGGGAGACTTTCCTTGGGCCAGGTTGGAGCTGCAGAGTGCCATTGAGCCCTATGGGAGACTTTCCTTGGGCCAGGTTGGAGCTGCAGAGTGCCATTGAGTCCTATGGGAGACTTTCCTTGGGCCGGGTTGGAGCTGCAGAGTGCCAATGAGTCCTATGGGAGACTTCCTTGGGCCAGGTTGGAGCTGCAGAGTGCCATTGAGCCCTATGGGAGACTTTCCTTGGGCCAGGTTGGAGCTGCAGAGTGCCATTGAGCCCTATGGGAGACTTTCCTTGGGCCATGTTGGAGCTGCAGAGTGCCATTGAGCCCTATGGGAGACTTTCCTTGGGCCAGGTTGGAGCTGCAGAGTGCCATTGAGCCCTATGGGAGGCTTTCCTTGGGCCGGGTTGGAGCTGCAGAGTGCCATTGAGCCCTATGGGAGGCTTTCCTTGGGCCGGGTTGGAGCTGCAGAGTGCCATTGAGCCCTATGGGAGACTTTCCTTGGGCCGGGTTGGAGCTGCAGAGTGCCATTGAGCCCTATGGGAGACTTTCCTTGGGCCAGGTTGGAGCTGCAGAGTGCCATTGAGCCCTATGGGAGACTTTCCTTGGGCCAGGTTGGAGCTACAGAGTGCCATTGAGTCCTATGGGAGACTTTCCTTGGGCCAGGTTGGAGCTGCAGAGTGCCATTGAGCCCTATGGGAGACTTTCCTTGGGCCAGGTTGGAGCTGCAGAGTGCCATTGAGCCCTATGGGAGACTTTCCTTGGGCCAGGTTGGAGCTGCAGAGTGCCATTGAGCCCTATGGGAGACTTTCCTTGGGCCAGGTTGGAGCTGCAGAGTGCCATTGAGCCCTATGGGAGGCTTTCCTTGGGCCGGGTTGGAGCTGCAGAGTGCCATTGAGCCCTATGGGAGACTTTCCTTGGGCCAGGTTGGAGTTGCAGAGTGCCATTGAGCCCTATGGGAGACTTTCCTTGGGCCAGGTTGGAGCTGCAGAGTGCCATTGAGCCCTATGGGAGACTTTCCTTGGGCCAGGTTGGAGCTGCAGAGTGCCATTGAGTCCTATGGGAGGATTCCAAAATCATACACAGAAGGATGAAAGTCAGAAAGGTTTTCCCGCCGTTTACGATCATTCGGATACAAAAATTTCATGACTTTCAGATTGCCAATAAGATAGTATTGTGACTAATATGAATTTTTCGTAAGCATTTTCGTGACATTTGCGATCATCAGAAATTATTGTATCTAATCCGAATTTTACCTATTTCAGGATTCAAACTCGTACTTAGTGTTCAAACTATTATTTGTATAGCACCAAAATATTGCAGCAATGTACAACACGGAGTGGGAGCAATTTTAAACCTATCCAAACAATTTAAAGTTGTGCATAAATCAATACAATACTAATACCCATGGCTCTGAAACCATTCAACTCAGATGCCACATTCAGAAAAGGTGCAATATCTGCTAATGAGTTTGTGCAGAACAGCAGAGTTCATAATGTTACAGCTGTGGTATAAACTTATCTAAAAACTGCAATTATATATTAACTGTGTTAGAAACCTTAAAGTACTGGTAATGCCAGAATGAAAGCACCGGGATGTACATTTAAATTCTCCCGCCAGCCCGCTCTGGCACAGATTTCTCATAATCTCGCGAGATGAGAATGTGACGTCACTGGAGCGTGTATATGCGTAATGACGCAGCCGCTTGGGGAGTGACGCGCGACGGAGGAACATATTGCACAGGTTGAGCAGCGCACATCCTCGTCACATAAGCTGCTAGTAGCACACGGTTTTCTGTGAGAGAGAAAATAACATTGTACTGTCGTAGTGGTTACCAGCAATACCCGCCGCCACCAGAGCCTCAGCCAACAGTATCTGACCAAAACAAAGTAATTCATTTTTTTCTGCTCATTACAACTCCTACTTGTGCCAGAGAACAGTAAAAAGACACAGCTTTTTTAAACTGGTGGTTACATGTAATTACCTGTCACCACCACAGCCTTTGCTCTTTCTGGTTTGTGATGGACACTGCGGAATATTCTGCAACAGTGCATTTCATTTGGGGAAGAAAGTGCCCAAAGCCAGGACCTCCAACTTCTAATTTGTTTGAATGGGAAGTGTTTCACAGTAACCATTTCTAGCACTTTTTAGCCCCAAATTGCTCACCTTTGGACTGAAATTGACAGTATTTAGAATTTTGGAGCTAAAAAAAGTACCAGTATTGGTGTTTGTCAATAATTCCCATTCAAGTGAAAAGGATCTAAAATATGGGCAAGCTGGTTTCAATTACGATTATGTACTTTGAATTTAAAAATATGCAGGGTATGTAAACCCTAGGGCTGACTTGATGAAAAACTTGATGCATGACTGCTCTGAATTAGCCATGTTTAATTTATTAATTTAAATGTGATCAACTGGTCACCTTCATTTTAGGGAGATTTTGTGCTCTGCTTTTTCAGCTCTGCAGATAGCACTAGTCAAGACCCTCAAACTAAAGAACTTGTTTCATTCCATCCCAACCCTGCACAAAGTACTAATGTGTTGCAACAGTTACTTCCTGTGCACAGTTTGGCGGAATCTCCAGGAGAATCTGAAGAAGGTTGCACTCCTGCAGTTTTCTTAGTTTGTTTGATTGGAGGTCATATCAAAAGTAAATGTGATAATTTGTGGTTCTTGACATGTACTTTCTGTCCCTGTTACTGGAAATAGCATGGCATTACCTGCGCTGGTGCACTGTAACATTGCTGGCAGCTTTCATAGAAGAAGGTTCTTCCTACTTAACCTTATGCAGTGCATAGCATTCATGCTGTGCTTATCTACCAGTTGTCTCCTGCAGTGCTCATGTCATTTTTCACCTTGTGTTTTGCCACTGAGCATAGTTCTGATACTGGGGTGACTATAGCCATGTCTATTGTCAGATAGGGAGGGCCACTCATTTGAGGTTTAGCTGCACATAGCAGGGGTCAAATATCTAAATCATAATGCAGTGCACATGGGGGGTGTGGTCACTGATCTAAGCTCCGAAACTGAATGTGCAGTTCCATATAAAGGTGGTTGCTACTCTGGGCTCTACTAGCCATGTCCTGCAGCTCATATCCGCAGCTACATGAGTTTGATAAACGCGTAGCTTTGCACATTGTGGTCTGAAATTTTTTAGTCAAATGTCCATCTGAGGTCTGATAGATTCCATTTCTTTTGCACAAATACAGCATCCTGAGAAATAATGTAGTTTAGTTTTTTTGTTATAGAGCCAGCACAATATTAAAAAAAAAAAAAAAAGTACACAATTTGACACTCTGTTCTTTCTTAGTGACAGTGAACAAGTCGGGCCAATGAAACCGCGAATTGAAAAAACACCTCTCGTTATGCCTTATTTGACCAGTCGTGGCAAAGAAGAATAATTGGCCTACCAGTACAAGAACATTGACTACTATTTCCCAACCAATTGCTCTAACATCTGAAAGCTGGTAGGTTCACTCAAGAAGAGGAAACCATAAAGTGCAACAGCCATGTCTGGAACTCATGGAGGCGACCCGGGACCTGGTCTGTGTGGGGTGTCTGTATTCTGGTGCTTGACATTGGCCTGCTCGTATGTGGGTAGCTTATATGTATGGAAAAGTGAGCTTCCCAGGTATGATGGTTTCCATTTTCAAACATCTATTATTAGTTAAATAAAGCATGTTATAAATAACCAGTGCTTAAACAAAGTGCATGAATGATAAACTATATATTGCTTTTTGCTTAGGGCAATAGCACATGGGGAGATTAGTCAACCACTGTAAAATCTTGGCTGTCATGGGTGAGTAATCTCCCCAAAATGCCTTCCTACTGGCAATAAATAGGGTGGGAAGGCATATGCAACAGTGCTTTCTTTTCTGAAGTCACCCAAAGTTTCTTCACGAGGCAACTGCAGGCAAGTTGGGCATCACACATGCCTTCCCACCTGCGTTTACTTTATTGCCGATGGGAAGGCATTTTGGGAAGATTAGTTGCCTGCAGTAGCTGAGATATATCAGCAGTCGACTTGTCCCCCCGTGTGCCATTGCCCTTAAGGATATGGAAATATGGATCTTCTGTCTGTGGCTAATATTCTGTTGTTGTGTAAGATGTGTTTTCAGGACAAGGTGAAAAGGACAGGGAAAGTAATTTTGGCATTTAACTGCCAATAGATTGGCCACATTAGTGCCACCTAGAACACTATATTTATTCTGTAGAAAGCTCTAACATACCTGAGTAAACAGCTCTAGAAGCTATCTCAGTTTGCTTAAGACAGCAGCTGCCATTTTAAGTAGCTTCCTGTTTGCTGTCTAGCCGTTATAGCTCAGATCACACATTCCTAAGGGAAGGGGGTTCTTAGCATTCTTGGGTGGGGCGGCTGGAGAGAGCGCAGACTCTGGCCCAGAGAATTAAGGATTTTTTTAGAGTGGAAGTCAGACACCGAAACAACATGTTTACAAAAAGGAGACAAGGAATCCTGTGTTTCTTTTGATAGAGGACTCAGTGCAGTGTTTCTGTGAGTGCTTATGGCTGTATTTACATAGACCTTTCTGCTAAAGCTTACTTAGTTTTTACCTTTCCTTCTCCTTTAAGAGATCTTTTGAATACAAAAAAGTTGGAGGAAATTTGGATTAAGAGACAAAACCCATTAATGTTGGATTTTAGATAATCATGTTTGCCCCTAAACCGTTAGCTGCTAAAAATTGTGGATAAAACTGGTATGCCCTAGTGGTGCTTAGACCTTTGCTTAAATATATAGCAAACATAGATTTGTCTAAAACAATAATGAAATGACACATGAGAATACATCCATTCTAGCTTTTCAATTTGTAAATTCAGATTTATTTACATTATCTTTTTACTTTGTTTTCCCTTCACAAATGCTATTATTTAATATTTCTCTAAATCATCACTACATATTAACAATAAGTATCTAAAGCTTTTATATTGTATTTAACGGCCCACCAAACTATGTTGCACAAACCCGAATTAAGTCCATGATATGCAGAGTCTTTTTCTTTGCCAATCAAGTTCTAAACTTTAAGGCTATGGTCACACAAGGCTATTTCTTTACCGGAGTAGAAACATAGGTGGGGAAACGTTTAATCCACTGCCTGTTCTTAAATGACATGTAAACCCCACACACAAAAATTTAATCAGAGAACAGCCTCTTTGAAATCTTTCAATACCTGCCACACTGGTTGTCCAGAGGTTAATAGTAAGGCTGCAACATCTCCTTAATCACTTGGATTTCCTTCTCCTTCTGCAACCCACTTGCCCCCCCCGCCCCCCTCGGGAACTCACTTTGACTTCTGGCTTGTGGGCATGCTCAGTAGTTCTATGCTCAGATTAATAAACACACCCTCCAGTCTAGCAGCCAATGAAGAGATGGCATTGCTGGTTTCCATAGAAATCCAGCTCTAGCTGTCTGCTTCAATTTTGTTCTCCTAACCTCCTGTTCTGAGCTCAGCTCAAACAAAGCAGAACTTTTATCAGAGACAGTTCTGCCTGTGTGAGCCTGTATTCTTGATGAATAAGGGTCTTTGTGTGTATGTATGCTGTTTGCAGATTAAAATGTATCTGATTATGTATCACTGAAGCAAGTTGAATGCATGTGTAATACAACATGATTTTTGACTACAGATTTTGTAATTCTAGGGATCACCCAGCGGTCATAAAGAAGAGATTCACCAGTGTATTAATTGTGTCCTTGCTTTCTCCTCTTTTCCTGTCTTTGTGGAAAGAAATGACTGGTGTCAAGGTTAGTAGATGTTGCTTATTATAGGAACCATGAGTTTGTGTACACAGGATTTAAATCCAGGATGATCCAAAGGTGTGCATGTCCATGTATTGTGATGGTGTTTCGTCCTTTGAACTCTCAAGATAATATTTTTTTCTTAGACATGTAACCTACACCACCAAATGATTTTACAACCTGTCTCCTATTAACTGCATGGTAAAAAGCCCTGTTCAGTGCTGTTGTTTTCTCTGCAGGGGTGCACTCTAAACAATAGCAAACTGCGTGAGTCAACTTTACCCTGTCTTATTTTTTAGTTTTTATGTGATGTTGATCAGATAAGTAGCTTTTTATTTCATACATGGTGCTTTTCAAAGTAACATTTCAACTCTTCTTTTAAAATAGTTTAAACTAGAGAGAATTTCTGAACACTTTTGTACTTGTTGCTTTAAATGTAATTTGTTGCATGCACTTAATCTCCTCTAGTGCGGCAAAACATCCAATGTTACTGGAATTAAAGGGACCTGTTACCCACACATAAAAACATGTATTAAAACCCATTATAATAACCCATGATTAAAACTTTGAACCTGTTATAAATGTATTTAAAAAATCTGTTGCAAAAAGAAAAATCTTACCCGCACACCCTGGCACTCCAATACAGCAAGGGATCGGCACCCTCCCAAACAGTCTGAAAAAATATAGGCACTAGCACTCGAAAGCAAATATAAGCAGGGCAAGCCCTGCTTATAATTGCTTTCTAGTGCCAGTGCTTACCTTTTTTTAAAAAATTTGTTGTCATATATTATTTTCCCCACCTCTCAGCATAAAGGCGAGGCAGTCATTTACTTTCCCTTCAGCACTTCCTAGATCTCATTGCTCTCCTCACATTTTCCCTTGTGTAGCAAGGGCATTAGGACCCCAAATCTGTTGCATTTACAAGACTTTGGAGTGATACAAAACTTGCCATAACAAGTGTCCACAAAATTGGTGCCTGCCAACATGCTGTAATTGTGAATGGGACAAATATTTATATAACTAAAGTTTATTTTGCTTGACTAATCTGATAGAATATTTAGATATTCCTTATCCCTTTTGCTTTTTATATTTGAAGTGTTAAATGGATATTTTATTAAACCATTATGTATTTGGAAAAATAATGCAGTTTGGAGCGGTTTTCTTTTTTTTTTGAGGAAGAAGAATGTTGTCATTCAACCCTCTGGATTAGATAACCACATCCGTGTAATCGTGGATATTCTTACTCATGTGGGCAAATACAAATGTATATTTTTTTGGGGTGGGGGGGGGATATGAATTTATGTCTATACATTTTACTGATTTATTCATTTTTTTTCACATAAAAAAACTTGGGCTACTAAGGGCCCTTGTGCAGCTGTAAACGCCACATGTCTGCCTCAGTCCTGAATCCTGTACTAATAAAAATGATAAAAATTTGATAAACCTACTTTTTTTTCCAGAATATAAATGACAGAAATACTAAGCTTTACAATACAGGTTGATAATACAACAAGAGTATAAGATTAATAATATAACTAAAGTTCTACAGTATAGTGTGGCAAAGAGATCACTGAACAATAAATGTAAAAAATGATTTTATAATGTTTGGAAACAAATATTTACATAAACATGAATCATGAAGTAGATAAAACACATAAAACAAGTGACTAAAATAAACACAAAAAGGTCATACAAATCTTATAGACTATAATACACTACATATATACACAAACTAACTTAACTAAATGCACTAAAATGAAACACAGAGACCCAACCACCTAAATAATAATAATATCCCACACCACACAGCCTAAGTATACCTCTCCTTAGGTTTGATAAGTGCCTGGTGCGTGATGTCAGGATTCCCTCTGATCTGGTACGGTGGTCACTCCTCTCCTGGCCCTGAGTTTACTTGTGCCCTACTGAAGCCAACTTATATACAGGAGAGATGGGTGGTTTCTAGAACTTTCTAGAAGTCTCTCTAGAAGCACACACCAGTCAGTTACAGGAAGTTACCCGTCCACCATTTTGGATATACCAGTTGCCATGTCTGCGTCTCCACAAAGTCTGTCCTTCCTGACTAACTGATTATGCATATCACCAGGGATCCATTCAGTTGGCTCCAGTGTCCTTGACTCTTTGTTAACGTTAATTAGAGTTTAGGTGCGACAGCACCTTTCCCAGACCAGTACCTTTGTTTTCCAAATTAGGAAACTCCTATTGTTTGGACCAGATAACCAGGTGCAAAGTTAATTAGACAGTTTCCTCTAGTAGAAGAAAAGGTTTAATTATTGATTAATAAAATATAGGAACCCACAATATATATCTATTTTATAAAAATCTTACAAGAGGACAACTTTTGAACGAATAATAAACCTTTTATTTTAAAAACCCTTAAGACTCTAATCAGCCCACAGAGACCCCCTCTACATTGGGTCAGATTTTCTTTGTAAGATGAAGTTGAACCATGCTGCAGAAGCCAGTCACTTCCTTATTTAGCATGAAGCTACATCACTCAGTGTAGGGAGAGGGTATGTCATTTTGGGGGCTTTTTAGAGCTCTTTTAGGAATTTTAAAATAAAAAGGCTTACCCTCTATGCACTACATGCACTACACTAGATGCACTACATCTATGAGTATTTAGCTGAATCTGAACATGAATGGACGTATTCAGATTTTAGCAAAACCTTGCAATAGTTTATAACCTGAATAAAAAATCCTTTAATGTTTGTGTTCGGGTTAAAGCACTGAGGTTCAGTGCATCCTTCAGTCAAGGCTTATATTTTCCTAATATAAATTTATATTTTCCTAATATAAATTTTTCCCTTTCTCCCAGACAGATGCACCTCTTCTTTCCCTCATGGGGCTCCGCATTGAGGGAATTATTACAGCAGCCATATTACCCTTATTGCTGACTATGGTAAGCAATTAACTGAGAAAGTTTCCAACAGTCTCTTCCATTTTCCCTGTTAGAATTATATTTAAATCATATTGTTATTTTTAGGTCTTATTTCTTGGCCCACTTGTGCAGCTTTCCCTTGATTGTCCTTGGGATTTCCTTGATGGTCTAAAAGTAGGTTTTGGTAAGTATTTATCAAAAATAAAACTGATGGGGTTTTTTTTTTGCTTCACTAACAGACTAACTTCTCTGTCTCCCAGTTCCCTGTGTTCTGAGAACGATATCGCCGTGTAGGTCTTACTAGAACTAGAATCATATTACCCTATGATTATTTCTTTCATATCATGTGTGGATTTAATAAATAACTTGTTATCATAGCTAAATATATCTGTGCATCACAGATATTTGACTGATATATGATTTTCACCATTTTCTTATATTATCATCTAAATACTGAGTTTTAGTCCTATTTTTGTATGGAGATCATACATTTGAATTTACAATAGTGAGTCCAGTGCAGGTTGTTGTAGGATACAAGCTACAATAGCATAGTTTTTTGTTGGTTTTTTAAAAAAAAATAAAAAAATGCTGTAGTTAGTGAAAGGATAAACTGAAGCTAGCTATATGCATTAAGTCTGTCTCCTTTGAGGAGAGTTGTACGTTCTGGGCCAGATTGGCTGATCTGATTGTTTGAACCCTAGGCCAACCATTGGATCATAAAGGAGGTCTATGTAGAGAGAGGACTGTGGAAAAGTGTGATTTTGTGCTTTTAATTTGGCAGGGTGGTTTTCTTTTAGGCTGCAATTTCTTAAAATGAATCCAAGTATGGATAGGCAATCATTTTAGACATACTGGAAAAGTGATTTACTGCAGTTCAAATAATTACTGTGGTAAAGGCTGCCATGTTTAAAAGGTTGTATTTCAAGCTAAGAGATAATTGTAATTTTTAATTGTGACCCTGCTTGACTAGACTCTTTATTGGCTATTATTAAAGCAGGTGCAATATTGTAACACTTAGGGGCCCATACATTAAAGTACGAATTTTGGATTGTTAAAAGTACGATTGGGGAAATTTCGTAGTAACCACGATAATTTCTGATGTGCATGATTTTGACCCTGCAGCTCCAACCTGGCCAAAAGATAGTCACGATACCGAAGCTTAAATGAATTTCGAAATGTTTGTAGTCATTACTAAAAATACGACTTTTTTGTGCAAATTTACACTAAACACGAAAAAGTTGCATAATTTTAATGATATTTTTCATGGTCATTACGAAAAGTTCTAAACTTTAGAAAAAATACAAATGTTTTGCAATCGTTGTCATCCTGCTTTATTAAATGGGCCCCTTAGTGATGTACTTTGTTTCTTTATCTGTTTTTAAGATGGCAAACTCTGTATTCGTACATCAAATTGTTTGGGAACTACTTTGGTACAGTTAAAAGATGTGTTTCTTACACTTTATTTGTAAGCTGGAGTACAGATACCATATTCAGATTGAAGATAACTGTGGCCACTTTGTGTCCTCCAGCATCAAGCTACTCTAAGGGGCACATTTACTAACCCACGAATCCGAATTGGAAAAATTCAGATTGGAAAATGAACATTTTGCGACTTTTTGTATTTTTTGCGATTTTTTTCGGCGCCTTTACGACTTTTCGGAAATTGGCGCGACTTTTTCGTTACCAATACGATTTGCGCGAAAAAACTCAAGTTTTTGGTAGCCATTACGATGCGCTCGTATCTTGTCGCAACTTTTTCGTATTGAGCGCTCGTAAGCAGCGGGCGAAACTTTCAGACTTAGCATGATTTTGGAAGCCTCCCATAGGACTCAATGGCACCCTGCAGCTCCAACCTGGCCCAAGAAAAGTCAACATATTGAAGCTTGAATGAATCCGAATCTTTCGTACTCGGCGCGAAGGCTACGAAAAAGTCGCGACTTTTCGCACAAGTAGTAACGCTACGAAAAAATCGCCAGATTTTGCGCAACATTCGGAATGGCAAATACCGATCATTACGAAAAAAACACAATCGGACGCATTCGGCCAGTTCGTGAGTAAGTAAATGTGCCCCTAAGTTTTAGCACCACTTGAAAAAGTGGATGTATGGCTTAAAAAGACTTGTGTTGAAAATGCTACCATGTCTCCATTTGCTTTCAGGCAAAAAAAAATACCCATAACCACACAGTTGGGTGCCAACATGCTGTTTGAATCTTATCTGTATTGTTTATACCATTTCATGTTATAGAAGCGCTATGGTTGTAGCACAAATTATTGTTTTTAGACACGGTAATACTTGTGATTGTCTATGAGTAATCATTTTATACAGTCTGTTAATGTCTTTTTTTGATTTTTATTTGTCGTCTTATATTTTGAATGGCAGACCCAAGATTTTGGATTCTTTGTGTGTCTGACATGCGTTGGCTGCGTAACCAGGTGATAGCCCCATTGACAGAAGAGTTGGTGTTTAGGGCATGCATGCTTCCCATGTTAGTGCCATGCACTGGTCCAGGACCTGCCATTTTTACATGTCCTCTCTTCTTTGGTATTGGTGAGTATGGCAAAGGTCAAGATCTAAAATATTAGTGGGTTTTAAAATCACTTCAGGTATCTTTAGTTGGTACCCTAATCTGTAGTCAATTATGTTTTTTCTTTAAATGAGTGGTGAGCGTGATCTATGGTCATTGCATTGCCAGAAGCACACTTCCTCACTTTCTGTTAATTCCTGTGGGACTTCCCACAGAAAGTGAGGAAGTTTTTCTGTGGTAACCTCTAATCTTACATTTATATAAATCTGCCCCCTAGTGTGCTTCTGCTAATAACCATTAGGACACACTCACATACAGGAAACAGAGAATCTATGGGAAGCACCAATAAAGGTACCATTTTTAATGTTAAAATAGTTTTTAACCCAGCGTGAAATATAAACATATAACAATCAATTTCAGGTACAAAATTATGTGGATTTTGAGTCATGCTATAGGTAACACTATTTTTAAAAGCTATATTTAAGTATCTGAATTAAGATTACAAGAGGGAAAATAAGGTTGGATAGCCATGGACCTTAACCAGAATGTAGAATAAGTATAAATGTACAGCTTCTTAAATCAATTTTTAGTTTTTAAGTTCATTTTTTTTATCAATGCAAAATGACAAAGACAAAATAGAATTTTTGGATTGATGTATAATCTTTTGGTACTTGTTTCCTCATTTCTAGCACATTTTCATCATGTCATTGAACAGATTAGGTTTCGTCAGGCAACTGTCCTCAGTATCTTTCTTTCTGCTGGTATGTGCTGATTTAATTTCATACTGTTTTTCCAACAGCATTTTATAGCTCAGTGATTACTCATTAACTTATGGCCATAAGCAGTGACAAACATGTAGAGATCCGAAAATTAAAATAGTTAACAGATATTTATGTGTGGTAAAATGGCATTTCGCTACCCATACTGGGCAACAAATCACGTATTTAGGGCAAAAAAAAGCTTAATACTGTTAAAAAGTTAAGAATTTGTGTACATGTGCACACTTGTTTAATTGTGCTTGTGCAAAACTGCAACCCGAAAAAAGGTTTTTTTTTTTTTCTTTTTAAAGTGTTTGCGTATTTGTTTGCATGTGCTACTTACCTTGCAGCTGGCAGGCAGGAGTTTCACTCAGGAAGATTATGGCAACTACATGCCTGCAGTTGTCCTGGGCCCCTGGGGTTTCACCCTGCATGTTCCAGAGAGCTGGGGAAACCTTTAAAAAATATATTTCCCTGGTTCTGAAGTGCTACAAAACATACTGTATAATCTGTCACTATTACTTGAGCTTCTATTGAAAAAGGGGACATACACACTTACACATATGCAAAAATGTTTCACTTTTTACTGTATTGAGGTTTTTTGAACAAGTGATTTGTTTCCCAGTATGGCTTGTGCTGATCATAATTTTTCATATTGATTTAAAAATATCTTTGGCTTTCCTAATACAAGAAAATAAAATCTGCTTTGCTCAGCATGATGAAGCTCAGATTCAATTAAATTTCTCAATGGTTCCCCTTTAAGGGAAGATTTTTTTAGGCTTGTTAATTATATTGTGTTTAATGTTATAGGTTAAGTTCTAAATATATACAGGGTATAAAAAACTGAACACTATGAAGAGAAATATTTAGTAAAAAAAAAAAAGTAATTGACATCCCTTTAACATTTTAAATGCTGGTAAACTTTTTTCACTATCTACAATGCTAATTGCCACAACATACACAATGTGGCAGATCAAATGGAAATCCAGAAAAGCAGAATCTACAGCACTTTATATTAATTCTCTGTTTGTGTTTTAAAGTTGTAAAGGACCAGTAAAACCAAAAATGAAATTAATTTAAGTTTATATCCTATGTATGTTAAAAACTTTAGTTTTAAGTGGTTTTTCAGGTTTTATTTTATTAAGCCAGCAGATGAGGAATGGCTGCCTACATTAAAGGGGGAAGATTGCTTAAATGACTAAAAAACAATAGTGGGGGTGCAATGTCAGAAGTAAATAACAGTATTGTTGTTTTTTTCTTGCTTTTTGTGCAATCTAATATAATATCTCTTCTACCGCAGTTTTTCAGTTTTCATATACTGCAGTGTTTGGGGCCTATACAGCATTTATCTTCATAAGAACTGGTGAGTTTTTTGCTATTCATACATTATAGTAGCACTGAATTCGTCCCTAGGCTCCTGTTATAGGCATAATGCTTCCAGGTTTATTTATGATTTTGTATGAATGGCAAACCTATATTCCATTTCAAGCAATAAATTCCAGTGTGAGTTGCCCATTTATTGTATATATTACTACAGGTATGGGATCTATTATTTGGACACCTATTAGGGCAGTGACCCTTCACATAGCGTCACTTATTCTGTGCCAATTGGCCTGCAGGCCGAATGGACTATATTGTATCAGCTGTACATTACCCCACTCAGCCTCAGTCGAATGAATAACACCAATAAACCCTGCTGCCCCAAATATGGAGAGCAAAAATCTTATTTAACTGATTATGTCCATTGGGAGGCCAAGTTTTAGAAGACAGTGTTGAATTATATACAAGATAAGGTAGACGCCCAAAATTCTCACCTGATACATGTTTATTGGGAGTGATTGACAAGGTTGTGAAAACCAACCCACAGAGAGATCTCTGGAAGATTCCTTTTATCTAGCCAGGAAGTCTATAGTTCAATGATCTCCAACCAGTGTGTCACGAGCAACATGTTGCTCACCACGCCCTTTGATGTTGCTCCCAGTGACCTCAAAGTAGGCGCCCATTTTTAAATTCCTTGCTTGGAGGCAAGTTTTGGAAGCACAGAGACACATTTTTACTCCAAGCAGGCTAGCAATCCACATGGGGCTACTAAATAGCCAACCATGGCCCTTATTTGGCATCCCCAAAGAACTTTTTTAATGCTTGTGTGGCTCACCAAGACTTTTTACATCCTTAATTTGGTTTTAGAGCTTCCTTCTCAATATTCACTATATATAATATCCTATTTTTACTATTCATTTTATATATTGAATATACTAAGTGGTAAGGTGTTGAAGGTATCTCACATAGTGACACTGAAAACTAGGGTTGCACTGAATCCAGAATTCGGTTAGGTATTCAGGCTTTTTCAGCAGGATTCGGCTGAATCGAATAAAAAAAAAATCACATGACTTTTTGTCATGTTAATTCGGAAGCGGAAATTTTTTTGCAGAACGCGGCAACATATTAAACCCTTCCATGTGCTAATTAGCATATGCTAATTAGGATTTGGTTCGGTATTCACCCAAATCCCTTACGGTGGATTCGGGGGTTTGGCCAAACACAAAAAACTGGGTTCATTGCATCCCTACTGAAAACACTCTGTGCATGGTTGCTACAATTGTCTGAGAAGCACCAGTACCGGCACTTTTAGGTATTTATCATTCAACGGAAGGAAGGCATATTCATCTACTTTTGCGCAGTGGCAAAAAGCATGGTAGGTAAAATACCCACCCCCTCTTTCTGACAGCGCTGAATTGTTTTTAAGCATAGTTATATGGATAATGTTGGAGGGGAGCTAAACCTGGTGAGAAGTTATGGAAATGAAAACATTTAAACATTTGTACATTAAATAATTTTTCTGTTTTTATTCAGTATGTTTGCAGTGTCATGTTTTTGCATTGTACTCATAGTTAATGCATGTAATGTAACTGAATGTAACTTGATACGATATGTGCATTTGATGATGCATCATATTTTTATCTTCCATGAAACAAAACTGTCCTGCCTATCCTACACTTAATGGCAGTGATGGAATATGTCATCCTTGACTTGTTTTTTTTTACTGATTTAAAAAGTGGGTGACAACTGTTAGATGCTTTAGCATGTTAATCTTTGTCTCTACATAACTCCCCTGGGGAATTGCATTCTCTCTCCTAATGATTTTATTTTATTTTTTTCTTATAGGGCACCTTATAGGTCCTGTTCTGTGCCATTCCTTCTGCAACTACATTGGTTTCCCAGCTATATTTGGTGCTTTAGAACACCCTCAACGTTATACTATAATTCTTTTCTATTTTCTTGGTGTAGTGCTATTCATACTGCTGTTATATCCTATGACTGAGCCTACATTATATGGAGACATACCCATCTGTAAATTGCTGGATGCACAGTCCACAGAATACAGATCCCTTTGCTCTTGACAGCACCAGCAAAATTATCATTGCCTGCTCTAAACGTGAAAAAAAGAGTTTATCATCCAGTCTACCAGATGTGCTGCAAAATGCTATTGTGTAAGTCTAAAAGAGTTCATGTTCCTCTCTGGACCACTGAAACTTCACCTTTCACAATAAGGGATTGAGAAGAATGACTTGGTATAGGTCTGGGCTTGCTGAGCATCTTCAAGATCTTTAAGATCAGTATCCTCATGAATGTAAATAAGAGCATTTTTTTCTGGTCAGTATCTTGAGAGATCATTTATAACATGGTACTTTTACTAAAATTCTTCTAGGTGGTTGGTTCTCATACTGAGCTTTCATATTCAGCCGTGTTTTAAATACTATTTTTCTTTTGGCACCAAGTTGCATATATTTTTGGATGCAAAAATTATTCCATAGTTGTATATTTTTCTATTCTTGGTGTGGACCCAAAATTAAATTATTTTCATCCTAGCTGGAAATAATGAATATTTTCTTGCATAGTTTCATTTTGTAACAATGAACAGCTTTTTTTTTTTCTTTGGAGTATTTTGGAAGAATATTTATATGAAGAGTTTAGATTAAAAATACTATAAACTTTTATGCAAGGCAGACAAGCTGTTATCCAATATGGGTCGCCAAGGAGGAAATAATACTGCCTTTCTTGGGAGGATAAACTTTTAGTTTTTTGTTTTTTTTTACCTTGTTAACATTGTAGGAATGTTATTGTTGTTAAGCTATTTTTTTAACCATGCAATCGACCCTTCTCAAGCTAAATGAACAGATTGCACAGGAACTGGTGAGAAGTATGGTCCTTCATAATCTGCTTTCTCTTTTAGCCAACTTTATCTGTTATCTGCCAAAAGTTTATTTTTTTTATCTATCTGAACAGGCCATACAAAGCAGTTATCACTTAATTGAGTTAAACTGACCAACCAAATTATACCATGCAGCCAGCTTTGATTTTTAGGGCTCTGGCACACGGGGAGATTAGTCGCCCGCGACAAATCTCCCTGTTCGCAGGCGACTAAACTCCCCGAAAAGCAAAAATGTAAATCGCCGGTAGGATGGCATACGCAGCGGCGCGAATTCCCTGAAATCGTGGAAGTTGCCTCGAGAGGAAACTAATCTCCCCGTGTGCCAGAGCCCTTAGGCTAGAACATGTGCTGTGGCTGATTAGTTAACTAGCATAATGCAATTGTCCTCTTTTGTAAACTGAAAAAGAAGTATGTTTTTACAAATGGAAATGTTGTGTTTATTTTACTTTCCTTTTTTGAAATTGCAGCTAAAATACTCTGATTTTTAAGACTGTAAAATATATCTTGCCCCATAATTAGTGTAACGGATTAAAAATACAGTTTTGTTTATTTAATGTTTTCTTAGATCCCTCATCCTGACTTTTAATATTCATTTATTGGGGAATGCAAACAAATTGGATACCCCCAGTGAATACACTTGTCCTTTAATCTCATTCTATTTCACTTTCCGGTAAATACAGTAAATACATTTTCATCCCAAAAATTAGCCTAACTATTTAATCAAGTCAGAGCTTTCCTAAAGGGGTCATTCACATGGACTAGGTTAATATGGTCTGGGTTGAGCTAGTATAATTGATTTACTTATAAACTTGATTTTAGCCCAAGTAAGTAACTGAGTATGCAAAGCAGTAAGCTCTAAAGCAGGGAATATGTTGAGCAAACTGAAAATCTCTAAAGTATTATTGATTTTTTAAAGTTAAGGTAAAATTCGCAATTGATTTGGTGACTTTTATAGTTGAAAGTATGATTGAAATACAGATTTGTTCCATCCTTTGTAAAAGTAAATTATTTGTTCCACTGCAAAACCAGACTTTATTAGTGTATAATATACGTATTTAAAAGCACTATGATATTTAATTTTTCTCACAATAGCTTGGGGGACACAGGGACAGTGGGGTATAGCTCCACCTGCAGGAGGCAGGACACTAGGGAAGTAAAAATAAAAAAGCTTCTCCCTCTCTGGCTATACCTCACGGCGCAGCCAACTAGAGTCAGTTTTTTTTCGTAGTGTCAGGAGGTAGGACCAGGCTTAGTCTGCCTGCATGTAGGATGAATAGTCCAGGATTAGCCTCGGACACCTGGGGGCTGATCTGAAACCTCAATGTGTAGGTCCTCTACAGACTCCCTCCCCCACCGCTGGATCCACCTTGGGGCCACTAAGTCGCCTTAGCGCGGGCCACTTAGCACCTTCCTGACCTCTTTGAGGGACAGATGGCTAGCCAAGGGAGCGCTCAGCCCGTGTTCCGGGCCGCTTGGTGAGTAGCTGCGCCCAGTCCCTCCTCTCCTCTGCCAGGATCGGAGCAGCGCTGGGGGGGATTCCCTGCCCCCCCCCCTTAACCGACCGACCGGGTACCGCTGACCCGAAGCGCCAGAGGCCCCTACTTCCTTTTTCAAAATGGGTGCGCACAAGCCCTGCTTTCCCTCTCACGCACAATAAGATAATATTGTGCAATCTGAATGGGATAACCCTGAGAGGCGCTCCCAGGCCAACAAGCATTTCCAACGTCTCTATCTCTTCCTACAGGAAACTGTGGACACTTGGTCCTCCCCCCTAGTCGTGGATGCCCCGGTGTCACGTCTTTCCAAAAACATGGCCCTCCCTGTCCCTGATGCATCCTCCTTTAAAGATGCTATGGACAAAAAATTGGAGGGGTTCCTGCGCTCTGCCTTCTCGGCCTCTGGGACAGTACTGCGCTCCACCTTCGCGGCTGCCTGGGTTAGCAGGGCGATCCAGTCCTGGTCTCAAACACTTCTGGACAGCATTCTTTCTGGGGTCCCTCAACAAGAACTGGTCTCTATGGCGTCCCAGATCAAAGAGGCTTTATCTGCGAAGCAACTCTTGATGCCGCCCAACTAACCTGCAGGGCTTCTGCCCTTACAGTGGCCACTTGCCGATCACTCTGGCTTAAGCTTTGGTCTGCGGTCCTTTCTTCCAAAAAATCTCTAACTTCCCTCCCCTTCAAGGGCAAGTTACCATTCGGCCCGGATTTGGACAAAATCAAAAGTCAGGCCACAGGTGGGAAGAGTACCCTCCTCCCACAGAGCAAGTCCCGGCCTTCCTTTCACAGGGGGCGATTTTTTCATGGCTCCGGGTACAGATCTTCCAAGCCATCTTCCCGTGGGAAATTCACCAACAAGCCCCGCTCCGCCTGGCAATCTCACAAACCCACACACAAACAGACGGACAAGTCTGCCACTGCATGACTATCCACCCATCCATCAACTGCACGCACCTGTGGGGGGGAGGTTGCAGCTCTTCCGCGCACAGTGGCAAGCTCATGCCCAGGACTCCTGGGTCTGCAAAGTCATAACCCGAGGCTACCACCTCGAGTTCACAGACCACCCCCCTCACCGCAATCCAAGATCTGCGGGCCGCCACAGTCATAACCCCAGTACCCCCAGCAGAGAGGTTTCAGGGATACTATTCCAATCTGTTCCTTGTCCCCAAGAAGGACGGGTCCTTCCGACCAATCCTCGACCTCAAAGGTCTAAACAAATTAATCCGCCCAACCAAATTCAAAATGGAATCACTGCAATCAGTCATCGCCGCCATGGGCCCACAGGAATTCCTCATGGCACTGGACGTAAAAGATGCTTACCTTCACGTACCTATCTCGCCACCAGAGATACTTGCGTTTTACCTAACACAATCTCCACTTCCAATTCACAGCACTACCGTTCGGCCTCTCCTCCGCCCCACGTGTCTTCACGAAGATCATGGCAGTCACTGCAGCAGTCATCAGGTCCAAGGGGGTCTCGATCCCCCCCTACCTGGACGACTTGCTTATCAAAGCTCCGTCCTTCCAGACAGCGTAGAAACACCTCCGACTCTCCATGAGCATCCTGCAGGACTTCGGCTGGAAGCTAAATCTTGCCAAATCTTCCCTCCATCCGAACCAGGTAATGACCTTACTGGGACTAACATTCGATACCAGAACTCAAAAACTCTTCCTTACCCAAGAGAAGGTGCATCACATCCAGTCCTTGATTCGGCTGTTTCTTTCACTACCTCGTCCATCCCTTCGATTCTGCATGCAGGTGCTCGGATCGATGGTGTCCTCCATTGAGGCCGTGCCGTTCACCCAATTCCACCTTCGGATCCTGCAGTGAAACTTTCGGTATGGCACAGCAACAGGAGCCTCTCCCAACAGACCCTGCTCTCCCCAAAGACCAGGGCATCTGTGGCATCTGCCTCAGGATCCGGACCTCCTCTCCCAGGGTCCCTTCCACCACCCAAACCTAACGCCTCTGCATTTGACGGCATGGCTACTGAATCCCTGATCCTTTGGAGAAAGGGGTTTTCGGAAACCCATAATCAAAACTCTTCTGGTGGCGCGGAAACCTGTCTCCTCTCAAGCCTATCACAGGGTTTGGAGAATCTACCGGGACTGGTGTTCTCAGGAACAAGTTCCCTTCCTTGTTTTTTCTGTCCCAACTATTTTGAACTTCCTTCAAGCCGGCCTTGACAAAGGAGTATCCCTAGGCTCCCTCAATGCACAAGTTTCTGCGCTTTCGGCCCTCTTCCAGGAGCGCCTTGCCCTCCTCCCAGACATCAGGACATTCATGCAAGGCGCCACACACATCAGACCTCCCTTCCGGTATCCTTGCTCCCCCTGGGACCTCAACCTGGTCCTGAAGGCACTGCAGGAGCCCCCCTTCGAGCCTCTCTGCTCCATTCCCATTGTCTGGCTCACTCAGAAGGTGGTATTCCTCCTGCCGATTTCATCAGCTTTACGCGTCTCCGAGCTGAGCGCACTCTCTTGCAAATCACCCTTCCTCATCTTCCACCTGGACAAGGCAGTATTGCGTACCGTGCCATCCTTCCTCCCCAAGGTGGTGACCAAGTTTCACATTAACCAGGAGCTGACCATTCCCTCCTTCTGTTCTAATCCTGTCACCGAATGAAGTTGCTCTCCACTCATTGGATGCAGTACGTGCTCTCAAATGCTGTGTCCACCGTACGGAGGAAATCCGCAAGTCTGATGCCCTCCTGGTCATTCCCACGGGCACCTGTCTCGGGCAACCTGCCTCTAAGACCACCATCTCTCGGTGGCTCAGAGAAACAATTCGGAGAGCATACATATCCAGGGGAAGCAAGGCCCCCCAACTGATAAAAGCTCATTCCACCAGATCAGTCAGCACATCCTGGGCGTTCATAAATCAGGCCTCAGCTGAGCAGCTGTGCAAAGCTGCCACTTGGTCCTCCATTCACTCCTTCGTGAAGTTCTACAAATTTGACGCCTTTGCTGCATCTGACGCACACTTTGGACGCAAGGTGCTGCAAGCAGCGGCAGTCTAATTCCGACTCTGCTTCCTGTCCACCACTCATTGAATTCAGGGGACTGTTTTTGTATGTCCCCACTGTCCCTGTGTCCCCCAAGCTATTGTGAGAGAAATGGAGATCTTGGGTTACTCACCGTTAAATCTCTTTCTCCTCAATGGCTTGGGGGACACAGGGCTTCCCTCCCCCGGAAGCGGAATCCTCATTGCGCCTTCTGCCACATGTTATTGTTATAGTTGGTTATATTCTGGTTACCTCCTTTGTTAGACAAAACTGACTCTAGTTGGCTGCGCCGTGGGGTATAGCCAGAGAGGGAGGAGCTTTTTTATTTTTACTTCCCTAGTGTCCTGCCTCCTGCAGGTGAAGGTATACTCCACTGTCCCTGTGTCCCCCAAGCCATTGAGAAGAAAGAGATTTAAAGGAACAGTAACACCAAAAAATGAAAGTGTATAAAAATAATTAATATATTATGTACTATTGCTCTGCACTGGTAAAAGTTGTGTGTTTGCTTCATAAACACTACTACAGTTTATATAAATACCCTGCTGTGTAGCCATGGGGGCAGCCATTTAAATTGAAAAAAGGAGAAAAGGCACAGGTTACTAAGCAGATAACAGATAAGTAGCATAGATTCCCATTGTATTCTACACAGTTTATCTGTTATCTTCTTATATAACCTGTGCCTTTTCTCCTTTTTTCAATTTAAATGGCTGCCCCCATGGCTACACAACAGCTATTTCTATTAACTACAGTAGTCTTTCTGAAGCAAACACACAACTTTTACCAGTGCAGGGCAACAGTACATTATATTTTAATTATTTTAAAACATTTACATTTTTTTGTGTTACTGTTCCTTTAACGGTGAGTAACACAATCTCCTTTTTGGTGAGGTTCTTTTGGTGACTTTTACTTTAGGTTGAATGTTTTAGGTTCTTTTTGGTGACTTTTACTTTAGGTTGAATGTTAAATGGGAAGGCAACTTTTAGTATGTTGTAGATGGGCCTATTTTATACAACCTGCATATGCACCTGGATTCCTACTTTACCTTTATGTCTATTTAGAGTCCTTTCCTACTCATATTCCAAACTGCGTTGTGATTTAATTTAAAGCACTAAAAGTTGTAAAACAAATTATGTAAATAACTTTAAAACTATAGAAAATAACTTCAAGCCTGTGAGCAAATATTCCTTAGGATATCCGATTGATCAGCCCACGGACTGAATAGACAGATACTGTATGACTATCCATATATGTAAATGGCAGATTTCTACTTTATTACACGTTCAGCCTGACAGCTCAAGTGATCAGAACCTGCATAGTTAAGTTGGGTTGATAAAAGACCAAACTCCATCCAGTTCAACCCTTCCAAGTGAACCCACAAACCTATACTGACTTATCTATAAACTCACATACATAAACTATAAATACCAACATCGATACTAATTTTAGATTTTACTACTACAATAGCCTTGAAGCCAGTAACAGAATCTACCATTTCAACATCACTAGGAAGGGCATTCCCCAACCTCACCGCCCTCACCGTGAAAAACCACCTACGCTGCTTCAAATGAAAGTTCCGTTCCCTTAAGGGAATCTTTAGCTGCACTTCTGCAGGAAGTGAAGAGGGGCAACTTTCCAATATATGTTAACATTTTTAAACCTATTTAAGGTTGTATGTAAATATAATTAAAAACATTTTTTTTCTTTCCTTTCTGCACTCCTGGTTTTGGTTCTAAAAACAATGTTACAAAAGTCTAAACTGCAAAATAGAAAAGGACAGATGCTGCTTTCAGAAACCTTTACAGTTACAAATACATGTAAAACCAGTAAAATTTTGTAATGTATATTAGAAAGTTGCTTATAATTAGTTTCATTGCAAAATTTAATTTACTGTTTCTTTAAGGTGTCCATGTTGTGGTCAATGCTGTTCGGTATCTGACTCACCAGCCCACAGATTTATACATTATAAGTTCCCATTTATTGTATGGCCACTTTTTCATTGTTTTGTTTGTTCAGACAAAAGCTGCAACTCTTCTTTACTTCATCTGATTGCCACACACACACACACACACACTAGCTGACAGGGTGCATCATCAGATGAGTTTCCAAAATGTCTGACCAATGAACCATGGACAACTTTTAGGAACAGTGTTTATTGTCTGCTGTCAAAGTTAAAGGGATACTGTCATGATTTTTATGGGGTACTTTTTATTTCTAAATTACACTGTTTACATAGCAAATAATTCACTCTACCATTTAAAATTTTATTCTCAGGACAACAAATGTATTTTTTGTTAGTTGCAATATTGGTGTGTAGGCGCAATCTCAGTGCATGGTGTCTGAGTATGATCTTTTAGAAGGAGCCAGCGATACACATTAGAACTACTTTCAGATCACCTCCTCCCATCTCCTGCTCCCATGTAACTGGTGCTATTCTAATATCTACTGGGAGCTGCTAGCTTGCTCCCTTCCCATTGTTCTGCTGATTGGCTTCTGGGAGGGGGTGATATCACTCCAACTTGCAGCTCAGCAGTAAAGTGTGACTGAAGTTTATCAGAGCACAGGTCACATGGCTGTGGCACCCTGGAAATGTAGAATATGGCTGGCCCCGTGTGAAATTTCAAAATTAATTAGAAATAAAAAAGTGTTTTTGAAAAACAGATTTCAATGCAGGATTCTGCTGAAGAAGTTCTATTAACTGATGCATTTTGAAGAAAAAACATGTTGTCCCATGGCAGCATTCCTGTGTTAGACAAAGCTACATGTATCCAAGGTTAGACAGCTTGGCAGAAGATACCCCCAGGGCATTATTTATCTGTACTTGTACAGGTTAAACTTCTCTTCTGGCCAACTGTCTGTGCTTCAGTGACTTCCCTGTGCACTAGTAAGCAGTTTTAGCTTTCAAATAAATAGTATTTAATCCTGCTGTGTATTTTGGGGAAAGTGTGTATATATAGAAAGAAATAAGTATAATTGCATAGAACCACTAAGTGCCTTTCTAATACAAGCACAAAGTGTGACTGTAAATCCTATGAGATACACCTGGAGTATTGATTGCTGTGTTGTAATGGTCAAAAAAACCCTTTCTCACCAGTTACAGCTTTCCATTGAAAACCCATCTGCCATTGACAGGTGGATCCTACACAGGGCTGCCATTAGCATCTGTCATATGCAGGCCATTCTCAGGAGGTAAATAGACATTTTACCTCATTGGTTCATTGATCAGTTTTCTCTACCTGGTTCACTAATGTGGGGATGTCAGACCTTAGAGCAAGTATAGTTAACGCATAATTTAAAAGCGCTTTACTTTGTTTTACCTGTTTCTTGGACAGCTTAAAAAGAGAGGAGTTAGGCCCATGCACAGAGCATCGCGTATATTTTCGGCAAGGGGAAGAACGCTTGCCGAAAATATTTCCATACGCTCCTACCTGTGCCTGCACCCGAATGAATGAAATACGCTCAGGTGCAGGCACATGTAGCCGATATCCGCTGAAAATACAAAGTCTTGCGTTTTTTGGCGGATATTGGCTATATGTGCCTGCACCTGAGCGTATTTCTTTCATTTGGGTGCAGGCACAAGGTAGGGGAAGTGAACAGTAGCGGACCGTATTCTTGGCAAGCATTTTTCAGCTTGCTGAGAATACGCTCGGCCTTAAAGAATAAGTAAACCTTTTTTTTTTCCTATCAGTAAAATTACTCTAAACAGCCTCCAGAATTACCTACCTTTGTCCCAGCATTCTGTCTGACCTGGTTCCTCAGAAGTTAATCCTTTCGTTTGCTTCCTTGTGCAGAGTGAAGCCCCATCCCCACTTCCTGTTTAGTTCTCTCTTCAATTTGACTACTCTAGTCCACCTGGAGAGCCTTCTGCGCATGCCTAGAGGCAGCAGGAGCCAGTCTGTGCATTAGCATGGTTTTTTTTTTGATGAGAAGCAAAGAAAAGGATTCACTTCTGACTGAGGAACCAGGTTAGACAGAATGCTGGGACAAAGGTAGGTAATTCTGGAGGCTGTTTAGAGTAATTTTACTGATAGGAAAAAAAAAGGTTTACTTATTCTTTAATTGTAAACTTTCAATCAGATCTTAAGGAGCCTCTCAATAAATCTTCCGAAGAAGCCACATAACCACTGTTTGTTATGCTTGGGTTCCCAAATGTTACTGGACTGAATCCTTGTATTCTACAGTGAACTTAAATCATACACTATATTATATTTATATGTTTTTGCTTGTGTTTTGCATGGGTAGGTAGAAGAGGTGGAAAGTTATGGAAACAGGATTTGTTGCTTCTGCTTTTTTTATTTGTGCTTATAGATCAGCCTTTAGTGCTTATTCAAACCATTGTTTTGAAAATGACTGCAGTCAGGTCACTTATTACTGTGTGTTGTGTATGACTGCATTGAATGGTACAATCTCAAACCCATTAACTCTTCTATAAAGTTGCATGTAAGGGAATGTGATCACAGGGAATTTGACAGACATATGGAACAAAAGTGCAGCAGTCATGGGAAACTTCAGATCAGAGTCTAAGGACAATTACATGTTTGTATTATATCAGGGTGGTCTGAGTGAACGCCTGTGGTACAGAGATAGCCTTACAGGGTATTTTTATAGGCCCATGCCTAGCTTTGGACACTGTAGACTGGTAGATATTACCAGGGCCGTGCAGTCATTTGACTGGTTGCATATAAAGTCACATGGCTGAGAGCACCAGGTAAAGTAAGGAAATGGCTACCGTATCTCAAATTTCAAAATTAAAAATAAAAAAAATTGTGCTTTTGAAATATGGATTTCTATGCAGAATTTCCCTGGAGCAGCTCTATTAACTGATGCTTTTTTAAAAAGGGATTCTGTGGCGGAATCCCTTTAAGGTATTGTGATGCAAGTTCCAAAAAAGGTCTTGATCTAGAAAACTCCAGACAGTCACATAAATTAGGAGCAATTTACAACGTTAGGGGGCATCTAGAAACTATACAATGCAACCCTTGGCAAAAGTCATTTACATTGCAGCACTCTGTAAGGGCTCTGGCACACGGGGAGATTAGTCGCCCGCGACAAATCTCCCTTGTCACGGGCGACTAATCTCCCCGAGTTGCCATGACCCGCCATCCCACCGGCGAACATGTAAGTCGCCGGCGACTTACATGTTCGCAGGTGGGATGGCGGGTCATGGCAACTCGGGGAGATTAGTCGCCCACGAACATGGAGTTTTGTCGTGGGCGACTAATCTCCCCGTGTGCCAGAGCCCTAATGCAACATAGAAATACATTAAACTTCTACATAATACTATACATATTAAAATAATTGCAAACGTGCATAATTAACCCTTAATAAACATTCCTTATTTGTTTGGAACTCAGTTTTTCTTTAGAGGCTTTAGGGGACCTGAAAAACTAACTCCATGGAGTTCTTATCAGGGGATAGTTAAACATGGCTAATGGCAGAAAAGGACAGAGTGGTTACAGACGGGCTGGTTAAAACATTTTTAAACAGTTATATATTTCACAGAACAATGTGCAGAATGTAATGAAAATGATAGAAAAGCTGAAATTTCTGCAATTATAGCACACGGCCTTTTTTTAAAAATATGGAATATTTAAAGTGAAAATCCATTCTGTATTTTAAATACATGGTTGTTGCATTAACTCTCAATAAAGGGTTGATAGACCCATTTTCAAGATATGTTTGTAAATTTATGAGTAAGAAGCTATTTTTCTTTGTATATTTTGCCAATTAAACATCTATTTTTGTCTGCTACCTCAAAAGCATTGTATGATTATTTTCTGTGTTTATTCAACAGGGCATAAGTATACGGCCATTTGTGCTACAGAACATGACTCACAGGGTGTGCGCAGTAACACTGGAAACACTGACACACAAGTTGTCGCTCGTGATTAAGACCAGCTAGCTTAAATTAACAAAATATTTGTACACTACAAATGTACAAACGAATCTCCTATTCCCAAGTCCAGTCACTCCCTGGATGATTTACTGTATATACTCGAGTATAAGCTGAAAAAGTCACCCTCGGCTTATACTCGAGTCGGGTGCCATGGGTCCCTCCAGACTAGCACCTTCTGTCATTTGTGTGCAAATTAGGCCAACCGCAACCAGACCCTCCAGTGCCCTGGCCCACTCCCAAATTCATCTACCATCCTCACCTGTCCCATTCTGCACTATACATTGCACTTTATATTCTATATAAACCATAGTTTTGAAGGATTTTAACTCTTTGTGTTTTAGCTTGGTTGCTGATTGAGCTAAGGGGGTAGTACTATTAAGGCATCATTGTTGATACCATATTGTTTTTGTTGACCGTCTCCACTTACAGAGCTAGTTTACTGTTTTTCTTTGTAAAAAATATTTAGAAACATATGCCCCACTGTACTTTTATTGGTATTTATTTTGATTACTGAAATTTAGCAGTGGCTGCTGCATTTCCCACCCTAGGCTTATACTCGAGTCAATAAGTTTCTCCAGTTTTCTTAGGTAAAATTAGGTACCTTGGCATATATTCAGATCGGCTTATACTCGAGTATATACGGTACTAAGATATTGTTTAGCAAATTTTAATTGCATTATAGTACAAGCCCTTTCTTGCATCCAAACCATTTTGATTGCCTCCAATCCACCTGTCCATTATATCACTATTCTTTCCCATGGTAGCTTTTACAGTTTAAGAAACTTTATCTGTGAAAACTCCTTTCCTCCACTCGCTGTGGTGGACTTCATCAATCACTTGTATTTTTTTAGGGAAAATGTTAATCAGAGATATTATACTTTAATCTTTAAGGGGTAGGCCACCTTAAAATTAACTTTTAAAGTGCTATTCTATAATTCAAATATTCAGCAGAGGGAAAGAGACTCTTTATATATACCTAAATACATCAGACTAATTCAAAAGAAATTTCCGTTAAGCGCTATCACACATTCATACACAGTGGAAGCAGGGTTTGATCCCAAACACCCTTGCCCCTCCTCTCCCTTCCACTCCCTGATAAGAAGGTTCTGCAGGCTGTAAACTTTACCTAAGAACCTCACCAACTCTGATCTTTTGCTGCAGATTTCATCCCACTCGCACAGGTACTATACTGTATCCTCATCCCACTCGCACAGGTACTATACTGTATCCTCATCCCACTCCCACAGGTACTATACTGTATCCTCATCCCACTCCCACAGGTACTATACTGTATCCTCATCCCACTCCCACAGGTACTATACTGTATCCTCATCCCACTCCCACAGGTACTATACTGTATCCTCATCCCACTCGCACAGGTACTATACTGTATCCTCATCCCACTCGCACAGGTACTATACTGTATCCTCATCCCACTCGCACAGGTACTATACTGTATCCTCATCCCACTCCCACAGGTACTATACTGTATCCTCATCCCACTCGCACAGGTACTATACTGTATCCTCATCCCACTCCCACAGGTACTATACTGTATTCTCATCCCACTCCCACAGGTACTATACTGTATCCTCATCCCACTCCCCCAGGTACTATACTGTATCGTCCCACTCCCCCAGGTACTATACTGTATCGTCCCACTCCCACAGGTACTACACTGTATCCTCCTCCCACTCCCCCAGGTACTATACTGTATCCTCATCCCACTCCCCCAGGTACTATACTGTATCGTCCCACTCCCCCAGGTACTACACTGTATCCTCCTCCCACTCCCCCAGGTACTATACTGTATCCTCATCCCACTCCCACAGGTACTATACTGTATCCTCATCCCACTCCCACAGGTACTATACTGTATCCTCCTCCCACTCCCCCAGGTACTATACTGTATCCTCATCCCACTCCCACAGGTACTATACTGTATCCTCCTCCCACTCCCCCAGGTACTATACTGTATCGTCCCACTCCCCCAGGTACTATACTGTATCCTCCTCCCACTCCCCCAGGCACTATACTGTATCCTCATCCCACTCCCCCAGGTACTATACTGTATCGTCCCACTCCCCCAGGTACTATACTGTATCCTCATCCCACTTCCACAGGTACTATACTGTATCCTCATCCCACTCCCACAGGTACTATACTGTATCCTCCTCCCACTCCCCCAGGTACTATACTGTATCCTCATCCCACTCCCACAGGTACTATACTGTATCCTCCTCCCACTCCCCCAGGTACTATACTGTATCGTCCCACTCCCCCAGGTACTATACTGTATCCTCATCCCACTCCCACAGGTACTATACTGTATCCTCATCCCACTCCCACAGGTACTATACTGTATCCTCATCCCACTCGCACAGGTACTATACTGTATCGTCCCACTCCCCCAGGTACTATACTGTATCATCCTCCCACAGGCACTATACTGTATCCTCATCCCACTCCCACAGGTACTATACTGTATCCTCATCCCACTCCCACAGGTACTATACTGTATCCTCATCCCACTCGCACAGGTACTATACTGTATCCTCATCCCACTCGCACAGGTACTATACTGTATCCTCATCCCACTCCCACAGGTACTATACTGTATCCTCATCCCACTTCCACAGGTACTATACTGTATCATCATCATCCCACTCCCACAGGTACTATACTGTATCATCCCCCCACTCCCTCAGCTACTATACTGTATCATCCCACTCCCACAAGTACTATACTGTATCCTCATCCCACTCACACAGGCACTATACTGTATCCTCATCCCACTCACACAGGCACTATACTGTATCCTCATCCCACTCACACTGGCACTATACTGTATCCTCATCCCACTCACACTGGCACTATACTGTATCATCATCCTATTCCTACAGGTACTATACTGTATCATCATCCTATTCCTACAGGTACTATACTGTATCATCATCCCATTCCTACAGGTACTATGCTGTATCATCCCATTCCTACAGGTACTATACTGTATCATCCCATTCCTACAGGTACTATACTGTATCGTCCTCCCAGTGTTATAGTGCGAGGGCCTGAATGTATGCCATCAGTACCCACTGCATCTCACTGCATATAATGTGCTGGTTTTGTAAATACAGACTGCATCTCAGTGTATATAATGTGCCTGGGATGTCCGTACTCATTGCCTTTCTTGCTATAAGTGAGGCAGTTTTATTTAAAAGTGGAGTCAAAGAAAGAAAAATAAAATAAAGGTTATAGCAGGACTGAAAGGTCTCAGAGAAGCCCACATTATGTGGACAAATCGAGTGTACAAGGCGATATGATGTATGAACTGGGAAAGAACAAGAGAGAAGTGACAGGGAGAGGCTAGCAGAGAAAATTACAATTTGCTCTACAATCTGCACTGGTTGATTTTTAGACAAATTCTGCCCATTATCTTAGCAGGGAAAAAACTCCAATGTTAGTGGAAAAAGACACCAACAAGCGGATGAACTGGGAAGGGGAAAGGAGACATAATACAGAAACGCTGCACTGACTTCTCTTTCAAAAGATACAGGATTTCTTGTCTGTTTGTTTTCCTGTGCCAGAGACACGCAGCTCTCTCCTGCTCCCCCCTCCCTCAAGAATGCTAAGAACTCTCTCCCCCCCCCTTAGGAATGTGGATCTGAGCCAATCAGCAGGAAGCTTCCTCATAGTCTTACAAACTGAGCATGTACACCGGTCTTGGTCTTGCTGCATGAGTGAGGCATTATGGGAACCTTCTTTACAGAGCTCAGTGCTTTTTCTTCCTGTTTGGCTTCTGATCTTCTGAACAGGTGAAATATGGGGAGACTTAAGGGCACTATTGAGACAGCTGAAGGTATGCCTGCAGCTTGAGATTAAGAAGTGAGGCATTATGGGAACCTTCTTTACAGAGCTCAGTGTTCTGATCATCTGAATGGGAGAAATATAGGGAGACTTAAAGGAACAGTAACACCAAAAAATAAAAGAACTTTAAAGTAATAAAAATATAATGCACTGTTGCCCTGCACTGGTAAAACTGGTGTGTTTGCTACAGTAACACTACTATAATTTATATAATAAGCTGCTGTGTAGCCACGGGGGCAGCCATTCAAGCTGGAAAAAAGGAGAAAAGGCACAGGTTACATAGCAAATAACAGATAAGTTCTGTAGAATACAATAGTGTTTTATCCGTTATCTGCTTTGTGCCTGTGCCTTTTCTCCTTTGAATGGCTTCCCCCATACTACACAGCAGCTTATTTATATAAATTATAGTAGACTTTCTGAAGTAAACACACAACTTTTACCAGTGCAGGGCAGCAGCACATTATATTTTAGTTACTTTTATACACTTTCATTTTTTGGAGTTACTGTTCCTTTAAGGGCACTATTGAAAGAACTGAAGGTATGCCTGCAGCTAGAGATTAACTCTTTATTAGCCTTTCCTTCTCCTTTAAATGGGTAGAGAGCAAATATCAATTGAGAAAATATAACCTTTATATTTAGGCAGAGTTACTGAGGGGCAACAAGCCCTACATGCCCTCAGTCCCTGGGAAATTTGCTACAGGTTCTCAAGATTTTGGGCACTAATAAGGCTGCTCAGCCAATATGCACAATGTTTTCTGCTAAATCACAGAGGTTAGTACTGTTCCAGAGAGGAGGAGCCGAAATACAATTAGTGCAGTGCTGTCAGTGCCATGTGTATATCTTACTAAATCTATGTATGTGCCAATGGTTGAACCTGTGCTTACATGAGTAAGTCTGTATGTCTGATTTATAAGCTCCACCAACACTACTTTCCCCCCTAGCAGGAATTAGGCTCCACATTTTCATTTTCTTAGAATCCTGGTGAGTGGATTGTGCTTTGACATGGTATCTAATTATAAAAAATCTTTTTTTCCACTGTTAGTAAAACTAGAAAGTTTTGATATTTCTAAATATGTATAGCGATTTTTTTAATACAGGTCATGTAACTCCAAGGTGATATATATTACAACAGGGGGTGCATTATTTATTATAATACATAAGTTCCAGTAACTCATGAGATTACATCACTGAGCGCTGATTATATCTGATTCATCACTAAGTACTGTTTATAAGGATATCATTTACAGGATATTTGCAGCTCTTGGCTCACACAGGAGTTCTGCGTTTCCTGCATGTTCACCTCCATCCAGTCAATGAATATATACTTTTAATGGGACACCATTAAATAGTTTGCCCTTGGCAGCTTCCACCACTGCAAAACACAACTGAAGTATCATTTACCCATCAGATATAGAAGACATTAGCATTGCTATGCCACTTTTACTAAGTGTACTTCAGCTACCAAAATAAATGTTAGTTCCCACTTTTTTGGGGAATCGCAATTACAATAACTACATTCATCATTTCCTTATTGTATTTATTTATACTTCTCCTTATCTATAGTTATATGGGGGCGTCAAACACTTCCGGATAACCGTATCGTTTGTCAAAACAAAATGTAATGGTGAGCAATTTGAATTCTTTTCCGCATTATTTCAGACAACAGAAAAAACCCAACAACATTTAGAACATAGTCTGAGCCAACCTCCGGATCTGTAGGAATCGGACCGTCGCATATAAGCGCGGTGAGAGGGTAGGGCGTATGACGTATTAAAGAATGCGACGGACAAATATTGTTACGTAACAACTGCGACGGTGGTGGCAGACATTTTGGGAAACGATACATACACGGCAACTAAAGTAAGAATAATAATTTGCACTGCTGAATGTTGACACAATGTAATAGGATGCGTAAAAGAAATTTTTCAGTTTGGTTGAATGCGTTGTATAGTTTAGGGAGTGAGAGGAGGCGGGAATATTTGCATTCGATCCACGGGGATTGCACAGGTACCCTTTCAACCAAAAACTCCTTGCTTCCAGTTACTTATCGCCTTCATGCTTTGTAAGCATGTCTTGTACGTACCTGCCTTTTTTATTCTAAGAGCTCGAATGATAACTCTGGCCCTGTTATGAATTCATCAGCCCTATGCTGAACATCATAATGCAGAATTTGCCATTTATCCTTGGATTCTCTCAAGAAAAACAAGGTTGTTATTAGATTTTAATGCTCAGGAAGGGTCTTGTTTAAAGGAGAAGGAAAGTTAAAATCTCTGGGGGATGGCACAGTATTGTAACAGAGCTTACCCCATTTATTGTGACCACCTAGATCAATGTTTCGGGGGCTACACCCTCCTTGTGCCTGGATGGGACGTATGTCCTGAACCCCCTCCCCAAAAAAACCATTGATCTAGGTGGGCACAATAAATGGGGTAAGCTCCCCAACGGCATATATCGTTGTGTGTGAGCGGCTCCCTTACAATACTATTTGCTGGAGACAGGGACCTGCCAGTCCTATGGAAGGCTTGCACCACCAGAGCAGTGGATGTGATATTTATACAGGTGTGTGGTGAAAATGATTGTGTTTGTATCCCGAGCGGCAAAATGTTAGGCACACCCCAGATATTAATGCCATCCCACCTGCTAGAATGTAAATCACCGGTGGGATGGCATAAGCGGTGCTGCGATTTGCCGAAGTTGCCTTGAGAGGAAACGTCCACGACTTCGGCAAATTGCGGTGCCGCGTATGCCATCCCATCGGCGATTTACATTCTAGCCGGTGGGATGGCATTTCGGGGAGATTAGTCGTCCATGACAAGGGAGATTTGTCTCGCGGCAACTAATCTCCCTGTCTGTCACAGCCCTTGGAGTAAAAAATAAAGAGCTTTTTGCTTTAAGTTTGGCATTTCATTCTGTTGCACATGTGCACCTGCCAAAGAAAGAAGAGAGTGGTGACATGATGCTTGCTTTTTTGTAACAATGTAGCAGAAGCCAACTGATAAACAGTTGAGAAGAGCTGAGTAGTTGCAATTGGAACAGACAAAGGCTACATTTTGTGAAATGATTTTTATGTTATAAAAGTAATAATTGCGTCTTGGAAAGTTCCTTAGAACATCAGTTTCTTTCATTAAGAAGATTTTTTTATTTTTGTGTTTATATCCCCTTTACAGTTGGAGATTGTATATTTTAATTTTAAGGAAGTGTTGTTTGATCACCAGAGGTGTGTGTTTTTTTTTTTTTAATATATAAATTACTAGGCATTTATTAAAAGTTATTCCTAATGAAAACACATTTTTTTGTATGAAGGTACTTACAGCATCAGTACCATATTCTCACGGGTGTTATTTATTTTCTAACTCTCTTTTGGGATTTTTGATCCCTTAACTAGCACCTACCTATCTGCCCTGTGTTGTCTGTCCACTAGCTATTTTCATCTTTTACACAGTTGCTTATGCTTGTACCTCACTGTCTTGTGTTTCCAGAACAAAATATTTATACAGAATATACCACTAAATAGCAAACCTCAAAGGTAATACGTCTGTTTTAGCTTTTATAATTAGCCAAGTCTGCATATTTTCTGGGCTGTATTTTGTTAAAGGTAAACTGCTGCATTACTACATTCATTCAGGGAGGATTGCATTATAATGTATATGACATTGTGTACAAGGCTGAGACTGAAAATGAAAATAGGCCCTGGCATTACAATTGAAATTGTACAAATTACTAACCGTGCCCCCACAGGCCTAGTAATTGTCTGTGGCATCTTACAGCAGCCACTCTGGCATTTGGCAGAATCTACAGATTGTCAGTCAGGGCCTACTGTCTACATAACTAATACATTACAGTGGCTCTTAACTGACATTGAAATAGACATTAAAGCTTATATCTATCCTGTACAAATGCTAGGCAAGGATTTACAACTTCCCTAACATGGGAAACAACATGCCTAGATGCCTAATATTGCACATTTCCTTTTACTAATATTCTTTATATATACATTATCATCTTAATGCCATCTCTGTGGGGCATCTTTATTGGCACTGCTTCCTAACTTAAATTATTTAAACTCTCAGGGCACAGGACCTTACATAAAGGTGCCTTTTAATCCACATTTTGGTGCCTCTCATAAATCCTCATTATCTACAGAAATTCATAACATCCAATATCATACGGTATCTTGGCAAAACTTTTTGTGGTTATTCAGATCTCTTAATTAATAATGCTTTTATCTCTAAATACGTGGTAAAAATTTTTTATTCTTGCTTCTATTAAAGCCTTTTTGTGAAACATTTTTTAATCTTGCCGCAATGTGTACTTTGTTGGTAATCAAATAATAAAATATTTCTTATAGAAAATGCAATAAAGGTTTGTCATAAATATATTCACACTTATTTAACCAAACACAGCAGTGGATTAAAATAAGACATACATGCAAGCATCTTGATGAGAAGCTCATATGTATATTCTCTTTGCAGCCATGGGGTCTTCTAAAAAACATAAAGAGAAAGATCGTGATGTTTCCACTGCAAGTGGAGGTGATGAACGTCACAGGGAGCACAAGAAGCATAAGCATAAAGAACGAGAGCGTGAGAGACGCAAGAGGTCAAGGGAAAGAGAAAGAGAACGGCCACGAGAAAGGGAAGGCAGGTCCAAGTCAAGCAAAGAATCTGAATCACGAAAGATAAAGAAGGAAAAACTAGATTCTGTGTATGAGCATAGTAAGCAAAATTTTCATTCTTACTTTTGATGTTTTTTTAGAACATTGCATTCTAATCAAAATAGTTTGTGCAACAATTGTAAAGTCCGTTCATAAATTAAAGGAAAGCCCACCTCTGCAGGAAAGGTTATTTTCAGTATTGGGCAACTGACCTTTTATCATCAGTAGCCATTCCTAAATCTTTTTCCAGTTACCTAAACTACATGGTCGTCTGGATTAAAAATAAGAACGCTGGAGATATGGAGGGTATTTTTATATGCACAATAATGCATAGCCTGTGAAAATGGTTACTTATAACTTTGAGTTATACTTATTCAAAAAGGTTATGCGATTAGCCCAGTTAAGTGTTTTTCTTTCTCCTCCTTTTCAGCTATTGCTCCCAAATCTGCTGCTGGAGATTCATCATTGAGTATTGAGGAGACCAAGTAAGTACACGTCAAGGAACAGCATATCTTTCTTTACTGCTGCAGTTTAAAGTAAATGTAAAGGCTCAGTAAGCCATATTAGAAAATTCATTTCTTAATTCATTGTTTCCTGTGGTACGCAGGACCACACACACAATACATACTCCTTTATTTTAAAAAAGTATACTTTTGACCTGCAGCATCAAGATTTTTTTGATTTTTTTTTTTTTTTTTTGTGGGACATACACAGCAAAATCTGCTCTCCGTAAGTTAGGCACACAACAAGACAAGTTTTCTAACAGCCCTCTTGTGGGGGGGATTCTGTGTTGGATCCTGGGGGCAAGCAGTTCCACTTGAGGCTGAAAAAAACCTCAACATCACTTTTTCGATATTTGCTTTTTTTATTATGTAGTGTGTCTAGATTGTGGCTTTCAAAACATCTTCTAGTGTCCCTGTCCAGAACTGTATTAGTGTCACATTTCTAAAAGGCACTCTGTGCCTAGCAAAAATGGCCCCTTTATTGGAGGTCCCTATAGATCCTATCACTTCTCCGTCCAGTGTGAAATGAAGAGTGGGCGTGTCCTAACGGTCCCTGCCAGAAGCACAGTAGGAGGGGGAGAGCCAATCACAGCCCTGCACTCACACAAGCAAAGACAGGCTTCAGTTCCCTATCCGGTCGCCTAGCTGCTGATTGGTTCCTATCCTACAGTGCAGTGTACGGAGGGCCGCCGGCTCCCCTGCACATCCAGAGAATTCAGCCAGCAGGAAGTGGAACAGATGGGCGGGGCTAGTGGGGTTTTGGGGGAATTTTTCAATAAATCAGTCTGAAACACAACTTTTTAAGCACAATCCTTCTATATCTAGAGGAGTATAATTCACTGGTACATTCATAATTTTTATAGGATATGTCTCCTTTAAGGTAGCTGTTGAGCCTGAAACCACCCATGCACTCAGCAAGTACAGGTGGTTCTTTTCACCAAAACACAAATTAGAATATTGTAATAACCACTTGTAATAGCAGTTTCCATTAGGAATATGTCAGCAGCAGCTAAAATGCCTTTTTGTTACGCCTGATAATACATAATTTTATATACAGACGCTGTGACAGGAATATAGAAGTGTTTTAGCCTCTGCTTATTTTTCCTCACAGCAGCAGTCAAACCCACCCCACCCCTAAGTTCTGTAGATCTTGCTATAAGCATACATGGGGGGGGGTCACATGGGTGCAGTGTGATTTCCCACAGGTGACAAACACAAGCATCTTACTTGTGCCATTTGAATCATGCAATTGTTTAAAAACACAGAAAAAAGGCATTTTATCTTTAATGATTCAAATTGTTTAGATTTAGGTTTCAGGGAAATGTGGAATATGGAATATAAATGTTAACAGTGTAGCATATTTTCCTATGTGCTTAGAGAAGTGCATTTGGTGTTGATTACATTGTTTTTTACTTGGCATGTTTACAATTTTTTTTTCTTTTGATAGTAAACTTCGTGCTAAACTTGGTCTAAAACCTCTGGAAGTAAATACAGTTAAAACTGGTGAGTTAATAGTACTTCATGTCAGCACAAGTGAAATGTACTTGTCTTACTGCAGACTGTTTAGTATTCTCCCCTGACAAAATTAAACACTTTTTACAGAAGCCAGTAGGACTCATCACCATCATTCTTCTTTGTATATATCACCAGCAAGTTACACAGCGCTTTACATTAATTTATAGCAATAATTTAACAAACCAGGGTTACACAAGAGCTTGCAATTTAAAGGACAGGGTGCATCTGCATGCACAGTCTTTCCGACTTCTGCAAAAAAAATATAAAGGTGTGCAAGGTTTGGGCAGATTTTGAGGCCGAAGCAGGGATATGCACTCGGCTAAAAGGGGTTGGGGAGAACACTGCTCTTGCAGACATCATTACTTTATAAATTAGTCTCCGCTGCAACATGCGTTAATAATGTAATGAACAAATCCTTTAACGGAGACCAGAGGCACAGCAACATAATCTTATTTGAATCAGTCTCAAGTTTTATGTGACTATAGGCTCTAAAATTATATTCTCTGGGGTGAATGTGCCCTGTTCTCAAAACATTAATTTTATGTGGATTTTTATTTTGTAAAAATCTATAACTTGTACAGATGGCATCAACACTGGCATTATTATTTTTGTTTAGCGCTAATTTACAAAGTTAACAAATGTCGGTATCTTACTTTACCATTTTTTATTTATATAATGCTTTTTTTCTTTATTGTGAAAATGTGCAAACATTTATTCTGTTTAACATGTGCAGAGAGCGGCACTAAAGAAGATCCTGTAGCTGCTTCTGTCATTAATCCTATTGCACTAAAACAGCAACAAGAACTTAGAGAGAAGTTAGCTGCTGCAAAAGAGAAGAGATTGCTGAATCAGAAATTAGGGTAAGAGGAGAGTGGTGCGGACCTAAAGTGATAAAAATAAGTCAAAACCTCAAAAGAATGGGTATGTGCTAGCTGTGGTAAAATACATGTTGGGAATGCTTTTCTGCCTCTCTGAATGCATTGTAGTGATCATACTGCCAAGTTTGCTTCAGGCTCCTGTTCAGGTTTTCATTTGGCTACAGGGCGTGTGGGTACATAACCAGCTATCAGTGCAACTGTAAATCATATTTTGGGGACTGTGGGAAATGTAACAGTACATTATACAGAGCAGTTCATACTCTTCACTTGTAATTTCTATAGTAAAATCAAATCTCTGGGAGATGATGAGCTATGGTTAGATGACACAGCTGCCTGGATTGAAAAAAGCCGTAAGCTTCAGATGGAAAAGGAAATAGCTGAGAAGAGGGTGAGTACTGTTAATATTCTTATCATGATGAGTTGACTGACTTTAAATCTAAAAAGTTCCGTTGCAGTTTAACATTGTTTAATTATTTTAAGTTTGATTGCCATTCTTAATATTTGAAATACTGTGCTTTTCAGTTACATTTTTTTTCGTCTCAGGCAAAACTTCTTGCTGAAATGGACGAAGAGTTTGGCGTTTCTAATCTTGTGGAAGAAGAATTTGGTCAAAAGAAGGTAGGTGATGTAAAATCAATTTATGTTTTTGTCTGCACTTTTTTGTTGAACTTTTTGTGTAGCTTTTATTTTCATACGTGCTACATGTTAATTTTTGTGTATTACAGCATTACAGTTCCCGTGATCTTCAGGGACTCACTGTGGAACACAAAATTAATGCTTTCAAAGAAGGACAGACTGTCATTCTCACTTTAAAGGACAAAGGTGCGTTTGTTTTTCCAAATCTTGTTCTTAATGAAAAAGCAGTAATGGAGTATAGTTTTGCTTTCATGCTCAATACCTCTCCTGTAATTAGTTTAGTAAGGCCAATGCACATGTGGCATTTTATCAGACACAGGAAACTCCAGTCTGCTCCTTACCGTCCCATGCTTAGTAGCACGGATATCAGTTTCATCAAATCTGCCAGCAAATGGGAAATACTAGGACTTTGGGCCACCGGACAAGAACCACATCAGTGTGCCAGGGTGGTGTGTATTGGGATTTTCAAAGCTTTCTGATGGATATCTGGATGATTTTTCAGGCTCACTCACTTTTTGGAGGCAGCTGGTGTACGATACTCTTAAACTAACATAAGACCGGGGGGCAAGGGAAATTTGACAGGGTCTTGGGGACCCTTATGTGGACTGAATATGCTGGATTGCTATTTGCTGATAAACAGCTGGGAGACCCTGTTGAGATCATTGTTGCCTGGTACACAGCCATTAATGCCTAATTGACAGTCCACCCAACCTACTATCACTTTTCATACAGATGTATATTGGTTTGTTTTATTCTAAATGCCCAGCAGTATATAAAAATATTTCTTTTACAGGTGTCTTAGATGAAGATGACGCAGATGTTCTAGTTAATGTAAACTTAGTGGATAAAGAGAAGGCTGAGAAAAATGTGGAGTTGAAGAAGAAAAAGCCTGAATACAAACCATATGAAGAGGAGGAAAATGTGGAGGACATGGCAGTTGTAAGTGCATTATCTTACAAGCCTGATTCTAAAGGGCACTAAGACTGCATACAGTAATTTTTATGTTTAACAGAATTTTTATTAGCAGCATTGATGAAGATACAGACTATGGTTTATGGACATCAACATAGAAACTGTTCATGCTTACAGTATGAGGCACAAGTAGCCAGTGGATGTCTAGATTTACTGTGGTATAAGGAAATAATAAGTCCATATAAGTTAGATATAACTAGTGCAGACCCTAGTCAAATCTTTCTCTTGTAGGATGTGTTTATTTTGTTTTTTAAATAATTTAACTTTTATCTGACTCTTAAAACCCATGAAGCTTTCCTGAGTGAACAACCAGTATCTGCTACTAAATGATTTGAGAATAAGGTTGTCTGTGCGAACAGAGAAGCTTAATTAATCAGACATATTTTTCACTTTGGCTTAGTAGTTCTTAGCCTGTACTGAACAACATTGCAGCAAATATGTTTGTTTCATAAATTAGTTTTTAGTATGGTAAAGACAAAATAATTGTAGAGTAAATGAAAATAAATTGTAAATCGAATTTTTATTTTACCCACTTGTTTACTTTAGTGTCCTTTAATTGTTTTTGCTTAGAATTTAAAGTAATAGAAAATAAAAACCATAAAATCCCACAGTCCATCTGTTATTTCTTGCTGGGATCAGTAATCCTATCAACCAGACAGCATTTTTAGCGACAGGATGTGAAAAACCAGAACAGGAAAATGATACTAAATAAATATAATGAAGTAAATCTACCCTCAGTGGTGTTATTCTTGCTATAGAAAACTGTGGAATAGTCATGATTGACAAAACCTTTTTGTATTTGATTTCTAGAATTATTTTTTAGATTTATGAGGACTTTTGGTGCAATTAACTTTTTTTTTGGCTTAAATGTCTCTTCTCTAGTTCCGCCCCAAATCAGTTCTTTCCAAGTATGATGAGGAGATAGAGGGAGAGAAGAAAAAGTCATTTCAACTGGAGTCTGGAGGAGTTGCTGATGGGTCCTGGGAGAAGGAACTACAGAATATTCGGGAATCTTTGCACAGCCAAGCTCATACTCTGGAACTTCCACAATCTAAACTTGCTTCGGAGTACTACACTCCCGAGGAGATGGTATGTTTGTCTTAGAAGAGCTAGATGGATCGATATGTTAGTTATGACTTAAGCGTCTTTATGAAAAAAATTATAAATGTTTATTTAAGTGGGCATTTTTATTCTCTGATTATTCAGTGACTTAAGTTACTTAAACTCCCTTATATGTTTCTTTTGTTCACAGGTCTCCTTTAAAAAAACAAAGCGACGAGTGAAAAAGATTCGTAAGAGAGAGAAGGTTGTTCGGGCTGATGACCTTCTAAACATTAATCATGATACCAGAGAAACTGACTTTGGATCAAGGTGACGGGCACAATTGCTATATCTTTTGTTAATAGTAATAAAATAGTAAGTGTAGCCTCAGAGTAAAACATGTATTCATCACTGTTTTTTTAATTATAAAAATTCAGTTAACAGTCAAACTGAGGCTACCCAATATGGAGGTAATTTCACACCATGGTTTGACACACTAAGCTAGATGGTTTAGATGAAGGTGCATCTTATGGTCATAGGGTTCTAGACCTGTGTTAAAGTAAATTATAACTAAAACCTAAAAAAGCTTGCTAGAAATGCTGTATTTTATATACTGAATTCGCTATAACAAAAATGTATTACACTTTCTACATGACATATGCTTTCTAACATCTTCAGCTCTTCTAAAAGACACAGAAAGAGGGTGAAAAAAGTAGCACTCTAAGAATGGAAGTCTTAGGGTGTACCCACTGTCCCACAAAAAATTAGCTGTATGGTTTTTAACAAAACAAAAAGCTTAGTTTATCCTGTAGTGGATTATTTTTGTCCCTGCAGGTACAACAGATAGTTTGGTCCAGTTATTACTGACCTCTGTATCCTTCTCTAATTAACTTGTCAGATCAAGGGGGCGTGGGCGTAGGCGTGTAGAGGATTCAGACGAGGAGAACGGGATAGAAGAAATAGATGAAATACTGCAGTCTGATGATATTCGAGTGGAAAGCATGGTTATGAGTGACCAGGGTAAGAAAATATTTACATTCTCCGTTTATTTCTTTTCTAAGTGTGCCTTTTCATTCACCCGTTGTTCTTCGTTCTTTACCTGCCTATCATGCTTTAATTATAAAGGGCTTGCTAATGACTTTTTCCTTTTAAAGAAGACAATGATGACTCTGCAGCAGTTATAGAGGAAGATGAACTTGAAAGTGAATTACAAAAACAGTTGGAGAAAAGCAGAAGATTAAAACAAATTCAGCAACAAAAAGACAGCAGTGATAAGGTGTAGTGGGGAATACAATTCCCATTTCAGTATTTCAGTCTTACTTTGATCAAAAGTTAAATCTCTTGTTTTTTTAATCTAATTTTTGCTTTTCAGGTTGTTGCATTGGTCAAAAGGGTGGAGTCTCAGAAAGGTCAGGACGAAGAAGATGACGATGATAAGAAAGGTTCAATTGTATTCAATGCAACTTCTGAATTCTGCAGGACCCTTGGGGAAATCCCAACATATGGACTTGCAGGAAACAGGGAGGATCAGGAGGATCTCATGGTATGTGCATCCTGTATGTTGGTCAAGTTTTCTACTTTATTTATACTATTATATGTGTAGCATTTTTTTTTTTTTTTTTTTCTGCTACTAGGACTTTGAAAAGGATGAAGCAGATTCTGAAAATGAGAATGGAGAGTCTGATGGGGAAGAGAACATTGGTTGGAGCATGGTGAACCTTGATGAAGAGAAGAATCAGCACGATGTAAGTTCCTTGGCTATAAGTTTTTGTTTATACACTTGTAAGTATCGGACTCCTTGACAGTGTCTGTCTTTCCAGTATTCTGCCTCTTCCACTACCATTTTGGATGAAGAACCTATTGTGAACCGAGGTTTGGGTGCTGCTCTACTTTTGTGTAAGAATAAAGGTAAGGTTTTTTTTGTTTTTTTTTTTTTTACTTTTATTGCTGATGTTCAAGGGAAATTTGGGTTGGGATTGTTAAAAAAAAAAAAAAAAAAAAAATTTGAAAAATTTGCATCAGTGTGATTGTGGATTCCAAAATGGGAGCATTTGGATTTTTTTTTTTTTTTTTTTAATATTTTATCAATTTTGTTTGTATTGATGGTTTCACATTGAGCATTAACTTCAGCATCTGTTTCCTCCTAACAGGATTGCTGGAGACAACTGTACAAAAAGTGGCTCGTGTAAAGACTCCTAATAAGTCCCTCCCATCTGCTGTATACTGTATAGAGGATAAAATGTAAGCAATATGGCTTTCAAAGGGCTAACAGATCAATAAAGGAATACTTATTTTCAAAACACATCAGTTAATAGAGCTTCTCCAGCAGAATCCTGAATTGAAATCTGTTTTTCAAAAACGCAAACAGATTTCAGATATCAGAATAGCACTCAATAGTAAGAAATACATTTGTTGATTCTAGAATAAAATTTTAAGTGGTAGAGTGAATTATGGTATAAAAATATACCATAAAAATCATAGCAGTAGCCCTTTAAATAAAGTGCAACAAAGTCACCATGGCTGGGTCAGCATAATTTTGGTGAGCTGTGTAAATCAAATTCAGCGGTTAATTTGTTACCTGGGTTTCATATACATGTGATCTTGTCACTGAACAACTTTCTTTTGACCTTTTATGGTTCCTTTCTTAATCTCACTCCAAAGGGCAATAGATGATAAATACAGCAGAAGAGAAGAGTACCGGGGCTTCACACAAGATTTCAAAGAGAAGGAAGGCTATAGACCCGATGTTAAGATCGAGTATGTTGATGAGACTGGACGCAAACTCTGTCCCAAGGAGGTGAGCTGTCATGGTGCTCTCTACATTTTCTGTTCTGCTTGTCTTCAATTTATGCTTATTTTCTAAATTCCCCTTTCCACACAGGCCTTCCGGCAGCTGTCTCATCGTTTCCACGGAAAGGGATCTGGCAAGATGAAAACCGAAAGGCGCATGAAGAAGTTGGATGAAGAAGCTGTAAGTTATACTTGGTCTTCAAAGATAGACACACTATTTGTATCCTCTTGTAAGGGGCATTAGTATCTTTGCAAAGAGCATAACATATGGGAAGTATTAAAATGCACGTGAAAGGGTATGCCTTATGTTTTAAATTAAAAATGTTTTAATTTCCTAAAGTATAAATGTATACGAGTATGTCTATACAAGTCTGAGCCAGTGAGAACAAGGTGCCATGTTTTGATACTTTAGTTGGTCAGTACCAAAGCGATGAATTATACTCAGGGTTGTGGTTTATATAATAATTATGCTTTTCAGTTAAGCCAAATCTCAGGCAGCATTTGCGGTAGTTCACCTTTTTTTGAGAATCTACAAGTGGTTTTCATTTTTTTTTTTTTTTTGCATTTTTTGAAATATTTACCTTTTTGTTCAACAACCTGGTATATAAATAGTAGGGGGACTGAATAGAATGTAAGAAAAAGTAGCAATGTTAATAACGTTGAAGCCTCGGAGCAATTGTTTTTTTTGGCTGCCGGGGTCATTTGAGTGCTGTAAAGAAGAAGAATGGGACAAATAATTCAAAAACCATAACAAACAAAAATAAAGAATAATAAGAATAAGACATTCTATGGCATACTGAAAATTAACTTGAAGGTGAACCACCCCTTTAAATCTCACAAAATTAAGGGTAATGGCAAACGAGTTGATTTGTGTTTTTGAGTTTTTTCACTTCAGTGCAGTCGTTCCTAGAGAGGGGGACAAAATGCTGCAAGTCTCCTTTCGCCCTGTGATACCTCCCCATTTCTCCTTTTACTTTGGAACTCCCCATGTGCTGTTACGCTAGGGGATTGGATTCCAATCAGCTGAACAGAAAACATTTGACTAAATTTGAATCCTGCAAAAAAAGCCTGGGATGTGGCTAAAAGTTGGATTTAGTGCACCCTTGAGAATTTGAGTAAGGTGGAAGCATAAGGTTATACATTAATACACTGGTAATTTTTACTTTCTCTCCAGCTCCTGAAAAAGATGAGCTCAAGTGACACTCCGTTAGGTACTGTCGCCCTGCTTCAGGAGAAGCAAAAGGCCCAGAAGACTCCTTACATTGTACTTAGTGGGAGTGGGAAAAGCATGACAGCGTAAGTACCATCCAATTAATTTGGAAGGACACTGCCTTTTAAATGCTATCAAAGAAAAAATTACAGAGCTAATAGTAACATCATAGCAATTAAAGTGTATAAAAGGATAGTGTTACTGAAACGGATGTTTTGGAAGGGGATGGTTGGACAGAGCTGCAGTACTGGCTACACTGGCCTTCCATGCTTTTATTTTGAATAGTGCCTCACCTTCCTGCAGTGTTTAGGTACTTTGTCTCTATGAAGCAAACAAGGAACCATTTAGTGATTGCATGAAGCCTAGTGTGACCCACTAGATACATTTGTATCCCTGCACTGATGTGAATTAAATTTGGTCTGGTCTACCTACATTTTTATAATAGAACAAATTGCAGCTTATATACGAAAAGTGGGCTCAGTGTGGTAACTCTGCAGTAGTAATGTGTGTGTTAGGCACCTACATCCGACCGTAGGCTGGGAAATGTTGCCATTGGAGGACACACACCCCACCTGTAACTACGTCTTTCCACTCTGTATGCTACTTCTTTGCATTGTGCAAAGTTCCAAGACAGGGAAACTTCAATCACAGAGAGAGCGTACTGTCCCAGTCTGACCGGCACCCAACCTGCAGGTTGAGGGTCAATCTGCACATCACTGTTCTGCAGCTAGTAAGAGACTTGCTTTCATTATTGTATGGCAATAATGAGCCAGTTACTAATTTATGGGAAAATTGTGCCCAGTGTTTGTAAATAAACACCAATGATCCTACTTTTTCTAGCAATGATAGTGAATGTATGTTGATTGATTGAATGCATGCAAGCTTGTAAGAAAAGAACACTGATTTTATTGGATGGATGCCAAGTTAAAGAAATCATGCTTTCGTTTTTTTTGTACAGACAGTGACTGCCCGTCTATCTTTTGCAATCTGCTTTTTGAGTACATTGTGGCCCACAGTACTGATGACTGGCCATTGGCATTAGTGTGCATCAGTGGCTTAAATATCATAACAGGGTGAAATGTATTGTATTTTACTAAATCCATTTTATATTTTTCCACTATTTCAGGAATACGCTCATCAAGTAAACAAAGCTGCAAAATTCAGGCACAATGAAAGACAAAAGGACATTGCACGATCAATTACTATTTTACATTTCCATATACAACGGAACCTATTGTGCTGCAACACTACTTTTTTTTCTGCATTGTGGTAAGTCAATTTGGCTGAAGAGAGGGAAGGAGACTACTTAAAATATCAAGCCATTCTGTTAGTCATGATCTTTCTAAGACCGCGCTGTATGGTTGGCAGCTGCCATACAGAAGAAGATATGTGGCCTGAATCCATAAATAGGATTTTTTTAAAAGGACAAATGGGTTTTCTGTATAATTGGGGAGTGCTGGAATCCAGAAACGCTCCAGTTATTTCTTCTCAAAATACAACCAACAAAATATGTAATAAAAGAGGTTTCAGAGAAATCTGTGGCCAGTTTTACTTCAATATCTGCTGTTATGCATTCCATTTTGTTTTTTGTTTCCTCTCTCTGCATTTTCATTTTTGCTGGTAGATTGAAATTTCTTTGTTTGCAGTGATCAATCTAATTGTATCCTATCAAACACATTCTTGTATGTATTGCACTCGGGTTAACCATATAAAGGTGTTTTGGTGCCTTTAAGTGCATAATTTGCCAAGGGCTTCTACACAAATATATGTAACGAAAATTAGCTTAGCATTACCCATGGTATGTGTTGTAATATTGTTTTGTTTTCGGGCAATTCAAATTCAAAGCATCATTGCCTAATTTCCATCTCAGTAGGCAGCAAAATGCTCAGATTCACCTGCTATTGATTTCATCCGTAGGTGATTCCTTTTACATTTTGTATATTTCTTTTGAATGCATCGGTTTGCTTTTAAGGTATATTTGCTTCTCCTAATTGTCACTTGAACCACAACTACAAACTATATAACATTTTCAGGTGTATGCTGCTGCCTAGGGGCCCCCATCACACCTAATGGCCTGTTCGTTTTCCGCTTTAAAAACAGGTTTTCCAATCCCCTGCCTAAAAGGTACTTGAGAATAGTGATGTGTGGGTTGAGTTTTTCTCAACCCTAACCCTAAGCTGCCTGAACTGGCTAGTCCCCTCTATAGACCCACACTGATGTCAAAAGGGGCGGGGTGCCTAAAATAAGAGAGCCAGAACCAGGAAACCGTTGGTGTAAGGTTGCTGGCGTGGAGGGCAAGAACAAGAGACCGACCCAAACCCGCCTGCAACTTTAATGCAGAGGTCGGCCTGAACCAGCCCACCCGCGGGTATTGGGCCGGCTCACACATCACTACTGCAGAATGTAGATGCTAGGTGCTGGGGCACTTAAAGGTTAAACCCTACTGTGCTACACTTATGGAAATCTACTGACCATCATATGAAATTAAGGTAGGTGCAGTCGGCATCAGTACAAATTATCTTCTGTATGAAAATGTACCCCAAACTTTTCACTTCAAGAAAGTGGCTGCTTCTACACTATTCATTGGTCTGTGTGAAAAGCTATATTTGCAAGTGTGTGTTAAAGTGTATATTATTTTTGCACCCTTTCATACCCCTAAAATTCCTATACAAGTAGAGAGAGCAATGGAGCTCTGAGTCTGGTGAACTTCATCCTTTAATAAATATGCCCCCAAATGCAAGTGATGCAGTGTTTACCATTCTTCTCTGCAGAAAAGGAGGGGAATCACACTAGTCATGCATAAAGAAAACATTTTATTCAGTACAAGCAAATTTTACATCCTCAAAAGAACAAAATACAAATATTTGACATTTTATTAGTCCTTACTGGTTTTAGAGACCAGTAGTTTTCCAGTTATTATGATAACTGCGTCATTTATCCCCCAAAGTTTAAGCCTTCTGCACTCAGTTTTCTTCATCTTCTTCACTCTCTGACTCTTCTTCGCTTTCCGACTCCTCCTCACTGTCTTCATAATGTACACGATTAGTATTAACAAACAGGCCGCTGTCGTCATCTGTTTCGCTATCCTCCCCTTGTTCCTTTGCTTGTGCTGTGCTCAGTGCCTCTGTGCTCTGGATTCCATTGCTACAACAGAAGTCAGGGTTTAATATTTGAAGCCAAATGCAAGTTATATTACTCGGACACATACTATTCACTAATAACATTTAAGAAAAGGTGCCAATATCTGAATCTTCTAGAAATCTGCTTTGCTGACTATATATAATTTGTTCTACCTGCAGTACACCTGGCTGCCGCTGCATTGCTGGGAGATGTGCCCTTCAAAGGTTACAAAGTTAGCACCACATCTAGTCCCCACTTTAATCAGATGTTTGCTTTAAATGCTACCTAGTGATTGGATACTAGACATAAAGCAACATTAATAGTGAGATGTAGCCTAATTCACACCTACAATTGCTGACAGGAGTACCAGCATTTAAGATCTTATTAAACTGATGCTACATAAAAGATCTTTGGGAAATTTTCATACTTTTCATTCTCCTTGGTAACAACTCCTGTTTTGTCTTGCGTGAAGCCTTCTGGCCTGAAAAGGAGTAAAAATAAATAAGGTGAACAAATGCCATTAGAGAGAAGCAACTCACAAATTGTACATTTTAGCACTCAAAATCGTGTACACATTATTGTAATTTATAAAATGTAAAAAAATCCGTGAATGTTTTCATTTGTAAATACACAATTTTTACGAATATGAGAATTAAGGATTTCGGATTCTTTTGTGCTTTTTATATTAGGCTGTTCTAAGAATGGTTAATAGTTGTGAATAGTAGTGAAAATTGGCTTTTTTTCATGGTTTCCAAACTCATAAACCAGAATGTTGATGAATGGGCCTTTATATGTCAGTGTATGTTTTGTACAGAGAAACTAGGTAATATAAAAGCTCACATTTAAATCACTATTTAGAATGTCCATTATTTCTAATACAGAAGTTCCAATGAGCACCAATATTCACTCATTTATTATGATTTTGCGTGTGAATTACATTTAATTAATGTAAGGAAATATAGAGTAATGCAGCTAATGCACCACAAAGATTATATAAAATGAGCCCTAATCTAAGTCAGGAGCGCCCCAGATGCCAATATTCCCAGCAGATTTCCTACACACAAAGTGGACATGCCCCTAAATTCAATCATTCTGGAAGCAGGGAGTGCAACTGGTTTGGGTCAAAACACACCAAACTTCCATTGGATCCCAGGGTGCTGTTGTTTAATCGGTGAAGAAACTATCACCCAGACGAGAACAGCATAATCTACTCTCCCTATTATGCATGTACACCAAAATGGTGGTTGCAATACACTAGAAATGCAGGGGAGAAAAAACAAAAGATTATTCTTTAAATGTACTTATATGAGAAGAGGCTATACTGAAAAACGTAAGTTTGGGAGGTATGAATTGACTATGTGGGCTTATCCTAAAATGAGTTTTTCTGCTGTTTAATTTGGGCTAAATGGATGTATACTGTATAGCCACTATCTCTGAGGGTCATGTGAAGAAGATACCACAGTGTACTCCACGGTTATATCTCCGTGTCAGTTTATACATAGCATTGTACTCGTGGCAACTGTAGAAATTAGCACCATGTACAAATTATGTTTCAGTATGTACATATCATATACTTCTTTGCAGTTGCTTAATTAAAAAAAACAAAACATTCCTGACTGGGAAGTCCATAGACCCTGAAGGTGCCTGTGGTCTTGTAACCGAGCTAAAAACTGCTACAGCCCACTCTCTTCTAGGTACATGGCTGAGAACTGTGGGCACTTGAAAACTAGTTATGGGGCTACAATTTTGCATATTTAATGAAGGTTACTGGGGAGTTTGAATCCACATTGGCTTGTTTTTGCCCATATGAAAGCACCACTTTACCAATGAGGAAGAAATTATCCCAATAAAAATACATTATACAAAGGCTTTGCAAAAGGGTATGCTTAGAACACTGGCACTACTAGGGACAAGCCTGCCATCAGCTACAAAAATAAACTACCAAAAACAGGAAAGGGAGGGTGGCGGTGAATGAGAGTATTCATTACTGAGGTCTGATTATAGCACAGTGAGACTACAACAAATTTAATAAATAACATGAGAAAAACACTACAGCTATGCAAAACCTTTACTAGAAAAGCCTTGTGTTGGACTCCAGACTGTCTTACTGTAAGAGCCAGTCCTGTGTATAGAAATGGCCTGGCAGCCTGCACTTTAAATAAACAGTCCCTCTTATAATGGCTAAGTTAGCATCTGAGCACAGAAACACAGCTCTACTGTTTCCTTTTACTAATGGGCCGCTCAACTGCATTTTTATTTCCTCTTTATGTGTCTGAAAGGGTACTTGTCATGCAAACATTGTTTCCCTTACCACCAGCTAATAGAGCCCACACTCCAGTTGGTGGAAGAGATAGTATTTTGTGAAGAAAACTCCCTTCGCAAGCGCCACCCTCAAATTAATTTCGTTTGGAAATTCTGTCTGTCATGTTCTCTCTCTCTACACACACCCCCCAGTAAGACCACTCAGAATGAACTAAGAGAATTGCATTCATCTCAGACATGCCAATACACAACTGCAACTAAGAAATTAATCTTGAGCACTGCATTACCTCCAGATGAGCCACTATGTACCCTGTACATACAGCATTTTACATATATATTTACAGCATTTCAGGAAAAAACTGACCAAGCTGACTCCAGAAACAAACCAGTCCAACACAGTGTAGATAATTATGGCCAAATTATATATGTCTTGTGCAAACAAAAATAGGGTTTGTTTGTTTGTTTTTTTAATTTAGTTTACAAACCCGATGTTTTGGTCACTGACTGTGAACTTTCTTAAAGGGAATATAACAAACAGTGAATTAAGCCCCTCCCCCATATGGGTGAAAAATGGCACCAGACAATAGTCTTTTTGGCAACCTATCAACAATACACAGTGTATTGTTGATAGATTGCCATAGTGACTTGTTTCTCTAGGTTTCCATAGAGACTGTTGTTTTCATGCAGACAATATATTTTTTTAGTGCGAGTGCTTCTCCATTATATACATACAACACACTCAAGTAACCTATCAATTACTGTATAGTATAAATAATCATGATTTACAAATTAGGCCTTCTACAGATTATAAGGAGTCTTACCAGAGCCCCTCCTTTTGTAGAAGTCTTTGGTGATCCTTGTACAGGATGAAAGCTATTTCTGCTTTGACCTTTTCTCCTTCGGCTATTGGATCAACAATAAGAAAATCACCTGAAGGAAAAGAAAAAGATTAAAAACGTTATCCTTGTGGCGCTTTGGGTCCACTTCACTGCGATCTTCACCACTAAGAACATGCACTGTTGCAGCTGATCCAGACCTGGATTTAACTGTGCGTCTTTATGTCGGTGATCTTAGTGAAGAGACCCAAAGTGATGCCAACCCTGCTGTTATGCTTTACATTTTTTTAGCCAGGAAAATTGATATATTGAGTTTGCTGAATGCCTGGAAGTGCAGTTCGGGAGGTTGAGAGACCCGTGGTGTGCTGGTAAGGAGTGCTGGCATTCTTCTTACCTATGTATTATTATGATATGTTTTACATAGGAATAAGAACAGAAAAAAAGCAGATTTGCCTCCACATTTACCTCTTTTTATCCAAATGTTCTTCCTGAATTTTGTTGGCATGCTAGCCAGAAATCGTTCCCCTTCAGATGTTTCAACCTCATGGAGATTGTTACCCGGGCTTCCTAAAACCTGGAAAAATTAAGGATTTGGTTACAAAATGAAAATTACGCCACAAGGATACCTAATTTACTGGACTATTCCTGCTGGAAAAGACAATACTTTTATTATGATTATAAAATAACATTTAACTGTGTTTCCTGTTTAATGTACACTCACAGACTAAAATATTTTGAGAGTTCAGTCTAGGAATTGACAGGCAGATTAAAGGCAGTGACAGGGTGGGAAAAATCCAAGATGGAAATTGTGATGGAAGAAGGGGATGGCTATAGAAGTGGGGTAAGCTCTAGCAAAGTGTGTGTATGTTACATGAGGTAAATGAATAGATCATATGAACAGTGGTATAAACAGTTTAGTAAGAAGAAGGACATTAGTTCAGAGATTTAGGGTGGGCATGAGTTGTGATCTGCTTTTTGTTAGTAGTTTGAATTTTAATCCTGAGCGGTAGTTTAAGCCATTGTACGGAATTATCCTCATCTCTATATCAGGTAATGCAAAGTAATTTCACTTATCAGCAAAAGATATTGTATATCATGACCAGGGTGAATGAAAACCTATATGCCTATGGCTGTGCAGAATGCAGTTTACATTAAATTTGGAAAAATAAAAGACATGCAATTCCATGTTACAAATTCTGTTACATTCCAGGCCAGCCATATAATATATAAAAACAAAATTCCGACGACATTATTTCAGAAGATGAACAACTATCCCTTTAAAAACAATTATTTCTACAAAGATTCCTGCAGTGACCCATAATTAGCCATACATAATACTGGAGAACCTCAAGAGAGACGGTGCCTTTTTTAATTACTTTGCCCACCACGTGATAATTGCAACATTTTTATGTGAATTTAAAGTGATACTGACACGAAAAAACTACTTTTTAAAATATGAATCTACATAAAAAGTTACCTATGGGTCATGTTGATCATTTTTCACTGTTAGGGCTGCTTTTGTGAGTAATTGTTACTTGAAGTTCCTAAACCCGACTGTTTTGCCAACCTGACTGTCCCTTCTCATCCTGTCAGTTATAGCTTCTAATGCTAACGGACTCCTGCTGCACAAATATGGCCGCCCCCTCACAGAGAAACATGGGGGATCAGATAGGAAATGTAAAAGCCTCAGGAAATACATTTATGGCAAAATTATAAAGCTCATGCAAGGATAATGTTATGAAAGATGTAAAAAAGGTTTTATTTCTGGTGTCCGTATCACTTTAAGGATATTGTATGTAGCAGCATGCAAACATTAAGGCAAAGAGTCACCTCTACAAGGAATACAAGCGTTGCCAGCAGTATATATGTTAACCAATAGTAATGGTCTTGAACCATACCAGACAGAGCCCTGCAGCTTCTAGTAACTTTAAGAGCGAAAAAGCCAATTAATTAATCAGAAATTTCTTTCTCTTTCATCTGCACTAGCAATGAAGCCCTCCCCTACCCTGCTCTGCAGTTAAAAGGGGTGGGAACAGCACAAAAGCTAGAATTGCCACTGAACAGGCGCAACAATTTTTTGTTATTCTTTACATAGTTACATTATTTCTTCATACCGGAGATTTTGATTGACAGTTGTGGTCAAATACATCTTTTTTTGGGGGGGGGGGGTCCCTTGCCTAGCAGATGTATTAGAGCTCACTCAAATAACTGACTCCGCACAAATCTTGCATGTAGAGAGACAGGATTTGTCACTGGGTTTCTCAGGAATAGTAATCTCTAATACATCTTCTTGGCAAATGGAGCACCCCCATATGATGTATTAGACCCAAGTGTCAATCAGAATCTGAACCAGACTCCTGTATTAAGAAAGGCAGATGCTGAGAGAGGGGATAGTTCATTATTTCAGACACCATATAGAATGTTTAAATGGTTGAATTTAGGAAGTTTGTAATTTTAGTCAGAAGAAGCTTATATTAAATGTAACTAATCCCAATAGTTTCCCTTAAGACGGTGGCCCCAATGCAATTTGACTACCACTGAGTAAAGGATTCACTCACCTTAACTATACGCTGGTGCTCAGTGGGCTGCACATAATCACCAAGAACCTCCTTAACCACATGTTTACGCTTTGTGGCTTTTGACATTGTTGTGATTATTTTATCTCAGTGATACAAAGCCATAAAAAGATGCCTGTGTATGTAAGCCTGGTAAAACTGAGACTCTTCAGCATCTATGCCATGTGTAATTGCACTACTACCACAGCGTCACAGGTCGGAGCGCTTTTATAACCCAATTAACTAATATAAAGAAAACTGCGAAAAGATATAAAGTACTCCAATAGCTGGAACAAACAATACAATTTAGAAATATCTAAACTAGTTTATGCTAAAGTTCCTCTGATGAAACCAGTTTTCACTAATGATCTAGCTCGCTCAAATCAACGTGAGGCGACCATAGGTCTTTCACTTCCGGGTTCAACAGGTCACAGAAGCAGGAGTCCCAAGATGGCGAATGCTGCTCTTCCGTCGCAATTGCCTTTTTTTTTTACTTGGGTGTACAAATATGGCCGAATCCTGCACAGGGGGTGTACCGCGTAACATACTTCCGGCGGGTTCTAGAATCACATTTTCTGTTGTAAGGTGTGTCCTGCATAAGCACTTCCGGTGGGTGTGGGGGAGAAGATTTTGAGCTTTCGGGTCAGTTGGCGGGAAGACGTGAAAAGAGTGAGTAATGTTTCACACTGGGTTTAATTTCATTTTTTATCGGTTGGGGCTATATTTTGAATAAAGTGAATAGCAGAGTTGGTTAAACGATAAAATGAGTGCTTAGCTACTTGGCATGAACTAGGTGCTAAAGAAGTGGCAAACGTACCTGCCGTGAGATCAATACGCGGCGTAGCAGCGCTGCATTCTATTAGGGTAGGGAACGGTAATAATGACTTGTTAATACTGAGTGTTAGTGATAGGAGAATTGTAATAAAATAACTCAGGTTCGGCAGTGCGCCCATTCCTCCTTCCCCACAACTAAAACCGAAAGCGAACTGGTATTTGTGTTGCACACGTTGCAGCTATAGGAGCCGACACCGTCAAATGTTTTGCATTGCAATTCCTCGCTGGGTGTCTGTATCTTGCTAGAAGTGCCATCACTACATGGGATCAATGAAACTCCTCTGTGTAATCAGATTTAACTCCTAACACTCCCAGGAGCAGAAAAACCAAACGAGGGACTGCCAGTGGAAATTAGGCACAGGCACTATGCATTTAGGGGTACCATTGCATAAGCAATAATATACCAACTATAGTGGTAACACTGTTTGTTAATAAACCAGACAAAGATAAACTATAAAATAAAAGGTTAAGGAAACAGTAACACCAAAAAAGTGTTTAAAGTAATTTAACAATAATGTGCTATTGCCCTGCAATAGCTGCTCAGATTGTAATAGGGATAAATGGCACAGGTTACATAGTAGATAAGAGATAAGCTCTGTAAAACACCATTGTGCTCTACAGAGCCTATTTGTTATCTGTTATGTAACCTGTGCCTTTTCTCCTTGAATGGTTGTTCCCATGGTTACACTGCAGCTTATTTATATAAACTGTAGCAGTGTTACAAAAATAAACAAACCAGGCATCAATACATTTTATTTTAATTATGTTAAAACACTTTCATTTTGGTGGGTTACTTTGCCATAAGGGCCGTGACACACTGGGAGATTAGTCGCGCCGAGACAAAATTCTGTTGTCGTGTGCGACTAATGTCCCCGCATTGCCATCCCACCAGCGATTTACATTCTAGCAGGTGGGATGGCATTGCAGGGAGATTTGTTGCGGCGCGACTAATCTCCCCGTGTGTCACGGCCCTTAAGCAAAATATAATTTACACCTTAATAAGGAATTTATCAAATAATCTTTTCAAATCAGCTTAAACATAGAGATGCACTGAATACAATATTTTGGGGAATTTATTCAAATACCGCATTCTCCAAAAATATCTGCCTGGATATCAAATCCAAATTCTAATTTAAATATAAAATTCAAGTAGAAAATTTGCATAGTCTGTAGACAAAAAAAAAAAATTTACATTTACCATCCTATGTAAAGTGGAGTGAAACATTAGCGGTGATGTTGCTCATAGCAGCCAATCAGATGATTTGCTTTGGTTTTCTAACTGTTGAAATCTGATTGCTGATTGGTTATGCTTCACTCCACTTTTTACACAGCATGATAAATATACTTCATATTCTCCAAAAAGTGCTGCTATTTGGCCAAATCCTGAATTTGGCACATCCTTGTTTATACATGATTCTGTCTTATGTCCTTTGCCTCAGGCCACCACTTGTTATATCCTGTGTCACTCACTGATCAACTGACAGCAATAAGCAAACGAAAAAAAAAAAAAAACAGACTCCTGTACTGTGCAGGGTGCTTCTCCATGGTTCCCTCATTGTGCAAGATCTTCTTACAACAGAAAATAGCATTGAAAACAAGGTGAATTGTAGGTTCTAGAAGAATGTTTAGGATGAAGACACACGGGGCAATTAACCGCCGCAATATTATAGGATAGGATATTATAAAAGTCGCTGTGGCTGAATGCGCTGTACAAATTAGTCGCTGCAGCTTTTTAAAAAGTCACAGCTACTAATTGCTGCATGTGTCTTCGCCCTCAAGTCAATTCTGCAATTCGGCCCTACCCTGTATGTCTCATTGCAAAATTTTTTCCCTGGTGGGTGCTCCTTTTGTGAAATAAAAAAATGCACAAGCCAAGGAAAATAACATGGATGGTGTTCAAATACTGTAAGATGGCATGGGGCACCGTAAGTTTTCCCCCAGTCTGGAACTTAATCTTAAAAGGAGCACCACTGGCCCAAGGTAAATGTGTTTATTATTTATGTCCCTGGGAGAGTGCCTAACAATTTGGGTCCCCTGGGTTGTTTTATATGATATGAACCTTGCAGGGCTCTATACAGATACAAATTTAGTTTCCCTTTAAAGAGATATGTAAATATTTTTTACCATCTGCTGTGTGGACTTTTAGCAGTATCTAGAAACATACAGCCAAAATCTCACATGGATCCTCCAGTTCAACCCCCTGGACACCAAAATGAATGTAGTGCATGTAGATTTACATGTGTAATACTTTGGCCCCTGCAGATACAACATTCTGCAGTGTACCATGTTGTAGATGTGTAAATAGACTGTCATCTAAGTTAAACCCAGAAAACTATATTCTTGGAAAGAATACATTCTGTCTACTGCAGAATGTATAACTGCCTTTGTAATTCATACTACAGAGATAAAACATAAATATGAATGCTGGGGATGTGCTGAAGTACAGCTTTGTAGTAGCATTATATAAATTAATGTTTAATTAATGTTCATGTTGTTTTTCTGCTATATAAATACCCCAAAATATTTCTTTGTACAAAAAATCACCTATATTGTAATTTAAGGTACTATATTTAAAATCTTGCTCCTATTTCATATTAAAAGTGGAAATCTTAGCTATACTCCCAAAAAATACAGACAGGTTAAATGTCTCCTGATAAAAATTGACCCTGGTTTGTTAATGTGATAGGCACCTTAGATTGTAAGCTCCACTGGGACAGGGACTGATATATATGTGCACTATTTATCCATTTTCTTTGTTTATATGGCACCCACACATTTCTGCAGGGCTTTACAGAAATAATTCATCATTCGTATCAGTCCCTCCGCAGTGGGGTTTACGATCTAAGTTCCCTAGCACATTTATACACACTAGGGTGTGTGTTGGAGGAAACGCATGCAGTCACTTATTTTCTTTGCACACAGGGTGGTGAAAGTTGAGGTCAGACAGTAACAGGTAGTATTTATTGGTTACTTGTTTTAAAAAAACACATTATTGGTTGCTATGGGTTATGTCCTGCCCAAACCTTGTGCCTTTTTTACATTAAAGAGGATAGAGAGATACTGTGTAAATTTGCATGTTATGTCCATATATACAGTGGCTTGCAAAAATATTCGGCCCCCTTGAACTTTTCCACATTTTGTCACATTACAGCCACAAACATGAATCAATTTTATTGGAATTCCACGTGAAAGACCAATACAAAGTTGTGTACATGTGAGAAGTGGAACGAAAATCATACATGATTACAAACATTTTTTACAAATAAATAACTGCAAAGTGGAGTGTGCGTAATAATTCAGCCCCCTTTGGTCTGAGTGCAGTCAGTTGCCCATAGACATTGCCTGATGAGTGCTAATGACTAAATAGAGTGCACCTGTGTGTAATCTAATGTCAGTACAAATACAGCTCCTCTGTGACGGCCTCAGAGGTTGTCTAAGAGAATATTGGGAGCAACAACACCATGAAGTCCAAAGAACACACCAGACAGGTCAGGGATAAAGTTATTCAGAAATTTAAAGCAGGCTTAGGCTACAAAAAGATTGCCAAAGCCTTGAACATCCCACGGAGCACTGTTCAAGCGATCATTCAGAAATGGAAGGAGTATGGCACAACTGTAAACCTACCAAGACAAGGCCGTCCACCTAAACTCACAGGCCGAACAAGGAGAGCGCTGATCAGAAATGCAGCCAAGAGGCCCATGGTGACTCTGGACGAGCTGCAGAGATCTACAGCTCAGGTGGGGGAATCTGTCCATAGGGCAACTATTAGTCATGCACTGCACAAAGTTGGCCTTTATGGAAGAGTGGCAAGAAGAAAGCCATTGTTAACAGAAAACCATAAGAAGTCCCGTTTGCAGTTTGCCACAAGCCATGTGGGGGGACACAGCAAACATGTGGAAGAAGGTGCTCTGGTCAGATGAGACCAAAATGGAACTTTTTGGCCAAAATGCAAAACGCTATGTGTGGCGGAAAACTAACACTGCACATCACTCTGAACACACCATCCCCACTGTCAAATATGGTGGTGGCAGCATCATGCTCTGGGGGTGCTTCTCTTCAGCAGGGACAGGGAAGCTGGTCAGAGTTGATGGGAAGATGGATGGAGCCAAATACAGGGCAATCTTGGAAGAAAACCTCTTGGAGTCTGCAAAAGACTCGAGACTGGGGCGGAGGTTCACCTTCCAGCAGGACAACGACCCTAAACATAAAGCCAGGGCAACAATGGAATGGTTTAAAACAAAACATATCCATGTGTTAGAATGGCCTAGTCAAAGTCCAGATCTAAATCCAATCGAGAATCTGTGGCAAGATCTGAAAACTGCTGTTCACAAACGCTGTCCATCTAATCTGACTGAGCTGGAGCTGTTTTGCAAAGAAGAATGGGCAAGGATTTCAGTCTCTAGATGTGCAAAGCTGGTAGAGACATACCCTAAAAGCCTGGCAGTTGTAATTGCAACATAAGGTGGTTCTACAGTATTGACTCAGGGGGCTAAATAATTACGCACACCCCACTTTGCAGTTATTTATTTGTAAAAAGATTTTGGAATCATGTATGATTTTCGTTCCACTTCTCACGTGTACACCACTTTGTGTTGGTCTTTTACGTGGAATTCCAATAAAATTGATTCATGTTTGTGGCTGTAATGTGACAAAATGTGGAAAATTTCAAGGGGGCCGAATACTTTTGCAAGCCACTGTATATATATATATATATATATATATATATATATATATATATATATATATATATATATATATATATATATATATATATATATATATTGCTACAGTTCAACCAAACAAATCAAGCCAAAGTAAATCTTTATAGTCATAGGAACATTGTAAGTTAGACGGGTTTCAGATATGTCTTTTTAAAAACCTACCTTACTGCTAGTTGATCCCAGAGAAAAGCAAAAAACCTTGTCTGAAGCCTCACGAAGCGTCCTTGAAAGGCATGTAGGCCATATTAATATGCGGGTGCATATGAACACCTGTATAAGCTTGATGATTTTGTTTATTCCATATCTCAGGTGAAAATGTCATCAACATCACAGAAGCACAGAGACTTTGTGGCAGAGCCAATGGGAGAAAAGCCGGTCCAATGTCTGGCGGGTATTGGCGAAACACTGGGGCATAGGCTTGAAGAAAAAGGGTTTGATAAGGTAACAGATATGTAAAGATAAGAATTTACTGTCATGTAAATGAAAACATAAAAGGAAAGTTTTTCATTATGTCTGTATTTAATTTCCATTGCTACTTCAGCTGAGGTTAGACCTTTTCACATCACCCCCAGTGTGATAGCAAAACAATTTATTTCTACTCTGAAAAAAACCCATTGGTTTCCTTATACTTTGTGGAAGGGGAGGATTTGAGGATATCACTGTACATGTCCTGACATCTCTGTTGGGAGTAGCTGCTTTAAAGGAGACATTTTATATAAAGTTCATATTCAGTTATAATATTCATCCCCCCTTAAAATGTGAAATGATGCAGAAAAAAAAGATGTTTTGAAAGCTTTTTACCTCCTAAAACTGTCATTATATGAGGGCTGCAGAGACAACCTCTCAGGTCAGAAGCCAGAGTGAAATGAAAGGTGGGAGTGTCGCTTCAGTCTCCCACAGGAAGTGATCACAACACTGATTGACAGACTTAACTCAATAGTAGCAGGGAGAACCCCTCCCAGTTTCCTGTGTCTCTCTGCTCCCTGCCTGCATATATTTGCTTGTGCTGCTGCCAGATCAATAAGCTAGTTATTAATTAATAAGCTTAGTTGTAAAATGTAAAAAAAAATATAATAGTAACATTTTCCTTTGTTTATAGTGGAATGGTATTTTTCAAAGCAAATGTGCATGATTCACAAATGAACGTGGGGGGACCGATCTGAGCACAGAGAGGGAGACAGAGGGAATTGATCAGTTGGGGGGTGAACAATCAGAGCACGGAGAGAGAGAGGAGCGATCATAGCAGGCAGTGAAAGGGAGGGGCCTGAGCAGAGCAGGAACTGGCTGCCTGTGATATCAAAAAGCCCCACCCACCTATGCATATTCACTGCACTTTAAGTAGCTGCAGCTCTGTTACTGAAGTAGATTAGGGCCAGGGGCTCCCAGCCATGTACTGAAGAGTCCTAAACTGGAAGCTTGCAAAATGGCAGGGTAGAGCACAGTTTTCAAGCAGTTATGGACATATTTGGATCTAAAGGTATTAAAATAAAAGCACTTCTATTTACATGGTTTAGTGCATTGTAAAAATTTATGGTATATATCCCTTTTTAAAAGCAGTAGTAACTCAGTGACAGGCTTAGTAAGTGCATCTTTATTGGTGCAAAGGGAAAAGGTTTTCGTGCTGTTGACAGAACACCTGCAAGATAGTCTTGGGTAGGAAATATTAAAGAAGAACTAAACCCTAAAAAGAACATGGCTAGTAGTGCCATTAACTTATTGCACCCTCATAAAGGTTCTCCATCTCTATAGCAGTAATGAGCCAGGTGTTCAAAGCTGTGCACAGGAGCTCCCACATGCTCAGTGTGCTCTGGGCATCTGTTGTGAAGCTGAGCTTAGGGGTTGTCAGAAATCATGAAGTTTATAAAGTATTGTGTAATACCAGTTTGTTTGGAGTACTATATGTGCCACAGTCTAATAAATATCCAAAGTAGTTAACTGGATCAGGACAATGGGGTTGCTATTTATTTGTTTATCATTTCACTTAATTTATTTAGGTTGCTGCAACTAATGTAAAAGTCTGTACTTTGGTTGAAAGCAGAGAACATATTCCTCTTGGTCATAATTGAAGAATAGCACAAGGACTGGCACTGAACCCAATTTATTTTTTGTAATAAACTCCACAAATGGATGGCCAGATGACGATACATGCTCAGAGCTGGTTGGGTAATTTAGCCATTTTTGACCATATTGCACACCTATGTGGCCATACATGGTGCGTTTGGGCAGTTTTGTGAACTCTGCAGATTACAGTTAGTTGATCGTGGGAAGCAAAGCATAATTAGGATTATGTATAATTTATTGGCTAGACCACACCTTGAATATTTAGTACATTTTGGGTATCTTCAAAGGCTAAAATAGGAATTTGAAAGAATGCAATGACTGCCACCCATATTCATGCACAGTATGTATGCTGTAAAGTATGTGTATACATGTATTTTTTCAATTTTTAACATGATAAAATATTTTATTTACATAAGAGTTCTTTATACTAATGGCCAGCTCCTTTATTTCTAGGCTTATGTCGTGTTGGGTCAGTTTCTCGTTTTGAAGAAGGATGAAGAGCTTTTCAAGGATTGGCTGAAGGATACTTGTTCCGCCAATGCCAAGCAGTCTAGAGATTGCTTTGGCTGCCTAAAAGAATGGTGCGATGCCTTTTTGTAAAGTAGTATCTCTCCTCTTTGTGATGCCTTTGCAAAGCCAGCTCCAGAGAGAACCCCCAAGTCACAGCTAAAGCCACAGAAATTTGCCAGATGCATCATTATCCTGAAGGCCAAGAAACTTGCCCACTTTTGAGAGAATTCCATTGGACTAAAAAAAAGAAACCTATGGGCATATGAAGAATTTTAAAAATAACAAAACAGACAATCCATGATTAACCACAAATAAAATAATCCACATATTGATCCCACAAGATGATTCGTTTTGATGCATAATAGCCACGGCCGCAATATTTGCTATTGTGTACGTTTAGTTTTATGGGAATTTCAGTGGCATGTTTTTATTTATTTTAAATACACTAAAATGCAACATGTTCTGTTTTTATCTTTAACATCTGCTTTCCTTCCCTATATGATTATATAAAATAGGAAATTGCTTTGTGAGATCTGGCCCTTATTATATAGGTTGTAGCAAAACCATTGCTACCTCGCTCACTGTGTTCCTACCCAGCTGCAGGAAATGCTGTAGTCCTCAGTAGCTCTTAAGTGCATAGACATTTGTACAATTGTTGCATGTGGATGTACAGTGTTACTGCTTAGTAGTATCTGTAAGAATTTACTAGGGAATTATTCAGATAATATTGTGGGTTTGGCAACCACTGTTACAGGCTATGCAGCAGTGCGCTGGTTTCTCATGTTGTTTTTTATGTAATTCTCAAATACTTTCATGTTGAAATACTTCCTTTATACCTGTCCATTTGTCCAAGTATTTTCAGGCTTTGTTTTTTTTTTTTTTTTCAAAAATAAATTTTTGCATCTGTTTTCAGGTTTGCTCATTTCTAAAAATGAATTTGATAGATGTTATGTCTTTTAAAATATGCCCAATGCCATAAGAGCACCCCGGACCCAAATGACCTTGCAAACCTTACGTCAAGACCTAACTTCTTTCCTATATCAAAAAGCTGAGAAGTCACTTTGGTGAATGCAACATAAATTTTTCAGACTTAAGGACAAACCAGACCACCTATTAGCTTTGTCAAGTACAAGGATTTCAGCCCATTTTAGCTCTCAAGAAAACATTGTTTAAAAATCCCCCAGATATCCTAAATACATTCCATGAATTTTATGCTCAACTATATGACTTTGTACCTCAAGAATAGTGTAGACAAAGATTCCCTTTTAGCACAAGTCTCATTCTCCAAATTAACCTCCAAGGAAAACTCCTGTCTTAACTCTCCTACTACTACAGAAGAAATAGAAGTAGCAATTCGTCAGATGAAAAATACCTCATCCCCAGGCCCAGATGGCTTTCCCCCTTCCTGTTATAAAAAGTATAGGACCCTACTACTACCCAATATGTATATTGTTTAATGAAATGCTACACCGCAGGTTATTTGCAGATCTCTCAATATTCCCCAAACCTTATAGAGACTTAACATGCATGCAGAATTATCGCCCAATCTCAGTTCTTAATGTAGACATTTGCATTTTCTCTAAGATCCTAGCTGCCCGCCTTAACTCATTCCTGCCCTGTCTAATTTACTCTGACCAGACAGGTTTCATCCGTGGTAGACAAACTACAGATGCTACTCGTAGGCTAATTAACATAATAGCAGATGCTAACAGTACTAAATCCCCTTTACTGCTTCTTTTATTAGATATACATAAGGCATTTCATTCATTATCCTGTCCATACCTCTTTCACGTGCTCCCTAAATATAATATAGCTTTGCTTAACACAGGGTTTGGCAGCTGCACATCATTTAAGTCACAACACACAGTGGTTATTTTGGTAAACATTCAAAATCAATGCTTTCCATCTCTTCTACTGAGGAAGACATAGAGGAATGTTCCAGGCAACACCATGGCAGAAGGAATGTGGGATGCCACCTGTATTCATTTGGTTGTGTGGGACCCTGCAGATTTAGGACATTTGGGGTCTTTGTGGGTAAAGTGATCATCTCTCTAATGGTTACCTGGGTGTGTTAAATTCTGCAATTCCATTTTGGTGCTGTGTTTGCATAGTAAAAGATAGTGTTAAAGCACAAACCACATTTATTTGGATGATTTATGAACAAAAAAACAATGTATTCAACACCCTGGGATTTAGCTATGAGAGACAAAGTGAGAGACAAATAGACAAAAGTGTAAAAAAGTAATCTTTTCTTTTTTCCATGATAGATGCTCATGAATAGAAACAATTGGACAGAGTGGCTGTAATTATTACACACTATTCAACGTTGAGTCCATTCCCTACAGCTTTTGTTCATGACCATAGGCTCAAATGTTGGGATTGGCTCATAGATCTGAATTTGGCATTCTTCCCCCTGAAAATGAAATGAAGCAAGTGAATGAATGGTTTTACTGGAACAAGACAGCATGGCAACTGTCAAAAGACAGTAAGGTAAAATTGATATAATCTGGGACATATGAATTAAAACACACTTTTATTTGTGGGAATGTTGCTCATGTTTATTTCTTCTCCTACTTCTAAAGCAACAAAGTAATTGTGAATGGTTATTTATGCAAGCAAATATCCATCTAGCTGCTAATTCTCATTGTTGTGAGCGAGCCTTGGTAGAAGTCACTAGGGATCATTTACAAAAGCAGCCAAACATGTGGTTTCACTAAAATGGGCACTGATGTGCTAGTTATTGAGGCTATTTAAAGGTACACTGGATATAAAAAGTCTACACACCCCTGCAAAATGGCAGATTTTGTAATAAAAAAAAAGATAAATCTTGTCAGACCTTATTCCACCTTTATGCAATCTATACAAAGACATTGAAAACAAATCAGAAGCAATTTAGTGAAAAAGGTAAAATATATCATACAAAAATCTGGCCAAACATACCTTTCAGAATTATGGCCAAACAAACCTTTGTCTCGTCAGACCATAATACTTTTTTTCTACATGGTTGTGAGAGACTGGGTATACAATACCTTTTTGCAAAGTTTGGGCCTGGATGTTTCTGTTTGTGAGTAAGGGCTTTCATCTTGCTACCCTACCCAACAACCCAGACATATAAAGAACATACAGTATGTACAACAACCAGTACATGCCAAGAAATCCTGCAGCTCCTTTAATGTTGCTGTAGACCTATTGGTTGCCTGTCTGTTTTCTCCCTGTCTTCTCATCAATCTCAGGGGACATCCTGATTATGGTACAGTCACTGTTGAGCCATATTTTCTCCACTTGTTGATGACTGTTTTCACAGTGCTCCATGGTATGTTTAATGATTTGGATACATTTGTTGTAACCCTGTCCTGACTGATACCTTTCAGTCGTGAGATTCCTTTCATGTTTTGAAAGTTCTTTGGGGACTATGGTTTTTGGAGTATGAGACCAAGAGGAATAATCCTACAGGAACAGCCAAACCTTATCTGAGGTCAATCAGAGCTGTTTTAATTGATGTCAGGTTTATACTAACTGCTAGTACTATTTGAGATGAGGCTGAATGTGATTGGTTGATTCTGAATGCAGCCACATCTATTAAAGGGTGTGCACAGTAATGCAGTCATGGTTTTGTATGCTTTTCCTCTTTTAATAAAATGTTTTTGTTTTGCTTTCAACTTCTTATGGATCTTATAGATGGCAAATTTGTAACCAGAATGGGAACTTTGAAAACAAACTTGTTGGTTGTCACTTAATGAAATCTGGCTATTGTTGGTGCCAGCCAGTTTTTCCAGACTTGGATCACAGTTATATAGTAAAAACCACTGTGCAAAGTTTAGGGACCCTGGTTTTAATAGTGTCTGAATGGCAGCAATTTAAATCTCCCCACTGAAAGTCAATTAGTGACATCTGATTGGTGGTTGGTGGCTCTGCCCACTTTTTTTAACCTTGAGTCGAAGTCACTCGGTGACAAACAGCAAAGTTTGGGCACCCTGGCATAAATAGTGTAAGGATGACAGCATTTTATATTTAAGCCAATGAGATTCAATATATGAAATATGATTCGCTGTTAGTGGCCCAACCCACTTTTCCTATTTTTGAACTGCAGTCCCCCAGTGACCAACTCTGCAAAGTTTGGGGACCCAGGCATAAAAATTGTGGGACAGACAGCATTTTACATTTCACCTGCAAAGTTTGGGGACTCAGGCATAAAAATTGTGGGACTGACAGCATTTTACATTTCACCATTGAAAGTAAATAGGTCAAAAGGTGAAATGTGATTGGCTGTTGGTGGCTCTGCCCACTATTTCTAATTTTGAACCACAAATACCCAGTGACTAACTTTGCAAAATGTAACATTAGAATTAATACTTAAATAATGGCATCAGTTTAAATATAAACCAATGAAATTTAATCGGTGGAAATGGATTGGCTGCTGACTTTTCCTAACCTTTGTCCCCCAGTGACCAGATGTGAAAAGTATGGGGACACTGGCATTAAACGTGTGAAATCTATTAACACTGAAATCAATTAAAGAAATGAGATTGGCTTTTGGTAGCTCTGCTCACTTTTTTTTAACCCTGAATACGTAGTCAGCCAGTGTGAGAAAGGCAGCATTTTAAATTTAAACCAAAACAAAAATCAATAGGTGAAGTCTGATTGGCTGTTGGTGGCTCCACCCACTTTTTAAAACCTAAAAATGTGATTCAAGTTTGGTGAGTGTAGCCTCAAAGCTGTAAGATTGGCAGCAGTTTCAGTTTCCCCATTAAAGTCAATGGGTGAAATTGGGCTGAATCGTGTGCTAGTGCACTTATGGATACTGTGGAACCTGGAGCAACATGGTGTTCAGGGAGGCATTCATTCCAGGATTCCCCCTTGATAATTTTATTTTAAAGCTGCCAGAAAATGTTAGCAAATCGAAAGCAAGTTGTGGCTACCAAATGCACCTGCAGTTCTGTTTGTTTTGACACTGTGTGCACAATTAGGGGGGGGGGGCCCTAACTCTGTGCAGCTGCAATTACGATGGAATTATTTTTTTTTAAAAAACTGCATTGTGGGTAAAAACATGCCAATTTGAAGCATTTGCATTTTATACATTTGTATATACTCTGTATGTTTTTTTGCGCTAAACTATTGGCTAAATACAATATTGGTATGGCCTTTGCAATGTCACTGACATCAACCTGCTCTGCTCAGGGATTAATAATCGATTGGGTGCCAAAATGCCTAAAATGTGCCATTGCCCTTAGGACCCGTTTGTGAAAGGATTTCTTTAGTTTCTTACAAATGGATTTACACCAGTGTTTCCTCCACTGACAGCCCCTGAACCTTAAATGGGAGTCACCAAGAGTGGCACTTTTATAAATGGTTGTCATTTGAAAACACACCAGTTTCAATACCAGTAAAAGCCAATGCTGAGTGAATCATGGACTTTCTTAACCAATTTCCAGAGTGGCAGGGAAATTAAAAATGCTATTTGTATTTAAATGGTGTTTGGCATTTCATTGCAACAAATACATACATATTAGTGGGATGTTTTCCTGCTTTGGTGAAGTGACTAATATTTGTGTTACAAACCCTTGGAGGTCACAGGGATACAGCTACACTTATCTATGTATGTGTTAATAGCAGTGGTGTAACCACTGGCCCTCAGGCACAGGTACAAAAACTGGACCTGCCCGCCCAGTCTGGCCCCCTGCTGGCTGGAAGATGTGCTGCACTCTTGCTCTGACTTTTGGGCCTCATCAGGAGCATGTGGTGACTCTGATAGGGACGTGCAGTCCCTACAAGTTAGTAGTCTTGTTGGTTCTCTAGTTAAAGGAGGAATACAGTGTTGCCAATATTTCAGGGATAAAATCAAACTCAACATTCATATCCATTATCAGAATACTGTACCTTTTGGCCAGCTAAGCCCATAAGAAGACAATTCTTGTCACTGTTCATATCTTTTTTCAAACATTCAGTTGGTTCCAGAATCAGACTTATGTCATAATTGAATCCATTCACAACCTTTAGAGAAAATCATTGATTATTAAATTATTCTCACTTCAGCACAGTAACTGTTTTCATCTATAAGCAGTATAGTTTTATATCACAGCAGTAATCTTTTCTCTTGGGCCCCAAGCTGAGGGCTATCACAGATCCAATGTGGTGTAAAAAATGTCAAGTTAGCATTACTATAGAAATCACTGTAATTTGCTTGTAAAACATACACATTTTACAGGATGATATCCACCAGAAAAACAAAATCTTATAAAACAAATGAATACGTCTGTGTCATGCAAGAGCAGGAGTGCTCTAGAATAGTAAGAGTTAACTGACACAGCAAGCTATTTAAAATATATTCCGCTGGTAAAGGAAACACCAGAAACCTACTTGCCTATAGAAATCTGTTAGCTATGGTCTTGAATGCTGCTGGTTGTGTATGGGGGTCACAACCTGCAATGCCTTGTCGTGGCTGTAACATATTGATAACAGCCATACTATGTGTGGGAGTGAAAGCCCACAAAAGGAGTTACTTATGGGCTTTTTTATTAATTTTCAGGTTTGTGAATTCAAGATTGTTTTTCTAATTTGAATAAACTCACATTTCAAATGCTTGCTTATTTATTAATAAGGAAACCTTGTTCAATAAAAAAACTGTAGTTTACAAACTAGAAAAAAAACTCGAAATACTTGAAAAACTTGAATTGAAAATATGGCTTGACTTTTTCTAGGACAACTCCTATTGACTTCTACATGAACTCGCAAGCTTTAAGATGCCTACGTTTTACATTCATTTTTTTCTGATTTTTTTTCCCCTTAATAAATATCAGAGATTCAAGTTTTTGAATTATGGTTCAAATTGTACAAGTTTTAGCACTAAAAAACTTGAATCGGAAAAAATCCCCAAAATCAAACGTTGATAAATCATTCCCATAGAGTCCATATCAAGAAACCTAGATAACATGGAGGTCAGGTGAAAATATAAATGCAAACAAAATATTCATCCCAGAATCCATATCAATGGTATCAAAGACTAGGTATGGGCTGAATCCATTAATTACCTTTCAAACAAGTCCAAACATGACTACCTTTGGTACAGAGGCAGGTAACACTGCACTGATGTTCGGTGCATTGCGTGACTAGAAGTCACAGTGCCTCCCCCCCCAGATGTGCATCTCAAATATTGTATATGAGATCTATCCGAAAGTCAGATGACAGCTATTTTAGGAAAAACATTAGAAACCTTAGCCCTACTCCTGACCCGATGGTGACGTTTTTTACATGAAACAGGGTTATGCACCGAGTCAGGGAAAGTCTGGTATGATAAGAAGCTGCTGCATTTTATTCTTTACCTTTATTTCTACATATGTAACTCTCCCCTGGGAGTCTGGGGCCAATCAAGCAATATAAAAGAAGCCTGGAAGAGTAGAAGCCTGGGGTGCCAAGGCCCTCTAATGATGGGGAGGTCTAAACAGTGACAAATTGTGCCTGGAATGCTCAGGGCTGTAAGAGATGATATGTGTGTACCTGCCCCTCCACCTTTGCTTATCTTGCCCCAGTAGCTCAGACCCCAGAAACAGTAACTCTTAAAGTTTGTAGATTGTTAGATCTTTTGGGCAGGGCTCTCTTCACCTCTTGTATCGGTTATTGATTGCTTTATATGTTACTCTGTATGTCCTATGTCTGAAACCCACTTATTGTACAACACTGCGGAATATGTTGGCGCTTTATAAATAAATGTTAATAATAATAATAATGTCAGTGACAGTAATAAGTCCATTAAGACACAAGGAACACAGCACTTGTAGCATCTTTTCCGCCCCCCCCCCCCTGCAGCCACAGGGTCTGCTTCCTCTGTAGTTACAGTACATCACTGGTTTGGTGCATTTGGAACCAGTAGGAAAAACCATAACCAATAATGTCCTTTTCTAAAAATCTTTTTGCATTCCTGCACCAGGTACAACTGAAGAACAATTGAACTGCTGGTAGGAAGGGTGTATTTTTCAGTTGCATTAACCCTTTTGTTACTGGAGTGCTTGGCATCTGTCATCACCAGTGTGAAAAGTATGAGAGTGGTGGCAATGAGTTTTGGGTGGCTTTTGTGGGTGTTGGTTGGACCTAGGTGTGCTGTTACACTAGTCTAATCTGTGTGCAAGGTGGGTAAGAGACTTATGTAACCCCTAATAGTCTCACATAAAGTCACATGTGGTTGGAAGAGCCATTATTGTTACAGCCTGTGTGAAATCACTCTTAGAATTTAGGGGCCATTTCTGAAAACACCTGCAAGTGCAGTAGTTATAAAATAGATGCAATGAGGAACACGTAGTAATGCAATTCATTGAGGTACTTGAGTGCAAACACATTTCTGCACTTCCACTTGGTTGCCAATGCGTCCATCCTTGTGATGCATGGTGCTCAACTGTTCCTACTGACACTAGTTCTAGTATCCCAGCAGTGGGTTGTGTCAATAGGCGCACCACATTCCCAGTTAACCCCAGTGCCAATGTTGTTTTCAGAGGACAGTATGGATGTGATATAACCCCACTCTGAAAATTAAATGGTAGACGCAACGTGTAGGGCACACATTTTGATGCACACAAATATAGTGGATGCAGCTTGGACCACATGGCCAAAATAACCCTGAAATTATGGAATAAAGCATGATGTAAGTGCAAAACTGAACTTTAAACATTGTACTTGTGTTTGTAAATAACCCCTTTTGTTTAGTTCTCTGATTTATATGTTAGTGCAGTTGGAATGATGGCACGCATATAAAACTGAATCTAAGGCTAATGCCTTGCGTATGGCGTATATTTTTGGCAAGCCAAAAAGTGCTTGCTGAAAATATGTACCATACGCTCCTACCTGTGCCTGCACCCAAATGAATGGAATGCAGGCACATGTAGCCGATATCCGCATGAAAACATGAGACTTATACACTATATGCATGGTGTGGCATTAGCCTACCAACTGATATCTGGTGCAATTTCTGACAGTGTGATTGGCTGACTGAGTTTTTCCACCTTGCTTTTCTTGAACTGCAGGAAAAAAACATGGTCTTGAATTTTAATAAATTGGCTCCCATGTGTTCCTGCATTTAATCATTGAAACATTCATCAAGACCCAAAAAGGATCATCCATGACATTAAAACAAACCTGACCAAGAAAATAAGGACATGATGTTTTTCAGTAGCAGGGTCTGTTGAGCATGAATTGTGAAAATAAATTGTTGTATAAAAAGCAATAGAGCACTCATTCACAAAAGCAATGAAAGGCAGTGCATTGTGGGTAATAGGTATAGAATAGGTATTCTATTTAATGCACATTACCTGCATGCTGGCACTGAGAACTCTCTTGATCTTGTACCAGTACTCACTGTTACTCTCATGATTGTATGACTCCTCCACAAACCTCTGCAATCTCATTACATTCTTGGAATCCACTGGCATTTTTACCCAGCCTCCCAAACTTGGTGCTGTATGGGGAATCACTTCATCATCTACTTCCTGGGACATACTGTGAAGAAACTGTGCTGCCAAGACACAGAGGACTATAGGGTAAATCATACTGATGTTCTTGGTAGAAGCTGATCTGGAAGAAAAAGTTTTCACACAGTGAATATTCATTACTCAGAAAGACACACCTTATGGACTAAAGGCGTTACGTGGCAAATCCATGTAATGAATATGAAATCAAACTGAGCTTCCCTAAAGGCAAATATCACAAAGGGCATGCAATAAATATCTATAATTTTTTTGCTAACTAACTGCATTTAGCTTTCATCCAGTTGTTTGCAGTTATTTAAACAATTCATGTAGTTAGTGTAGTATTACACTGCTTACACATGTGATAAACTGCTTGGATAACAATGGGTTTGTTGATTCTGCTGTGTTAGTACAAGTAAAGCAGTGAGAGAGGCACAGTAAATTCTGGTATAATTATTATAACATGGCAGGTAAGACTGGCCTGCTCCATACTTGCTCTCAGCTTAGACAGGAAGTGAAGTACTATAGGAAACAAATGGCAAAACAGTAGGAATGCCCTTAACCTAAATGTCCACACAAGCAGAGGTTACTACGATACCAGTGTTGCGAAGTAGCAGCAGTTTCCCTGTTCTACTTTTTTAAATTTTGTTATTGGGGTGGAGGAGAATATGTTTGCAAAAACAGGGGAAAGGAAAGTAGGGAAATAGTGTGGGCATTAGAGAATGCCAGTCCCTGGCAGCAATATGGTTGGAAGCAGTTACAGTAACAAGCACTATCCCTGAAACAGGTTCCTTTGAAACAGGTTTGGTGGCTTAAAAGGAAATGTGAAAATCCAGGATTTCTCTGGGTGTGTAATACCCTACCATGTGATTGTGTGGCTCTACATAGACAACATCCGTTTGAATGAGAAAAAATGCTTTGTATGGTTGTAAGGGCAAATATAATTACATAAATAACTGAATTGGAAAGCCAGCTTGGTTCATAGTATAGTCATTTATTTACTAGAATCACCACTCTGGCCCCTTTGCAGAGCTATCAACATGGGAAGAGCTTTATCCGGGGGAACAGTAGGATTCTGAAACCCGGATGTGAGGTCACGGCCCATGTGCAGAAGTGATTCTGAAGCTGCTGGACCCCATTGCACATGCGCACATTGAATATTTTATTCTGCACATGGGGACACTGGGTATTTTTAGATAGAAAGATAGAAAACAGGAAAACAGGAGGAAAAGGGTAGAATGACAGGAGACCAGGGGAGGGAGTCAGAAATTGGGTAACTCCTGTGAAAACAGGGGCAGTTGACAGGTCTGCCTTATTCACAGTTTTAGATTGATTAGTGGGAAAACACCCACAGCCAGCTATATTCTTTATACCCTCACATTTACAATAGGGTAATATAAAAAGTGAATTTTTATCCAAAAGTATACATATATTTCTACCCCTTTGTTTTGTAAGTTATATTTTTACCCTAGTACCCTGCTCCCCTGCACAGCACATCTGCCTCCCTCTGACTGACCCCCCACCAGAGAAATAAGGAAGGCTTGTTCTGCTAAGTGGGGGCTTCAAAGGAAATGTAAAAACTAAGAAAGTCTATGTAAATACAGCCATAAGTACTCACAGAAACGCTGCACTTTGATAGTCCTCTATCAAAAGAAATACATGATTTCTTGTCTCCTTCCTTGTCTCCTTAATTCCTGTCAATCCACACTCACCAGCACACCCTAGCCTTTCCACTCTGTTCCACCTGGTGCACAGTATTTAGAGAGACGTCGGCACTCTCCACCACGATCCAAATAGCACAATATACCGGCACAACAGGACATGTCTGACGAAGGGGCGTGCCCCCGAAACGTTACATGGTTTGCTACTATTAAAATCAGCAGAGTTTATCCCCCCAAACAAATCCTGTTGTGCCGGTATTTTGTGCTATTTGGATCCTTAATTCCTGTGCCAGAGTCTACACAGCTCTCTCCCCTCTCCTGCTCCCCCTTCCCTCAAGAATGCTAAGAACTCCCTTCCCCCCCTTAAGCCGGCCTAGCGGTGCCCCATTCTCAAATCCGGCCCTGTGTATAATTATTATCCATAAATCATTCATAAACATACACTAATAACCGACTTACTACTCAATCATAGCTTAGATCCGTGCGCAAAATTTGCACTGAAGCCAACAATTTTTGCCCATGCATGTGCAATTTGCTTAGGACACATTACTGATGCGCACCAGAATTCACCTTGAGACTTAAGGGAATTTGCTTAAAATCAGGAGAACATTACTGGGGGGGACAGGAGACTGTGGGGGGAACCAAAATTGGGTAACTCTCGATAAAATAGTCGGGGTTGACAGCTCTGCATCTCAAACAAACGATCTGCAGTGAAACAGAAGAAGGGAGAGGGCAGTTTAAGCTAGTTTAAAGAGAAAATATACAAATTGTTTGTTCAGTCAACTGATGAGCCTACAAGAAGTGGAAGAAATTAGGTACTGTGAGTACTAGAAGAACCCATACATAAGCGAACCAGAGACCTTCCTCGCACACCCTTGGCTCTCCAAATTATATTAGGCGCCCGGTGCACACTGCTGGAGGGATCAGCACCCTCCTAAAATCCAAACAGCAACAAATGCAATGGCACTCAGAGCTGAAAACGGGACAAGCCCTTTGATTCAAACTTTATTGCGTAGATGCATCGTTTCGGGGCAAAGTGACCCCTTGATAAGATGCAACATTTGCCCCGAAACGATGCATCTCCGCAATAAAGTTTGAATCAAAGGGCTTGTCACGTTTTCAGCTCTGAGTGCCATTGCATTTGTTGCTACTAGAAGAACCCACACATACTGTAGATGCCAGACTGCAGAGTAGAACTCAGCTTTTTTCCTGGCTGTTCTCTCCACACAATCTCTCTGTTTGTCCCCCTCACAATCTATTTCAGTACTCCACCCAGTGCTAAGCTATTAATGCATATTAAATGGGATGTTCAGATTTAAAACACTTTAAAGATGTAAACAGATTTGCCCATTTGAATAATATTGGCAGTTTCTGTTAACAAAAAAACACCATTTCCAGAACTGTCAACTTTCTTAAAGTGGGCACTGGGGACTCCCAAAAATGTTTACCTGCGACCGGAAGTGACGCTTGCATATCCTTGATCACATTTGGTATGGATTTGTGGGCAGGCCACGAAGGCCAGGGCCCAGGGCAGCAAAGATCTAGGTGTGGCATGCTGCCTGCTGGCTACAACCTCCCTACAGATTTTTGACAGCCACTTGAATCTCTCGCCTGCCTCAGTAATGAAGATTTGCAAATGAAGGAGGCATGTGCAGTAGACATTGACACCTGCACTTCCCAGGTAGCTCTTGCAACATCATTCCTCTGTAGGCAGGATCCTTCACAGCTAAGGTGTCGGTGATCCCCTTAGCTTGGGCAGACAGCAGGTTGTCTATGATTTAATCAGTGCAACCTTTTCAAGTAAATATCTTGTTAATAGAAACTAATTGCCAATTTTATTTAAATGAAAAATTCTGTTTCAAAGGTGAGCATTCTCTTTAAAATATACATTTAACATTTTTCTAGGAATGGATGTAACAACATTTTATAGGTTAGGCTGAAAATGGTCACAAATCCATAAAGTTAAATCTTTCCACAACTCTTAATTTAATTCAGGGGGAATCCCCTGCCCCCATTGGGCAAACTGGTGTTTTACTAGTCAGGGGGCAAATCATACTGGTCCCAGAATTGGCACATTGATAACTCTCGTCATGGCAAATTTGTGTAACAGATTGTTGAGGACACTACCAAAAATCATGCTATACTGTCATTTCAAAAGCTTGGTCTACCGAAGTAATAAAAAAGCTAGGGCTGAAAACATGCCTGAAATGCACTCAATTTAGTGTGGAGCTGCAGAGCTGCTTTTGCAGATCTAAAACTAGCTATGCATCCATATGGTGGAATCTAGTTGGAAATCTGTCACCTTCTTAAAGTTCCTGGTGGAAACTGCTTGTTTCAACCATTTCTGCAGGATATTTGATGCATATTTGACAAAAATAAGGTTTTCTAAAGTTAACCCTCCAAGCAAAGGTGTCTTTCCAATCCAGACAACCTACAACCTTTCCATTAGAAGTTTGTTCTGAGCTTCCAATGTGTGCCATTTGATAAGTTGCAGATTCCAGGCCTTATTCATGCCAAACATGCCAAGCAAAGATGGCTTTTCAATCTAAATAGTCCTCCACAACCTTTCCATTGTAAGTTTGTCCAAGTTCCCATTACCTGTTTAGGAAAGTAGTATTTTTTCTGACTATTCTAGAACATGGCCTGTGTAACATCAATATTTGTATAAGGAAGCTGTCCTTTGCCCCAAGTTTCAACCTTTGATGCTTTTATTAAAACCCCAGAGATGACAGGGATTGAACCCAGGGCCTCATCTATGTGAAGCATGGAGGCTTCCACTGAGTCACATCTCCTTTAGTCAATTGTAGTGCTAAATTAGCATTTCAGTATTTCAAAACCTGGTCTACCAAATGGTAACAAAAACAGCAATGGTTAACAATATATAGTTAGTTAAAAATGTCTCTTTAATTAAATGGTATGTATTGACCCAAACATCTAAAAGTGTACATTTCAGCAACAAAACAGGGCAATATGTTTCAATACAGGTACATCAATAAAAAACAAAACATCCAGTGTTTCGACACATCAAAAAACTTTTTTAGTTATAAAAAAAATTATCTAAAATAGGCGTTGTGTAACATGAGCAAGTGAATCAAAAATCAAAAGGAGTACCTGGCCCTTGATTATTAACCAAGCCTTATTATTTCCAATATCTTTTGTTATTTATCAGCTCAGTAAGTGATATTTTAATTGAATTTTTCATTAGTCACAAACGCAAAGTGGTGGTCTTTAATTTAGCTAGAACAGACTGGCAGATAACCACCAAAATATAGTTTATTTAAAAAAGTATTAGGGGAATTTTAAGAACGGAGAATATTTGCTAATAATTGCCAGACAAGATGGGCTTGATTTGCCACACATGCTATTTTAGACATACTTTGTTTTCTTCATTATATAAATGAACTACAAAGGCATTGAATGATATAGACCAGTGCTGTTTTGAACACTCCCCTTTTTTTAAACCACAACCATGTTACCACAAGAGCTTTTATGCCTATACCCATATTAATGGTGGTAGCACAGCAAAAACCCAAATGGTTGGTGCTCACTGCATATGTGAAAGAAGTTATGTCATATTAAGACATATCCTTAAATCCATATGCCTCCCCTGTAGATTGTGCTGCAACCCCCATCACATAACACACCTTCCATAAGGGTCCATAATAATTCACATGTTGTTGAACTCCCAGAACAAACCCCTACCATGTTCACCTCTCACAGGCACAAAGGGCAGGCAGAGTATGGCACACACAGGAAGCATAGACTAGACAGAGTATGACACACACAGGCATCATAGAGTATGGCACACTCAGGCAGTACAGGCCAGGCAGAGTAAGGCACACACAGGCAGCATATGGCACACAAAGGTAACATAAGGCAGGCAGAGTATGGCACACACAGGCAGTACAGGCCAGGCAGAGTAAGGCACACACAGGCAGCATATGTCACACAAAGGTAACATAAGGCAGGCAGAGTATGGCACACACAGGCACCATAGGGCAGACAGAATATGGCACACACAGGCAGCATAGGGTAGGCATAGTATGGCACACACAGGTAGCATAGGGCAGGCAGATAATGGCACACACAGGGAGCATAGGGAAGGCAGAATATGGCACACGCAGGGAGCATAGGGCAGGCAATACATACAGTGACACAATGCTGGTACTGCTCCTAAAGTTCGTCTTAGGTGAACAATATGGGCGCTTACAGTCTGAGTCTGAGGTGTGAACCATTTCAGTACTCATTCATAGCCGGATTTTTTTCATCCAAATACTCCTTTACACCTTATTTTTGGTTGGAAGTTTAAGCAGTACTTTTTTTGATTATTTTAGAACATGGCCTGTGTAAGTAACATCAATATTTGTACTCCTTGCTGCAACCTCTGGTGTATAGGCTCTTATCTAAAACCCTGGAGATGCCGGGGGTTGAACCCGGGGCCTCATACATGCAAAGCATGCGCTCTACCGCTGAGCTACATCCCCATTATCTGACACAAGGAGTGAGAATGGCGAGTGAGAAGACATCTATTAGCATATCAAAACCTGGGCTACCAAGGTTTTTTTTAAGTCAGAGGGACAGTATACACCCCATTGTTAACATGGGCTAAATACATAGGGCATGTGCTCAACATACCTTTGCCCTTAATTAAGAAATATCTTTAGTTTTTGTTATTTCTGGCACTAAAGAAAATGAAACCAGTATCATTTATAAAAAAAAAAAAACTAATAGGTTAGGCCCCCATTTAGTGCACTGAGAAACTCTAGGAAGGAACCACTGCTCTTAAACCTTTACACTTTCAGTAAGGCAGCCTTTTTCAAAGCATATTTGATAGCACTATATTCACACATGTTTGCTTCTGAACCCTAGAGAATACTTTAATGAAGTTCTTTTATCCAAAATCATGGAGGAGCCTGGGATTGAACCTAGGCCTCATACATGCAAAGCACACACTTGACCCCCAAGCTGCTGAAGGATAGTCTGATCACTTACTATTGTTGCCTTCTATTGGGTCTGAGGTACCAGTTTAAGACTAAAACCAATATTTCTAAGGAGAGCACCACCACAGTGGAATGCAGTGCAAAACTCAGGCGCTAAATGCAGGTGGAACACAGCATGTTGCGTTCCACCAGTGTACAGTGCTTACATGTGCCTCTGTGAGTACAGAGGGATAGCTACCAGCTCTTGGCTCTTTGTCAAGTGTCCCTTGACAAAGAGCCAGAAGGCTCAAAACATGTTGTGTGGACCTAACACTTTTTTTAAACAGTTTATCAGTCTCATATCCCTGTTGCCCTATTTTGTTCTTTCATTGGAAGCTGCACCTGTGGCGGAGGTGCATACAAGGATATGGATGAGCTGTGCTACTTTTTTGTTGTACCAATTAAAAACATTTTGTGGTCCCTACATATCTCTTGTTATTAATAATATATATGTCAAAGACAGCAGTATTAAATGCTTCACTAATTGAAAGAAACTATGTAAACTGTCATTATTGCTTATGTTTAATAAAAAAGAAGTTACAAAAAACATTTTGTGGTGTGGTTTAAAGTGAATGGGCCCTCCAACACAAAGACCAGAAAATTCTGCCCCTTGGAACTACAGAAGTTGGACAGCACTGCACTACACAATCCCTATAACACTAATAGTTGCGCCCCTCCCCAGAACACCCACCCACACGTGCATGACATAAGAGCACCACGGCATCTTACACAAGCATGCATATAGGGTTTAGGGAGGCATGTCAGCTGGCTCAAATTTATAAACAAAAGATTTGTGTGACCTTTCAGTCTTAGTGCAGAAAGTGAAATTTAGGTGTCCTGGCATTGTCTAATTCCAGGCAGTGTCATTCTGTGGCTACTAAAGCAAATAAAGTGCTGTCTTGTATAAAAAAGGGCATTGACTCAAGGGATGAGAACATAATTTTGCCCCTTTATAGGTCCCTGGTAAGGCCTCACCTTGAGTATGCAGGGCAGTTTTGGGATCCAGTCCTTAAGAAGGATATTAATGAGCTGGAGAGATTGCAGAGACTGCAACTAAACTGTTAAAGGGGATGGAAGATTTAAGCTATGAAGTTAGACTGTCAAGGTTGGGGTTGTTTTCTCTGGAAATGAGGTGCTTGCGAGGGGACATGATTACTCTGTACAAGTACATTAGAGGGGATTATAGGCAGATAGGGGATGTTCTTTTTTCCCATAAAAATGATCAACGCACCAGAGGTCACCCCTTTAGATTAGAGGAACGGAGCTTCCATTTGAAGCAGCATAGGGGGGTTTTCACGGTGAGGGCAGTGAGGTTGGGGAATGCCCTTCCTAGTGATGTGGTAATGGAAGATTCTATTAATGCCTTTAAGAGGGGCCTGGATAAGTTTTTGAACAAGCAGAATATCCAAGGCTATTGTGATACTAATATCTACAGTTAGTATTAGTGGTTGTATATATTGTGTATGTATGTGAGTGTATAGATTGGTAAGTATAGCTTGTGTGTGCTGGGTTTACTTGGATGGGTTGAACTTAATGAACCCTATGTAACTATGTTATCTGATGCTCCAGCAGCCATCCTAAAGCAGGTGAATAGCAATTTACAACATTACAAGATACAGTTACCTTGTTGATACTCCAGCTCACATTATATGGGGGCATATTTATTATAGTGTTTAAGGCAACATCAGATCTCTGCTTTGCTTTTTATTAACACAATATAATAAATATGCCCCATATTATATCTTAAACAGTATCATAGCTGATGTTGAGCATTTGGCTCGTGGACGCACAGGGTTGGGATTAAGATGGTTGAACGTGACAGGGTGAGCTAAAACCAATATTGACCAAGTTGATAAAAAAAACAAAAACTTATTGCTCATATCTTCTACTTGCATTTTACCACAAAGTAATTCCGTTTTATATTGTCTGCCCTTTTAAAAAGGAAATTATTTCCGAGTTATCTGAGGACTAACAGACAGGAAGAGATGTGGCTTAAGAATAAACCAACATTTACTTATTGTAAGAATTGTGTAGCATGTGAAACCACTAAAAAATACAGCAGTAAAAGTGTTCAGTGCATTCTCTAAGGGGAGAACATATACAGTAAAACAGCCATTGAACTGTAATATGAAGAATATTGGCTACCTCCTACAATGCCCCTGTGGAAAACAATATGTGGGAAGAACCACAAGAAAGCTAAAGATTATGCACTTTGGTAGAAATACTATAAACACGAGTTTTACACTTAATAGTAGTGTGTTGGGGGGATCCTTAATTGAGAAGGCTCTAGGGATTTTTGTAGATAACAAGTTGCCTAATTCCAGGCAGTGTCATTCTGTGGCTACTAAAGCAAATAAAGTGCTGTCTTGTATAAAAAAGGGCATTGACTCAAGGAATGAAAACATAATTTTGCCTCTTTATAGGTCCCTGGTAAGGCCTCACCTTGAGTATGCAGAGCAGTTTTGGGATCCAGTCCTTAAGAAGGATATTAATGAGCTGGAGAGAGTGCAGAGACTGTAACTAAACTGGTAAAGGGGATGGAAGATTTAAGCTATGAGGTTAGAATGTCGAGGTTGGGGTTGTTTTCTCTGGAAAAGAGGCGCTTGCGAGGGGACATGATTACTCTGTACAAGTACATTAGAGGGGAATATAGGCAGATGGGGGATGTTCTTTTTCCCCATAAAAACAATCAGTGCACCAGAGGTGAGGTTGGGGAATGCCCTTCCTAGTGATAATAGTTGTAATGGCAGATTCTGTTAATGCCTTTAAGAGGGGCCTGGATGAGTTCTTGAACAAGCAGAATATCCAAGGCTATTGTGATACTAAAGTCTACAGTTAGTATTAGTGGTTGTATATATAGTTTATGTATGTGAGTGTATAGATAGGTCAGTATAGGTTTGTGTGTGCCACGGGCAACTAATCTCCCCGCAATGCCATCCCACTGGCAAGAATGTAAATTGCCGGTAGGATGGCATATGCGTCGCTGCGATTTGCTGAAGTCACCTAAAGTTTCCTCTTAAGGCAACTGTGGGCGACTTCTCTAAATTGTAGCGTCGTGTATGCCATCCCACCGGTATTTACATTCTTGCCAGTGGGATGCCCGCGGCAACAAAGATTTGTCTGCCACAGCCCTTAGGATTTCTGTATTTAATATGTTTTATCTATTTATGCATTTATTTATGTATAGATATAAATTGGGCAATATAACAAGCCCCTATGACCTTTAACCTATAAATACTAGGGGTGGGACACAAGAAACCTCTGAGGAAGTGTATTGTATACACGAAACATGTTAAGCTAGGTTCAGGAATCCTATATATAAGTCTGGATTTTTGTTTTTCTATTTAATTGATTAAAATTCTTCTCAGTACATTCTGATTTTTGTTCTATTTGGAAAGGGCTGTCTGGGAGTGCTGGGAGTGGGAACTAGCTGAGAGCATTAGGACCCTGCAGGCACCCGGAGGAGAATCACATGGCAGGAAGGGAAGCAAGCTCTGAATTGGAGCAGGAAGGAGACTTCTACTGCTGGTAACTTATACAACGTGGGATTTTTCCAAACTCAAAGCAAGTTGCTTAATAGCATGCAGGGCTGTTTAGATAGTCTGCTACACTATGAACTCTGTCTGATTTTGTTTTGGGAGGAATGCAAGTGGAGGAGGGTGATTTACTTATACAGCACTGCATTTATACTATGTGGTAAAACCAACACACTGTTTATTCCACTGACACCTTAATGACAAGAGACTTGTGGGAACTTTAAACATGGAATAAGCAACTTGTATTTATGTGTGAAGTACTGAAAGGGTTTGGAAGGAGCGCTGTTTAACTCTCTTTTTCTCTTATATTCACTGCAGATCTTCTTCCTGGATGGGAGGGGCTTACTTGCCTATACTTTACTTCCTCCACAAGGTAAGTGTATGTAATAATGGATCATCTGTAGTGTAATTAGTACTGGAAGCTAGAAACACTAAATGAGTGGATATATGATAAACTTTATTTATAACAATGTTAAGTTTTTGTAGTTTAAAGGAGAACTATTCCCCTTTGAAAAGCTCCCTTAGGAGTGTTCATATACAGTTTTAAAGGAAGGAGAACTATACCCCCCACCAGGTCAAAAATCCCCCTTAACTGGCCTGCCTCGACTCCCCCACCTGGTCCTTATCGCATAGTCTGTAACTTAAAAAACATACTTCGGGTCTCGCCGCTGACACGGGCCCTGCTTGAGCATGTGCAGTTGGGGCTAGCAGGAAATTAGTGTAAACTGCGCATGCTCAAGCAGGGTCTGTGTCAGCGGCGAGACCCGAAGTATGTTCGACTGACCGGAAGATGGAGCCCAGGTGTGCTGCTGCCAACGCTCTGCTCTTTTAGGTTGGGGTTTTCTATAGGGCCATTTTTTTTAAGTTACAGACTATGCGATAAGGACCAGGTGGGGGAATCGAGGCAGGCCAGTTAAGGGGCTTTTTGACCTGGTGGGGGATATAGTTCTCCTTCCTTTAAGGCTGTATATGAACACTTCCTATAGAAATGATGAACTGCTAACAATGGTTCCAAAGTCCATCCGTATAGCATTGATTTACTATATCCTCACGTCAGTTTGTCTATAAATAGCAGGGTTACCTGTGTGGTTATAAAGCCATATACTTCCTACTGCTATTTGATTGAGACAGGTATGGTGCTTGCTGTAGTTTGGGGAAAGGGGGGGGGGGGTGATGACAAGAATAAGTAATAGAATCCGTTTAGTGCCACAAAGGTTGGTTCAGAATTAGTTCTGTGCAGCTCTTTATAGAAAGAAATGTCTTCAGAGGCTTTATGGCTACCCACCCTAAACACCACGAATCTATCCAAAACCTAATTTTTTTTTTTCAAAATAAAAGAAAAATTGATTATAAGCAATTAACCATTATATTGTAAAAGCCTAGATAACCTGTCAGTTAACATTTGGTATAATGTAGACAGTGATATTCTGAAACAGTTTGTAATTGGTCTTTATTTGTTTTGGGTTTTTGATATTTAGCTATTTATTTAGCAACTATCTCTTGCTAGGGTGTAGTTTACCCTAACAACCAGACAGTGGTTTGAATAAGGTGAATAGTTTTTACCTCTTTTATCAGTCATTGGTTGTTTTTGTATGTTCATTGTTTACACCATTTATTGTTCAGAGCTGCAGAATATGTTGGCACTTTATAAACCTGTGTTGATAATAATTGGAAAGGGGTTTTCACATGAAAACTGTCTGTGCTGTGTCACCATAGCTTTACAACATGGATTAGAAAGCTCCATGGGTGCAGGGAAGCTCCAGCTTCCTCCATGTTGCTGTATGCTGGCACTGACTGGCAGCCACTACTCCTTTCTCTGCAGCTGCCCTGGCAATAATAGTGACTTTTAGTGTGGCGTAAGTTACAAACTTGGGGCAGGAATATGAATAGGGCCCTTATTTGGCAGGTGGAATGATATATTTACTCTTAAAGTTACCAGGAGGTCAGGGTAAGGTCTCTTCTGACCCACTCTTCACTGTTCCATCTATATGTTTGCTCACTACTCTGTTTAGAACAACCTAGTTCCCACAGTCAACTAGGAATTTCCTTTTTTTATTGTGATGTGGGTTTTTTTTAGATGAAGTGACTGCACTTGAAATTAATAGAGTAAAGTCTGTTTTACTGTTAGTTCCCCCGCAAGTGAAATAGATAAGCTTTTCCTTGAGCCGGTGCTCCTTTTTAGAAAAAAAATGCAGTGGCCCATGGAAATACTACCCAAGCACTGTGCTGGCTTTTCCTTACTATATATCTCAATTTCTCTGGCATTTGGCTTTCTGAGCATGCGCAGTACAGTAAAGTAGATTGCACTGGGTTTACTCTACTGCTCGTGCATCAACAGGGATTTTCACAATTGGCGGCAGAAATTAAGTAAAATTACTGCACAGAGCAGATACTTTTTTTCCCACAGACTGGTGCTGTTCTCTCCTAACAAGGTCACTGGCCTGGGTGAAAAAACTAGCAATCTATTTCACTGGGGGGTGCCTTATAAAAATGAAATAGACTTTACATGTACTTTTAAAGATTCTCTCAAAGGTTTATGCTCTTGATTATAGACTGCAAGGTTATTATTTCTATGTAAAATATGTGACATGTAAATTATATATCCCTGCACCCCAGGCATAATATGGCATAGCTACACCCTGTACCTGTATGTAATGGGTACCATGATATTGAAATGCAAACGTAATTGGTTGATAAACCAGTGTATTATATCCAGTAAGACAAAAATGCTTTGTTTAAGACAGGATGGAGTTTTGTGTTGTGGTTAACACACGTTTAAACTTACACAACCAATCCTGCTTGAGCAGAACATGTTCTCAAAGTAGGTCATCAGTTTGACATAATTTAATGTATCCCAGAATAAAGATGTAGCACATATAATTTTGGAATCAATGCATTTACAGATAGATTGTTATGAGACACCTTTGGCAGGTCCATGGTTTGTTTGCTAAAGTTTTTCTTTAGCACAGAAAGTAAATATTTTTTATTTTTTTTTTTATTTTTCTAATGTTTATGCTTGCCATACCATGATAAATCTGACCTACAGCAATTTCAAGTCAAGTAGGAATTTATTACCATTTGTACATAGGAATTATTATGCAGCATAGGTCAATAAGACACATTTGTATTTTACAATGTAATACACAATTACACTACAATTACAACTGATACATAATAACAAGTGCAATGGTAAAGTGCTGTCAGTGCTGAGTGTGCTAAAAAGTTTGTGGATTTCCATTTATACATTAATAATCCTAGACTCCAGTAGTACAGATATATATATTAGAATATATGAACAGTGCAGAGAGTTTATGAGTGAAATGAGTGCTAATGGCTGTGTATGCTGTGTATTTCCTTACACCTGGGTTAATTTGCAATTTGTCTGACTGCTCTTGGAAAGAAGCTGTTAAATAGTTTTAGCTCCTAGCTTTTATGCTTTTAGGCCTTCGGTGTCTAAAAGAATAGGCTTATTCCAGATGAACAGTTGATTCCTTGGGTGACTTGGGTCGCTAGTAATGGCTTTGATTTTGTTCTTGCATCTGGCAGTATCTAGGTCAGATAATGATGGAAGTGTGGTGGTTATGATCCATTCAGCAGTTTTAACCACTCTTAGGAGAGAGGCTTTTTCCTGTTGTGTGATGCTGCCATACTACACTAGAATATTACCAGTTAGAATGCTTTCTGTAGTGGCTCTGTAGAAAGTAATTTGTGCCAACTTGACACCACATTGCTCCAGTCTTCTAAGGAAATGTAGATGTTGGTGAGCTTTTTGGATTAAGGCTTTAGTGTTGTTGGTCCACTTTAAAGAATTTGCGATATGTAAACCTAGAAATTTGATGCTCTCAACTTTTAAATCTTCAATTTGTAGTCGCACATGTTGATACAGTCTGAAATCTATGATCATCTCTTTTGTTTTTATTGTGTTGAGAACCAGGTCATTTTTCCCACTGTACTTTCATCTATCTATATCTATCTATAACCTGTTTCATCATTGTTCTGAATGAGACCAAGGACTTTGCAATTATCTGCAGTTAATGAACAGTCTGAAGTGTATAAGGAGAAGAGCTTGGGACTAAGACAGTATTCTTGTGGTGTGCCTGTACTGATTAAGATTGTAGTAGACATGCGGTTCCCAACCGTGACAAACTGTGGTCTGTTAGTGAGAAAATCATGAATCCAGTTATAGAAGTGCTGGGGCAGAGCGAGTGTTGCAAGTTTGTTAATTAGTTTGTGTGGATTTACAGGTATAGTGTTGAAAGCAGAACTGTAGTCTAGGAACAGCACGCGTATGTATGTGTTGGGTTTCTCCAGATGTTGCTTAGGCAACGGCATCTTTTGTAGATCTAGCAGTACACAAATTGGAGTGGATCCAGAGAGCTTGGAATAATGGAGTTTATACTTTTGAGAACCAGTTTTTCAAGGCACTTCATAGCAACTGATGGTGCTGTGATAAGTCTGTAATCGTTGAGGCTCTCAATTTTAGGCTTTTTTGGTTTTTCTCTGAAACCTGACCCATTGCCCTTCATAAAATTAGTAGTGGCATCATTATAAATCCGATGTCATGCAGCGGGAAGGTGACCTTAATAAGAGGTAAGAAATCATCTGAAAAATCATTTGCATTCGTTTTCAAGCATATGGTATATGGTGCATTATTATGTCTTCAATTATAAATGTATTTTTGGTTATGCACATAATATATATTAAAGGGGAACTGTCATATATATATATATATATATACACATACCCTAGCTGCAGTGAATACTTAATAGTTCTTAAAAAATAATTAGTGCTTTTTTTTAACCTTGTTATTCTTACCTAGTATTTTTTCCTACTTCCAAACATCTAAATCATGCTGTTTGACAACAGTACATTGCAAAGATTGTTCCTCCTCATGGAGATTTCTGTGCACTGCAAAAACCTAGAATAGTTAAATACATAAATATTGATATTTACAAATATTCATCTACACTGTTTCAAGATTTCCGGGTTGTCCCATCTTACACATATTCATATAGATACAATTATGATTTGCAGGACCATGGAGAAGAAAAGCTGGGACCCCGCAGTGGTATTGCCTGTGTGTATAACATCCATTCTTGTCTCTTCAGTGGCACTGGAGGTGGTTTATTTAATTCTGACTATCCCAGGAAATGGACAAGTAATGCTTTTTGTGCTGACATCTTATCTTTTATTTAATGTCATTGGTAACATGTTAAGATTCATTCAGAGCAATCCAACTATTAAAGGAGTCTTTCTGGAGCATGGCAGCATGGGACAAGGTTGGGAGTGAGTATTTTTAAAGTCTTGAATACTTCTCTACTCTTATAACTTATTTATCACTTTGTAGGTAAAATATAAATAATAAGCTAAGTCAGCTTTATATGAACAGGTTGTTGATTTGAGAATTGTGTGACCAGTGCTTTTTAGCAATAACATTATATTAGGGCTATACGTACAAAAAATGCAGTGGCTTGATCCCCCCCCCCCATCATCTTGTATGCCAGGATGGGTGGACAGCAAGCATTTCAGAATAGGGGCACATAAATCAGTAAAGAATGTATCCAAGGTGAGCATAGTGCACTCTTTATAATAGTTACATAGTTACATAGTTACATAGGGTTGAAAAAAGACCAGTGTCCATCAAGTTCAACCCCAGAACTCATCCATGCCCCTCTTAAAGGCATTAACAGAATCTGCCATTACCACATCACTAGGAAGGGCATTCCATAACCTCACTGCCCTCACCGTGAAAAACCACCTACGCTGCTTCAAATGGAAGCTCCTTTCCTCTAATAATAATGTCTCTGACAAAATCTAAAGTCTTATTTTGTGCTCCTGTTAGTAGAAAACTGCCCCGGCCCGGGTTTATTCTCAGTGAGCACCACAGAGTTATCCTCTTCTTGCGGATGTGCATGCACAGTAAAGTGAAAAGCCAAACTTTACCAAAAAAGCCTGCTTTTTCACAATACTGCACATGTATCAGCCTTGGCGTAGTGAAGAAAAGGGTGGCTCCGTGGTGCTCACTGAGGGGTTGATTGGGGGTGATTTCACATTTCCCTATTCTTTAAGAAAAAATATTGAATGAGAGCTTGAGACAATTTCCATTTTATAGAAACTTTGAAGCTTTTTCCATGTGAATTTTCACATATTTTTTCTCTAAGAAATCATGACTATTTGAGGCTTCAGAAATTGCTCTTGCATATTGTTCACAAGAAAAATGCAAGCTGGATTGTGATAAATCCTCCCCTTAGGATTAGGATAGATTTAAATGTTCTTTTAATCTTTTAAAATACGCTTCTGAACCATCCAACAATAATAATTCAATGTAAGGTCTGTATTTAATATCCCACATGAGCAACCGAACTCCATACCTGGTCTAAATATTTTTAAGGTGCTGAATGTGCCCTCTGTATTTAATTATATTGCTTCTGTATTGCTATTAACTTGGGATGCACAAAATCCACTTTTTTTGGATTCAGCCGAACCCAGAATCCTTTGTGAGAGATTCGGGTAAATACCGAACTGAATCCGAATCCTAATTTTCATATTCACGCTATTAACTAGCATCTCCATACAGGTACTTCTATAGTATAGCACAGCAGAATATTTTTGGCACTTTCTAGATACTAATGATATCTAAATGCTAATGATATTAACTATGTATTGGCTAATGGCAGACTAGGTATTTAGTTTAGTTATCATTAGCCTTGCCTCATATACTGTATCCTCTTGCCTTTGTAGGTATTGCTACTCCTGCCAAACTCATGTTCCACCAAGATGCCATCATTGCTTTGATTGCAACGTGTGTGTCCTTCGGAGAGATCATCATTGTACGCTACTCGGAAAGTGTGTTGGGCACTCCAATTACCGCTACTTCTTTTGTACCTTAGTTCATGGTTGGTTGGCACTTCTCCTCGCTACATTTCTCAACGCTGAGATTTTCATGGAGGTGCTACATGAGGGTTTTGGATTTCACAGCTTCTTTCTTCTTTTGATGCCTTGGATGATGCTGGTCACAGGTAAACATGAGGTTTATGTATTTCATTTTTCTGCATTTACACTGCAGTATTTTCTTTAGCAATATCTAATATTAATTAGCATTTTGTAAAATCAGCATCTATAGGGGTCATTTACTAAGATCCAAGGCAGATAGGTCAGGTGTTAAGGGCCCCACAGCATCCTCCTTCTGTCATCGCTTCATAGAGAGTATAGTAGAGTTTAGTATATTTACTATTGGGGTGTATAGAGTTATAATTCGATTATACACAAACTAAACAATTAAAGGGGCAGTCCTGTTTGGAATATTATTTAAAGGAGAAGGAAAGGCTAGTAAAGAGTTTATCTCAAGCTGCAGGCATACCTTCAATTGTCTCAATAGTGCCCTTAAGTCTCCCCAAATTGCAATCGTTCAGATGATCAGAAGCCAAACAGGAAAAAAACGCTGAGCTGAATAAAGAGGATTCCCATAATGCATTGCTCCTGCAATGACTTGGTGACCAGGACTGTAGGCGGCGCATGCGCAAATGACCCTATGCAGCACAAGCAGGCGCCCCCCTTTAGCCCCCGCTCCTCGCTCCTGCATAGATACCAACCGGCACAGTAACACCAACCCCCCCCACCACTCTCTTCCCGTCCCCGCACCTGCTTGCTGCATCCCCGCTACTGCACAGACTGAAGAAACTCAGGTGGGGAGTGGTGTGTGTGTGGGGGGGGGGGGGGGTTGGTGTGACTGTGCCGGTTGGTATCTGTGCAGGAGCGAGGAGAGGGGGCCTGGGGGGAAGGGGGGCGGCGTGGGATCACAAAGACACAGCCTGCAAGTGCTTCTGGAGGGGGGGGGGGGGGATTGCTGACAGACACAGCCTGGCTGGGGATGCATGTGCAGTAAAGGAAGTGGGCATCCCTATTAAAGATGGCGCTGTTCACTGAAAAGAGTCTGTATTATGTAGTAAGTGTATCTCAGTAAATCTTTCTCTAGGCAAGCCAGAAATATAGAAATATAGTGTTTCTACATAGCGATATTAGTACTATTGAATAGTGTTCTTAATTGATTTTGACTTTCCTTGTCCTTTAAATACATTTTTGAAAAATTGAACTATGCCTTTAATGAAATTGTCTTGTTTTGCAATGGTCTTTGCAACACAGCTTTGAGATTTTCTTTGTATGTAAAAGTGATGTAAGGTTATTATCACTTCTTCCAAAACTCTCTCTAAAATTCAGAATAAACTGGCTTTACAAGTTATAGCAGCTGCGCGCTGGGTTGCTGGGTGATAGCTATGAACTGGCCCCACATTTTGCAACGTCTCATTTAAAAACCCGGCTTGACTATATTTATACAATGCATCATATCTCTGTTATACTATCAGACACAGCTGAACAGCATAAGGAAATTTGGAAACCCTAAACCTCATTTTGAACTCAAGAACTTTAATTCCAAAGTCCACTTGATACCAATTTAGTTTTGCCAAACCCAACCATATAAATTCTCTTATAGATCAACCATTTTTCCCAACTCTTTTTATGTTCTGCCGTGTAATATTACTTTGTATTTCTATTTTTCTTTCACCTGTTTTTGCCGTGCTGAACTGAATACCTATATTACTGATGATATTAAGAATTTATGTATAAAACTTGTTAAATAGAAAGATTTAAAAAAAAAAAAAAAAAGTCATTCTAAGCAAATAACTTGTGATAAGATAACCGACATCGGACATGTGGTCCTTTTAAAGTGATAAAAATAAAAAATTTTTTGCCTTTTTCCCTATTTCCATACAGGGCAAGTGACTCTCTCAGCCTTCGTTTTCGCTTTTGTTGCTGACACGTGTGTCATAGGATTTCTTTTCTGCTTTGCTTTCTTCACCTTGCATTCTATTCTTCTGTGTCGTGGCTCCACTACCAAGGAGTGGTTTCGTGGATCCCCAAAGGAGGATTATGACCTTGGTTGGAAAAGGAATTTCATGGAATACCTTGGAGAACGATGGTACCTTGTCTTGTTGTCTCCATGGGTAGAGTCCAGGATTCCAGGAAATGGAATTAATTTCCAGACAGCACCCAACAGTAGAAAGTTTTCAAAGTCTACAGACCTTTGACCTTTCCATTTATTACAGCATATTTTGTGCTTATGAAAAATAGACTTGTCCTTGTTTATAGAAATTAAAAATTAGCATTTCTCTCTTTGGTTATTGTTTGCTAATCTGCAAATAGAAAATATATTGATAATGTCCATTATCCCAGTGTACATAGCATACATATGTATGGTAGAAGTATATGGTTTTTTTTGTGTGCACATAATTAGTACATGTTTGAGCATATCCATATACCTGAAACAGGTGAGGAGTTGCTATCTATGCATGGTTTGCTAGTCCTACAGGAATTTGCAAACGCTTATTTCTGAGTTTACATAAATTTAAGGTTAAAAACTCCTTATCTCTTTTACAACTCCAGTCATGTTTTATTTTACAAAAGCACCATGTGGTTGTGGGTGATACATTCTTTAAAAAGTGACAAAAGTGACAAAAGTGACTGCTACTTGTATCGCTATATAGCTATCCACAACCCTACGTCGTCAAATTAATGTAAGGAAAATATCATATGGCTAGGCCGTTGAGTGGGTAACAACCAGTGTATAACGCTTATACTTCTGTAAAAACAAATTCACATATGGTTTAATTACCTTCAAATTACGAAAGTGATTGCAGGTTCCAATAATAATATCTATGAAACCACAATCTTCGAATCACACAGTAAGATATTGTTCTAATCATTGTGTAGGTTCTTTGTATCCTAATTTCTGTTAAATGCTTTGAAGCTCAAAAAATGTAAGCACTTTTTACTGAAGCTGTAGCTCTTAAAATGCAGATTTCACTTGTAGCTTTTCTTTTCCTAATGTGTTGCCTGATCTTCATATGTCACACAATAAGTAATTAAAAGATGACTATAAAGGAAGTCAAAGACAATGGCACCATAAAGTATAGAATAAATGAAGGATATAATGAATTGCATATAAATACACTTTAGCAAAGACATATCCCTCAATATGTTATTAGTGAGACAGTGGCAGGTACGCTGCTGCCATGAGGTGAGTTGAGACACGCAGAAAGTAAGCCGAAACTCCATTTTTTAAAATCAGAATTTCAGCTCTTCTAGTGCAGAGAGCGCTATTGTGGCCCCCCTCACCCCCTCTGACGCGATAAAGCTATGCGTGGGGGGAGCAGCATCAACTTTCCTGCCTCAGGCGGCGCTGGACAGCGGGAATAGGTATAACAGATAAGTATATGAACCATACGTTCTAGTAACCTTTCAAGAAATATGAATATAAAAGTCTTTCCAAATGAAGGATCCTTCTTATAATGGATTAAAAGTGTTTATTAAAGTAACAAAGAAGCAAACAGTTTAGTTGGATTTTTTAAGCCCGGGGACCTTGCTAAAATGTTAGATGTAGTAAGTGACAATCAAACTAAAAACCAAATAGTGCTTCAACTGTGTTTGGTATAAATATACAGAGAGAGACAATAACATTCATGTTATGAATATTAGTGAAGTCCAGTAACTATCAAATGTGTGTCAATTGTACTAAGTCAGCCTTTGGGTTCATGGCCATTAGTGTTTTACCAAGAGGTGTAAAGGTGGATCCTCTTTAATAGAAAGCAAGAGTTGTCATTGGGGAATCTCTTTTAATACTGTGAGCTCATTCAGACTCATTAAGCCAAAGTCACAGCATATCTTTTAAATGTGACTAGTAGGAGGACTTGCAATTAGTGCTAATATGGGGGGGGGGGGGTGAGAAGAAAGGGGGCTCCATATGCCTAGTGTACAAAGTTGCCTAAGTCTGAAACTCATGGCGGCACAACACAGCAGAGTCACTTTCAGAGGATGTGATAATTATGAAATAGTTGGTAATTTCTGGGAGTCAACAGGGGCATTATTGTACCATTACACCATCAGTATCATTTTAAATTGAAATAATGTTTTTCAGTGCAACATGGATAAGAAACTGTTCTTCTCTCAGTTATTAGACCTCCTTATTACTATTTTTTTAGTAGGTTACCACCAATAGTTTGAGAAATACAGAGGCATTTGAAAATGGCAAGGACATTCTGGGGCTCATACACTAAGATAATTAAGTTTGATCAGTCTACTACAAGTTAGAAAGTAAAAGCAAATATCTACACTTGCTATGAGTTACTGCGCTCTTGTATTTAGCACTCATGTTAATTACTCCATGTCCCAACTTCCCAACACACATGTAAGATATGGTATGACATGATTGCATCCGAGATTTCCTTTGTCATATGCATGTTTAGTCATAAATAGTTCTTTTCACCATATTCATAGAGATTACCTAGCAGAAGGCATTTATGGCTGATCCTACTAAAAATTAAACTATACTTTGAGATAAAAATTGAGCACGTACAGTATCAATATAAAAGCTTTTCTGTTTTTCATAAAGTCATAAGAAAATGTGACATTTCTTGTTGCTGTCTGTGATTATCCTGTGTAAAATGCACCAAACAGATCCTGCACTGATTTGATCTAAAAAAAAAAAGAATTGAATACATTTACAGAAAAGCTGAATTAACTGTGGTAGTTAAATATGATATAGATTGCGGTATTCTTAAACAATTTGCAAATGGTAGTGGTGGATCAATTATTTCAGTTTTTGCACAGCAGGCCCTTAGACTTGAATTAAGGCCCAGAGCACAAAGGAAGGGGTTTGATTGTCGTGGCTAAACAGACAACCATCATACAAGAGGATATACATGGTCATCTTCTGACACAAACCATCAGGACCCCAGAAAGTGAAGAGAAGCCACAGCTCCTCTTTATTTGCTTATCTGCCGGTGCACAATGCACTGACCTATTTGATGCATCGGTAGATGAAATGTTAAAACCTGAACAAATAGAGAATCATAGTACATGGTTATTGGTTGGGATCAGTGGACCATGATACAGAAAGAGATTAGCTGCAGAAACTTGTTTCATACTTTCTTTAATCTGTGCGTGTATGCTCAACTCTAGAGGACCACAAACGCATTTAAAATACTGTAGAACACCAATTTTACATCCCCGGATTTTATATTTTTTTTGTTGCAGTGCCAGGCAAGCTGCGTTTTTTCTTTTCCTGATTTAATGTTTTCTAGAATTTATGCCTTTTTGACACGTTTACCTGGGAAATGGCAAAATGGGGGGTTCTACTGCAACAGTCAATAAAAAAAACTCTACAGAATAAACCAGTGTTAGCTGGACCTCACCTTTGAACATACAAAATAGAAACCTATTGCTTTAATTAACATGTGAAACTCAAGAATTGGAACTGTTTTATCTACCGATCTCTTCTTGCTGAAATAATTCTGTATTTTTTTCTTCTTTGTTTTGGTTTGTATTTGAAATACTGTGAAAAATGATTTTAATAAAACAACATGTATGAAAACATTTGTTTTTATTAAGTTATAAAGAAATGAATTTGCTCAACATTTATATGATTTATTCTTTTCATTGAGCTAATTAGCTGACTTAATTAACTATGCCATTTTTTAGAAGAAATTTTGCAGACGATTCAGTGTTGATACAAATGCCCCTATATCTAGTTTACTGAAAATATAGCAGGCAATGCGTCCTTCACTCACTCACTTGCTTGGTACTATGCACCCTACCAACTAAAGTACATAATACCCAGATTGGAAAAACACACTTATATTGTGTAAAACAATGTTTTACAGGCTGCCACATGTCCTGCATATATAATAGAATACAACCTACCTTCATTTAATCACGTGCTTTTTTTAATATGCACATGATAGCAGAATGTCTACAGTTTATAGAGATTTATTAAGATCACAACACTGTCAGTCAATTGCTCTATGATAGTCCTATTTAAAAACCAGTCGAAAAACAAGACCAACTGAGAACTACAAAATGTCTCTGGCACTCATGCAACAGAAGCGATAGGTCACATATCCAGCCTGTCACTCTGTTTCCCTAGCATAACCAGGGAAGAAGAAAGAACAGAAAAAGTGGAATTTATAGTAGCATATAATTGCAAATGGCTCAAGATTAAAGGTAGTCAAGAGTAAATTATAATATTCTTACATTTTTGTATATATTTATGAAAACAACATTTTTTTATCAAATATTTTTCTTTGCCTGCAGTTATTATGTATGCCCATCAGAGGGCGTCAGATTGCCAGGTTCCTGTTCCCACTGAATATCTAAAGGGTACAATACATGCTGCTGTTATGAGTTTAAATCAGTCTAAGAATCATGTCCCTTGTTCACAGGACTACTCCATGTATGGGACCTGTTATCCAGAATGCTCGAGACCTGGGGTTTTCCAGGTAAGGGGTCTTCCTGTAATGTGAACCACCATACCTAAATTCTGATTAAATCAAATAGGATTGTTTTGTTACCAATATGAATTAATGTTGCTTAGTTACTATTAAGTGAAAGGTACTGTTTTTTTTTATTATAGAAAAAATCATTTTTAAAATGTTGAATCATCTATTGTGATACTAAAATCTACAATTAGTACTGATGTTAGTATATATAGTTTATGTATGTGAGTGTATAGATAGGTCAGTATATGTTTGTGTGTTGCTGTTACTTGGAAGGGTTGAACTTGATGAACTCTGGTCTTTTTTCAACACTATGTAACTATATATGTAACTATCTGATTAAAATTGAGTCTATGGGAGATGGTATTTCTTTAATTCAGAGCTTTCTGTATAATGGATTTCTGGATAATGGATCCCATACCTGTACTCTGTGGAAAGACAAACATCTCAAAAGAACACCTTTGTACTATTCTATTTACACTGTTTGCATTTTATGGCATGACATTTATAGCCATTAAAAGAGACAGGATGTATTAACTCATTTAAATCTTTACAGGTTAGAATAATTGTTCTATTGATTCTCAATTGTTATTGTGTCTCCAGGTGTCAGTTTAAAAAAAAAAAATCACAGTTATTGTCACAAGGTGTTTGTATTTCACTTATGGGTGACTGGAGAAGAGTTTTGTATCATCATTGTACAGGTTAGGTCAGTACTGGAGCGTGAATCGGAGACACACTTATGTCTAGCAATGTAGCATTCACAAGCCGTAGAGAACTCACCAAAGTGAAATGAATAATCCAGCTACCCCAAACCCTCAGCTCAAGCGAGCAGACAAGCCATTAGCACAGAAACAAAAAAGGGGGGGGGGGGTGGCACTCTGGAAATCCAAAAGACAGGCCATTTGAAGGGTTAAAAAGAAACAATCTTTATTATACACTCATCTCATAAAGCCTATGAGACTTGATAAGGCTTTATGAGATGACTGTATAATAAAGATTTCTTTCTTTTTAGCTTTTCAAATGGCCTGTCTTTTGGATTTCCAGAGTGCCCCCTTTTTTCCTTTTTTTTTGTGCTTGGCTGACACACAATGCCACAATTGAGTGATGGTACAACTATTCCTTCCATTTTCTTTCTTATCTTCTCCTTCTTTCCTATTTCTGTTTATTTACCCTCCGTCAGCCTGAAAAAAGAGAAATGCAACTGTTGTTTAAAGATGCAATCTACACTTATGATATGGAATCATTTACATGTAAATCTGTGGGGCTTAAAATAGTCTCCCTCGTGTGGAAAGAATTTGTTTTTCAATAACTATCCAGCAAGTTTGAAAGAGCAGAAAAAAATTGCCATGGGTAAAATTGCTTATATGGATGCATAATAAATCTTTAGGTGAAAAGAAAAATATTAGGTGTGTCCATAAAAAGTCTCCATGAGGAAAAAGAAAATCAAAAACCCTAATAGCAATATTAAAATATTCTCTTGCTCAAATCATGCCTTTTCTCCCAATTTCTCAATGAAAAGCTTGTATAACCACAATTATGATTAATTTTGGAGACCCTGGGCTCCATGAGGAGTAGTTTCTGGATTTCTGGGTGTCTTTTGGGGGTTTTTCTCTCTCCAGAGCTCCTGGGTTTAGGAGCCTATTTTTTATTTTTCAGGGGAAGCTTCCCAGAGTAAGGGATTTTTGCCTAAGGGCTTTTCCCCAGCAGCTAACCTCATTTAGTTCTACGATTCATCCTTATGGCTTGTGTGCTGCTCTTCCTGTACCTAGCCTTACCAGCCTGCCTCTCCAAGGGTGTCCAGCAGCTTTGGGGCTACATCCTCTCAAGCCCATCTGGAACCTGCAGTCTGGTTGAGGTATTTTATATTTAAAAAAAAAAAAAAAACCTCTATTCTAATATTTGTATTTTTGGCTGGTTTAGCCTAATGAGGCCATCCAGATCAAGAGAGAGAGATCCAGAGATGACTTTGAATAGAAAGAGGATATTGGAATGTCTTCAGCTGTTATTGGATAAAGGAGGCTGTAGCTAATAAAGCCAGCCTAGCAACAGCTTCTGCATCTAGAGACTCAGGAATGAAGCTCCAGCTACATTTGTGGCTGGGACCTATGGGGGCCTATGACAATCAGGCATCTTCATCTTCAGATATGAAGAGCTCCATTCTGTGGATGCCCTGACACAAGCCTGGATATTCTGTTTAGGCTATATCTTACCTCCTCTTCCTCTGATTCCAAGGCTGATTCAAAAGACCAAGGAGGAGTTGTATAGTCTCAGTGTGGCTCGAAGGCCATGGTTCAAGGATCTGAATTAGTTGTCTACAAGCTTAGAAGCAGATGCTGTCTCAGGGTCCATTCCTTCACCCACAATCACTGGCCCTCACAGCCTGAAGACTGAGAGGCAGAATCTTGAGGCCCAGGGACTTTTCCTGTGGGGTTACTCAAATGCTACTTCAGTCCAGAAATTTTCAACTAACAATAGGTATGCTAAGATTTGGGATGGATTTTTGTCTAAACGGAAACCTAAGTCTTTGAAATCCATATTAGTTTCAGATATCCTTGAGTTTCTACAGTCGGGCCCAGAGAAAATTCTGGACTCAAGTCTTGACGATTTCTGCCATTTCAGAGGTCAGATGGTCTCATCATCTGCTGGTTAGCCATTTCTTTAAGGCAGCAGTTAGAATCTTTCCAGTTAGAAGAATGTTGTGTCCAAGTTGGGATTTGCAACTGATCCTATGCATGCTGTCATTAGGTCCTTTATCAACCTCGGCCTCTATGTCTCTTTGGTGTCTAACTGTTAAGGTGGTGTTCTAAGTGGCAGTCACCTCAACTTAATGATTTGGCAAATTACAGGCTCTGCTGCAGACGAAGAACAATCTGTTATATTTTCTGGATAGGGTGGTATTGAAATTCTGCCCTTCCTTCAAAGCGAAAGTGGTATCCTCCTCCCATCTGAAAGATAAAATTGTGTTGACGTAATTTGCCCTGGATGTGGAGAAACATATGAAAAGTACTGTGAAGTGACAATGTCCAGTTCTAGTAAAGGTGAAGCAGCCTCTAGCCCTACAATTTCCAGATGGATCATAGGCCGTCAATGATTAAGTGTCTGTGAACATGAAACACATCAGGCGGTATTCCAATAAAGTTACTTTCTAATTAAAAATTCTGCCTGAAGATTTGCTGAGTACCTGCTCTTCAAACAAATGGTGATATCAACTCCCCTAGCTAAAGGCTTGGGGCGGAGCACCTGAGCATCTTTCTCCCTGTGGTGAGTTGGTGGATATTTTTTTATAATCTAGGATTTGGTTAGTTTTCAAGAAAGCATATTTTCTGGCGAATCTCAGAAAACCAGCCTTGGTCAGAGCACACAAAACCAGGGGTCAGGCAGCCTCATGGCCAGCAGAAACAGGCCTTTCATTGGAGGTGATTTGCAGAGCAGCCTCCTGGTCTTCTTAAATCTTATTGAGAAGATGGATGATAGATCTTCCTATTACTCATAAGTTGGTTCAATCATTCTAATCTACCAGTTCTGTTAATAAAACTTAATTTTTCAATTATTGCATTTGCAATTGCATGATTAACCAACCCAGAGACAGTCAGCTTGCTAAATCCCCTTAAGTGTTGACATGAAGAGGGTCAGGAAAAAGGGAAAATTCTATTTTTCTACTGACAGGTTTGCTTGTGTCATTGGAGGATAAAGAGAAGAAATGGTAAGATCTTGCTCACAGCAGAGCTACCAGCTTTAGCTCCTGAGAAGAAGCAAGGGGTGTCCTCCACCGAAGGGCAAAATACATTATACCTACTCATCAAAATATATTATTATCCATAAATCCATTATCCAGACCTCTAAATTATGGAAAAGCCATCTTCCATACAGTCTATTATAAGCAAATAATTCTAATTTTTTTTAATTATTTCCCTTTTCTCTGTAATAATAAATCAGTACATTGTATAGGTATCCAGAAACTGGTTGTACTTGATGGCAACTAAACTACATGAATTCATATAAGTGGCAAAACAATCCCATTGGGTTTATTTAATGTTTAAATGATTTTTAGTAAGATGAAAATCCAAGGTCTGCATAATAGATTCAATACCATAGTAACAAGGCACAAGACTTAACATTGAATAATTCCCTACTTTTAAATGGTTATCATTTAATCATAACTCTACTATAAAATGCTAAATATGAATTCATATTTTTTTCATATTCCAGAAAAACACATGCAATAACTTAGTAGCTCTAGACTTTAAGCCTTAGTATTGAAGTTCAGTTAATACCATGTCTGGCTTCATACACTTGCTTCTTTCATGTCAACGTTACAATTGTAGCTAGGACTATTTATAACTGTGAAGCAGTTCATTAGTAGCAGACCGTGATAAAAGTATAGAAGCACAATAACTTACTCATCTTTGGGAGTTTTGAGCTTAAAAATGCTTATACTGAAAGCAGAATAAAAGGAATACACAGAAAAAACACATCAGAAGCATTTGTTGCATGCATCAGCTTAGGTCAGTAGGTCCTAAAATGTGTTGCTGGCTCCCCAGGAGGTCTAAGGGCTTATACGGGTATGGGACCCTTTTTCCTGAATGCTTAGGACCTGGGCTTTTCTGGGTAAGGGGTCTTTCCATAATTTGGATCTCTATACCTTAAGTCTGCTGAAAAATCATGTAAACATCCATTAAACTCAATAGAATTGGTTTGCCTCCAATACAAATAAATTATAGATTAGTTGGGATCAAGAACAAGGTACTGTTTTATTATTACAGAGAATAGGACGTTTTTTTTAAAGATCTGAATTATTAGATTAAAATGATCTATGAGAAATGCCTTAGTGCCTAATGCCCATAGTTTGGAGCTTTCTGGATAGCAGGTTTCAGAATAATGGATCCCATGCTTGTATATCTATATATGTCTATATATTTAATTCTGTTACTGTTGCCTGAGCCCATATGTGCAACTCGGACAACCCATTTGGCCCTATCTGATGGTAAATTAAACACCACACAAAAATCTCCCCTTTGGACAAAAGAGATTTCCTTAACAACCTTGTTTTCCAACTACATGAAAAGGTTGCTAGAAGGTAGATCAAGGTAAATCAAGAGGTAAATCAAACTGATTGTTGGGTTTGTTCTTGTATTCCAACAAGGGGAAATGGTCCAGCTATTATTTGCTTACAGGTTAATTATACTGAGAGTGAGAAAATTGTTGTTGAACCAATTGTATTGTATTGAAAATTATTCATCCATTTTTAGTTTTGATAGGATCTCTAAGCTACCACAAAGCTACTACTCAGGGATGCTGCTACCATGAGGCAATGTAAGAATCTTGCCTTAGTTGGCAACTCCTCATGGGTTACCAGGTGCAGCAGTAAGGCAATTTTAGTTATAAATTAATGTAAAGCGCTGAATAACTTGCTGGCGCTATAGAAAAAAAAGATGTTAACAACATGTATGTTGATGTATTGGAGTTTTGAAGATAATGTAAAAGAGTGTGTATGTCTATATGACTATGTGTGTAAATGCATGTATACAGAACTAAAAGAGGTATAGTTCTAAAGAGCAGTGTTTTTTTATTTGCTTGATGGGGTCATTGGCATTGAAGAACTGAACTTAATGAATAGTTCTCTTTTTAACCCAAACTATGTAACTATATGACTATGTATCCTAGGACAGCAGATGAATCCAATACCAGACTGGACAATATTAGTTAGTATAACTGTGATGGATGGGAAAATCATAATGCATACCAATATTGTATTATAATTATTACAGATGTGGGATCCATTATCTGGAAACCCATTATCCAAAATGCTCCAAATTACAGGAAGGCCATCTCCCATAGACTCCATTATAAGCAAATAATAAACATTTTCAAAAATGGATTCTTTTTTTTTTTGGTAATAATTAAACAGTTTAGCCTATATAAATAGGCATGGTGTTTTTAAGGAAATAAATAAAGGCTGAAGTTTTAGATATTATGGCTGTCCGGCGTGCTGACTAAAAGCTGTATTTTGTTTGAATTGGATTGCTCCTCTAGGCTAGGGGTTCGGGGCTTGAAGCACCCGGACCATACATCGACTTTGGTGAGAATTAACCCTTTATCTTACGTCTTGACTGTGTGCTTACTGGTGGTGGGCCCGGGGTTTGTACACCCGGGCCAACAAATTATTTAGGTACTGTTACCTTATGTATCTAATTTTGTATATTCAAGTGCCGCTTTGTTACTTATTAATTAATTAATTTACTAGTTTGGTTTGAGAATTTGTTTTCTTATTAAATAATTAAACAGTACCTTGTACTTGATCCCGACTAAAATATAAATAATCTTTATTGGTAGCAAAACAATCCTATTGGGTTTAATTAACTTTAAAATAATTTTTTAGAAGACAAAAAAAATCTCTTAACCGAAAACTCCCAGGTCTTGAGCATTCTGGATAACAGATCCCTTACCTGTACTAATATCTGTATAATCAGCCTGAGTATAAAATGATGTTTAATATGGAATAATGTACTTTCCAATATTTTATATTCAGTACCTGCTATTAGAAAAGTATCAGCACAGACATCTAATGTTATCTGTAACTGCAGACAATTTACCACACCAGTTATTGTAATGTAATGTATATGGCTCTATAGTTTCTAGAAATATCATCTATTCACAAAAGTTGAAAAGTGTTTTGTGTGCAATGGTTCCATGAACTATTTTCTTGGCCACTGACGTTACATAGGAGTGGCCTTCAAAGAATTCATAAACACTTTTGCATTGTGTGTGTAATTCTTTTTTGTAAATCCCTTCCTGTTTTTTGGGGCAGTGGTTTCCTTTTTCCTTGTTGAGGTTTTATTTATAGAGGGGGGGTGGGATCCTTGCTTTAAAAACTATGTAAATAATGAAGGTAGATGCAAGCTCATAAGAATGCTTCGTTTAGTATTTAAAAACCATAATTTATGTATGAATGTGAAATAGGGGTAAAGATATTTAGAATACTGAAGATTCGGTTCAGCAGAAGGGCTAAGGCTAATGGACAGAGAGATTAGTTGCCTGCTATAAATCTCAGCTACCGCAGTTGACTAATTTCTCCCAAATGCCTTTTCACCGGCAACAAAGCGAATTGCCCGTGGAAAGCCATATGCGTTGCTTAGTTGTGTAGAAAAGGCTGCTCTCCCTAAAAGGAGCAAAGTAATGGAAAAGAACGTCTTCAGAGTATTCCGAAGGTGCAGCATAATTAGCTTAGCTGAGAATGAAAACATGATTAGGCTAAGGTGTTAAACATTTAATATTGTATTGCTAAAGGCCACAAAAATATACATACAAAATGAGCTGAAATGATACAGGGTCTTCAAAATCAATTGTACTTAATGCATATGGAAAAAATATGTTTACAATATTTTTCTATATTCTAGAAATATGTAATGTATTTTAGGTATTTAGAGTCATATTTCTTTTTACAGAACAGTGAAACTACATAAACATTTAAGGGCTCATTTATGTCAGCAAGTGCAGTGGGCAACTCGTACTTTTCCCCACAGTGAGTTGCGCATAACACCTCTTCCATTATAGCTACTTGCATGAAAATGCGCTCCTTTCACTTCCATATAGTTGCACTCGGCACCACTGGGTCTAGATAAGTGTGCCATAAAGAAGCTAACAATAAAACAACAGATGGTTTGCCATGAAACTAAAAATCACCCCCATCAGGAAATGCCCCCCAAATTAAAGAATACAAAAGTACAAAAGCACCTTCTGACACTGCTCTCTGCACTCAGTGCTGAATTTTTGATCCAGTGCTCAATCCAGACAGCAGAAACTCTGGGGTGCAAGGGCTCTTAAACAAGCGCCATGGGATGCACTCTCTTGCCCCTTAGAGATCTTGCACTTGTACCCCTGGGAATTGCAATCAACCCCTTATATGTTCTTCCTGTAATAAAAATATTATATTGGTTAAAGAATTTTAAAAAATACTTTTATATATTTGTCAAATTCTAACAAGGATATCAATCCACAAAAGTAAACATTTTTCATATGGGCAAACTCAGGTGTGGTGCATTTTGTACTTAAATGTACTTTAATGAAAATTACAGAAGAATAAAGACAACAGATGGTTATAGTTTACAGAGAAGGAAAAGAAAGAAAAAAACTGAACTGGTCAACTCTAATTGCAGGGATTTCAGTTGAATTAACTAGTAATTATTAACAAGACATGACAAAGGGTATTAATGATAAATTAAGAGCATTGTAAATATCTGGGTACAGGAACAGATGCTTGCTGTTATGTTTTAACATGACCATGCTGATATGAGCATTAAATTTGCTAACATATGTTACTTGTCCCTTACTGGTCCTATACATACAGTACATACATCTTAGCAGAAAATAAACAACCCCAAAGGGATGTAGCCTTCAAAATGGCCCATCAACTTTAGTTTTAACATCATCAGACATGGATTCTATAAGAATCAATTTGTGAAGTGTAAAATTGGGTATAGCATTAATTGCATGTTTATAAAGCTGTTGCATTTCAAATAATTTGGGAATTTTAATTTGGTTTAAATTCTCTATGTAAAAGCTCTGAATGTATTATTGATAAAGATTTTTAGACTGTAAATTAAATTCAATTGTGAAGTTCTAGAGTCAATTTTTATTTGCAAATATAAGGTATTCAAATTTGATATACAGCACCACTCCTCCAGAAAAGTCCCAACTATGCTGAAAGTCCCAGCTGATTGTCTTTGCCCTTGTTTGGAAGCAGTTGTATCAGGTGACCCACCTTGCCTGGGGCAAGGGTACTTTGGCTAGGCAAGTGTCCAAGAGCGTGCCTGGGTGATTATGGAATTTTCATTAGCAGGAAAATTCCACTCACTTTCTGGCACCTGCAGTTTCACATATTTTAAATTTCACTTCTTACTAATCATTACAGCGTTAGGTCACAATAAATTTGCATTAGAGATTCTCCTTATCATATTCTGGTAAACAAAATGTATTCTATACAGATTATTGCAGTTAATTAGGCTATTCATGAAATGTTTACTTGAATGAAATTAAGGTACTGTTGGTGTGTTGAGAAGGATCAGCAGTTTTAAGTGGTCCTGGTAGTCAGTATGGTAAAGAACAGTGTCTAGATTAGAAGAAGGTCCAGCAAAGTAGGGGTGGACCAGGAGAGGTCCACAGAACTAAAGAAGGACCTAACTTGAGGGGAGCCACATGAATGGAGGCGGTACAGGCAGAAGTCAGAAGTTTATTTACTGGGGTCATTCACCAAAGCTTCTGGGGGAATAGCTAGGTCCAAAAGGCACCATGGAAAAAGGAGGCTCTCAGATTCAAAGTCACATTGTGGGATGGGGTTTTGCCCTGCACATATTCTATCCAGTCCCTCACTAGGAAGGGGCAACATGTTACATGTGAGAGTATAAATCACTGCCCTGAATTTTAGAGCTCGTTTTTCTTTAGAAAGAAATTAGGCACTCTGCACCAAACAATGCATTCTTCATGCATTCCTAGCACTATGCCAAACAGCACCAATAACCTTCAGTCAGTAGGTCACTCTGCATGATATAGAAACTATAGAACAATATTAGCAAGCTTTTACACTGTTTGCTTAGGAAAAGGAAATTCATTGGAAGGACTTGACAGGAACGTTACTGGAAAACACCAATATTGCGCATCCAGCCCTACCTGCAAAAAACATACATTTTTTAATAAAATCTGATATTTCAAAAAGATTAAATGTTTGTAACTACATGTAATTATCATGAGAACCACTTGCTCTATGGAGTGAGTAAACAATGCCTAATATTTTTTAAAATGTAAATGCAAAAGAACATTTTATACAACATAAGGCAGAATTCCCAAATCTAAACAAAAGGGCAGTCTACATTTAGCCACAGTGACCTATCAAGAACTCATTACACCTGCTACAAACCTAAATCTCTCCATGGTGTAGTAGGGAACCTGATACAGAAGAATACCTCCATGTAATATTAATCCCTTACTAATTTATATATATAGCTGTTATAAATATGTTAAATACTGGGAAAATGGCATATTTGAAATCAACCCTTCTGCCACTCTTGTTTCTCCCACTGGATGAATATAGTACAATTTGCCCTTATAGACGTCATAAGTCCAGAATCACAACTGAAGAAGTCTGTTACAGAGGAATCCAGGTATGTGAGAACTAGCCAATGTGTTTACAGACAGCTAGGTTACTGCCTTGGCCAAGCCTCCCCAAGCAAAAAAAACCAAAACAAAGCACATGTTTTTAATTAGAATGAAATATATGTATATAGTTACTGTTAATTAAAGGAAGCAACATACAAGCACTTAAAGGGAAGCCAACCCCCACTCCTTTTTAAAATGTTAACCACCCCTCTTCACTGGGCCCCTTGCCATGCCACCTACTGCATAGCTCCCACCTTGTAAAACCCCATGGGCCCACCATTCTTGCAGAATGCAGAATTAAATGCAGAATTGTGTAGCAGCCATGTTTGGCTACATCACATGCTGTGTCTGGCATCCTGCTCAGAAATGGAGAATGCGCACACATAAGTTATGCACTGGAGGCGAGGACCAGGCTTATGTTCACTGACACCTAGCTTTTTACACTATGGAAGCTATGCAACTGGGAGGGGCAGAGGTGGTTATAAATGCTCCGGATAAGGGGTCTTTCTGTATTTTGGACCCCCATATTCTAAAAAATTTCTTAAAGGGGGCCTCAGGCATTGAGGTGGGGCAGGCATTTACTTTCATTTTTCATTCAGCACTTTGTTGTCAGTGCATTTATGTATCCTGTACATGGGCATTAGGTGCCAGACTGTTGAGCATAAACAAGATTTTGGGATGACAAAAAGCTTGTCTTAATTACAGTGTTTACAAAATGACAGCTGCCTGCTTGCTGTGATTGTGTACTTGCAAGACTGAGGCAAACAAGATTCATATAATTTATATAGTATAAGTTAAGTTTATTTAGCTTAACTTACATGATGAAAAAGGATTTGAAAATATTTTTTCAGGTGACAGGTCCATTTTAAATTCAACAGGCTTGTGTTGCCACCAACAAGTAATTACAGTGTATATCCTAGCTAGCATCAAGAACAAGGTACTGTTTAATTATTTCAAAGAACAAGAAAAATCATTTTCTAAAAATGTGAATTATTTGATTAAAATGGAGTCTATGGAAGATGGCGTTCCTGTAATTCGAAGCTCTCTGGATAACGGGTTTCTGGATAATAGATCCTATACCTTATAATTATTTTTTGTAGCGCTTACCTATTTTGCAGTGCTATACCTAATCTAATCTAATGCAAGGGGACCAGATATGTAAAATCTGGAGACACCAATAAAAGTCTGCTGCTCCTACTTCTTGCCACACCTACTTTTTGACCATTGCCCCTTTGGCAGTGCCCACTCAAAGTGATGGCCTTAAAGTTCCATTAAAGGAGAAGGGAAGTCACTGGGGGTGCCAAAATGTTAGGCACCCCCAGTGACTTTAATCGCTTACCTTTTACCCCGGGCTGGTGCCCCAGTTAGGAGAAAACAGCACCAGCCCGGGGTACCTGCGAGCGAGTGTCTCCTCTGCCTTCTTCTGTCTTCACACACTTGCGCATGTGTAGTAGAGCAAAAAGCTGAACTTTAACAAAAAAGCTGTCTTTTTCACTCTACTGCACATGTGCCAGCTCCAGGAATGAGAAGGCAGAAGGAAGAGTAAACACTCGCTGCAGGTACCCGGGGCTGGTGCGGTTTTCTCCTAATAGGGGCACCAGCCCGGGGTAAAAAGTAAGCGATTAAAGTGACTTGGGGGTGCCTAACATTTGGCACCCCCCAGTGATTTTTATCTTTCCATCTTCTTTAAAGGAAAACTATACCCCCAAACAATGTAGGTCTCTACATCATCTCGTTGATGCGGTCCCCGGACCGACTGCGCTGATTATGTTGTTATAATTCAATTGTTTGGCCCCAGGGTCAAATGACGTGTTTTCCCCAGAATGCAAGTATCATTTAAGATGCAAGCAGGCATTGCACCTAATACAGTTCCCCTACATCGGTAGGGTGCAGCAGCATCTGATTTGAAACAGAAGGCAGGAAAGACTGAGTGATGCCAAACCCAAATATATGAAAGTCCAAAGAGCGTGTTTTCACACGATTGCCTTTAATGAAAGTAGTTTAATGCGCAACTCATTGTGGGGAAAAGCACAGATTGGCTACTGCATCTGCAGACCTAAATGAGCCCTAAGTATTCAAGGATGTCCTAAAATGCACACTGTAGTGCAAAGGATCCTTGAATGTCCACTAGGTTGTGCTGCCTTATGTAACATACTTATATTAGTCATTGGGTTGATTGTGGAAAGTTCACTTTGAGAAATATTTACCAGTGAACAGTAGAATTATTGGGCCCAAACCACATTTTTGTAGGTATACAAAATCCAAAAAAAACTCTGAATGGATGGAGTTAAAGCAAAAGAATGCATTAAAAAAGAACTAAAGAAAGGAAGCCTCTGATATACTTTTTTTCTGTTTTACTTAACAAACAGAACACACTGGAGACATTATTCTTAGTTGCCAACATCTGTAAATAATTTCCAGGGACATGTATGCATTACATGAGACTTGTCCTTTTATACAAGTGAGCAAGCCACTTATACGATAATGACAAGTCAAAGTGTATAATAAATACATTATTGTTTTAAAGACCCTTAAATACACAGTATTAAACAAAGATTTGGGAAAGGGAATAGCTTTTCAGCCAAAGCAATCTTGAACAACACTTCTTTGCAGTTGGTTAGTTTAAAAAAACTGAAGTATTTCTAATAGGGTTACCACAATTTCCACTTACAACTACCCCGACTGGCTATAAGTCACTAGGTTCTCCCTAAGCTCGCAATACGCATACTTCATTTTGTACAATTATTGGCCAACGTATGGTGGCCTGCCAATAAGGGTATGAGTCAGTTCTGGAACTCGGCTGGGTTACAATTGTCATACTGAGGCACCATGTTGTCCAGAGCTTTAAATAATCATGGTCTATGGATGAATGAAAAGAAAGAAGGAAATAACATTTGTGGCTTTTTGTACTCTCAGTTAGAGTATACCAGCCCATGTATAACATAACAACAAAAATGTTTGCCCCCGCTTGCTCATAACGCGCTGGTTTGTGACATAGGATAGGGAGAGATTTATCTTATGTCACATGCAATATGCAAGCAATGAGGGAGCAGGGACACATTCTCATTATGAGCATCATCTGCTCCAACATGGTCTCCCACTCTAGGAGCTATCTCTGTGTGCGTGGGAGTCACGTGTAGGATGACCCAAAACCAATGGTCATGGGTTTGATCGGTTGTGTGTTCAGGCTGGGTGCAAGTCAGACTGGGGAAGTACTCTCTTCCTCTTTTCCTGTAGCATCCCTGTCTTGAAAACAGAGGCGGACACAACGCAGTGTCCAGAGCAGTAACTAGGGTTGCCACCTGTTAAATCAACACCAGGGACAGCATTTACAAATTACAGTCAGACAGTGTTGGACGTGTTAGTGGGCCCTTCTGCTCCTGACCATTTGGCCTGTTACATGGTCATTTCCTATTTCTGAATAGGAAGAAAGGGGGGAAATAGATGGAGGAATACATGCTAGCATCTAAATAAAAAAGACTTTGAGAATAAAGAGGTTGGGTGAGGAAAGGGGACAAATTGTTTGGAAAGCAGGCCTAAGGTTTTCTGGTTGGCCCCTGGGATCCCAGTCCGACACTGCAGTCAGGGGGTAAATATGAATCCCCAGGACCAACATTGATGGGAGGGAACATTTTTCATCGTAGGTACCCTACAAATCGACACTAGGGACAGCATTTACAAATTACAATCAGGCGCTATCTATGAATTCCCAGGACCAAAATTTCCCAAAAAAAGAGAGGGACAAATGTTTGTGTCACAAAATTTGCAAACATACTTCCCCACCACAACACAGACGTGGGTGTTTTAAAGGCTGCAGAACCAAAAGTTGTCTGGCCCTTTCAACAGAAACGATATGGTTGTTCTATAGAATGACCTGGTCCCTACACCTCAGTGCCTCTCTTTTCTCTGCATGTAAGCGTGACAATGTGTGAAGGCAAGACACACAGTAGAGAAGCAGGGAGGCAGGGGGAGGGGCGGGCAGCGCTTCAGTTTCCTGTCTCTGAAAATAGTTCGTGCAGAAAGCCCGATAGAGATATGAGAGAAGTGAGGAAACTGTGAGAGGTCCGGTCGGGAGTGAGCAGGAAAGCGAAGGTGTCACTTTTAGAAGGTAAATAAGACCTGTCCTATGAGGTGTGAGGCTTAATACCCTCACAGCGCCAGTGGATTTTTCCTCTCACTGTCTCTCAGCTTTCTCGTCATTTTCCAAAACGAACCCGCATCTCTTTTAATGTGTCAGTCCCTTCCTTAAACTTTGTATCTGCTCTGACTTCTCTAATCTTGTGTATTGCAGTTCCCTTCCGATGTACCCAGCCCCTTTATTCAGACCTTATACTTATTCTTTCTCATTTTCCAATGTTCTTCATTTATTTCCTTTTTTCTCCCAGCCCTTCCTCCCTTTCATCACTTTCACTCTGTCACTTTCTGTAGGTGAAGATTTTTCTCATTAGTCTTGCGTCATCAATTTTACATTCATTTTTCTTCATCAATTTTACATTCAGAGATGCTGTATCTAATTTCTGACTTTTTTTGACCCTGCTTGTGTACCTGATTATCTATGGGTGCATTATCTATGGGTATACTAAATATACTATCAGGTAGCATCTTGATATAATGCATTCTTAAGGCTTCATATAGCCAAAACCAATTTTGGATAATGAAAGAATGTAATGTTAGGCAACTTTTTAATATCCATTTATTATACATTTTTAATTGTTTGAAAGTTATTGGTAAATGTAACTTCTATTGGAAGGAATATGTGTCTGTCAATTGATGCTCTCTTCACTAGCGGTTCTGACTTTGGAAAATATGTAGCAGAAGCCAGCTGGTTAACAGACCTGTCTTGGGTGGAAGAAAGCTGACTTCTGTTACATAGATTTAGGAGTCAGAACCAGGAGTGCAGAAAGGGAAAGACAGATACTGCTTTCAGGTGCAGATACTATTGCAGATACAATTGCAAACCCATTACAAAACCATTGAGCCTTTGTACTGACTGACTTGGAGAGCTGCTTAAAATTACATTTTTTCCTCTCATGTCATTGATAATATATGTTTTACAGGCGTATACACTCACACACATGTACACTATATTATATTTCCCAGAATGCTATTTCTTTCATTTTCTCCTGCTTTTGTATCATCATGTCCTTATATACCTTTTCTTCCTGCCTGCAGTGTTTGTTTTCTTTCTTCTTTGGATTTTTTTTCTGAGGTTTCACTTTTCCTAGCTTGAAAAGCACAACTTGCAGTTGTGGGTTGTTTCGTAAACTAGTATTAAAAAGCAACAAGAGATGCCCCCTTCTCATTTTTAAAGCTCTATATTTAAGCTTAGGGTGTTTATTCATGTTACTGTAATGAGCATTAATATCCACTCTTGTGGATTCTGACCCACAAGACACAGTAAAGCTGACACATGGCTAATATTCACTATGCCAGTAACCCATAGCAACCAAATGCATTTTTGCTTTTATTTCTTTACTTGCACCTCGGTGAACAAAGCTAAACAAAGCAAAGTAAATCAAATATTCTTAAAACTACAAACCCATGATTTGGTTGCCATAGGTTACTGCCCAGTTGCAAATTCACCCAGTTTTAGTAAATTAGCCCAAGAGTTAAAGGAACATTAACACCAATAAATGAAAGTTTTTTCAATTACTTAATAATGTACTGTTGCCCTGTGCAGGAAACTTTGGACGAATGCCTTCTTACCAGCGATTTACTTCATTTGGGAAGGCATTTCAGGGAGATTTAACCACAGGCGACTAATCTCCCTGTGTGCCATTGCCCTAAAGGTACAGGCACACAGGGAGATTGGGATACATCTTCACTACCGCAGGGGACTGGTCTCCTTGAGATGCTTTTCCACTGGCAATAAAGGAAATTGTTGCCGGTGGGAAGGCAACTTCGAGTGTCTTCAGAAAAACAAAGCTTTGTGTATATTTTCCCAACAGAGATTTATATTATTGCAGATGAGAAAGCATTTCAGGGAGAGTAGTTGCTCATTTATCACGGGCGACTGATCTCACAGTGTGCCAGTACCCTAAACTGGTGTGTAAGCTGCCATGTAGCCATGGGGGTATCTATTCAAATTGATATAAGGCTAAATGGAACAAATTACATAGTAGATGACAGATAGGCTTAGTAGAACACCATTGTAATCTACAGAGCTTATCTGTTATCTGCTATGGAAACTTGGTCTTTTCTACTTTTTTCCAGCTTTTTAATATATTGCATATATTAATATAAACTGTAGTGGTCTTTCTGAAGCAAACAAAGAACATTTACCAGTGCAGAACAACAGTACATTTTATTTTGATCACTATAAAACACTTTCATTTTTTGGTGTTTCTGTTCCTTTAACACTTGTGTTTTCCTGCATTGTAATAGGAAAATCCATTGCAATCAGGCTCGGACTGACAATCTATATATTGCCAGAGGGGCTGCACTATGCAGCCACAGACCTGCACTATTAATTGAGCCTGTGGGGCTGCTTGGGCTGCAGAGTACAGAAAAGTCTGCTTGCCAAACCCATGTATATACATCACATATCTTTTACTGTATTCAAAATTATTTCCTTTTCCTCTGTAATAATAAAAGAGTGCCTTGTACGTGATCCAAACTAAGGTGGCCATCCACTTGTTTGGTGATCGGATCACATTCATGCAAGCCTTCGGGACAAGGACTATATCAACAAGCTGATGAGCTCCTCCCCCACGTCAGGATATTTAAACCTCCCTGATCAGCAGACTGTCTGAGGGCTCCATACATGAATCAATAAGCTGCTGATTTAGATGGTTTGCAGCCTTTGTCGGCCCTTGTATGGCCACCTTAAGCTGCATGAATCCATATTGGTGGCAAGCAGCCATAATAATGTTTATTTAATGTTAAAATGTTTCTCAGTAGCCTTAAGGTATGGTGATCCAATTACAGAACAATCCAGAAAACCCCATGCATTCTGGATATTAGGTCCCATACCTGTGCTGCTTTTAACTGCAATTACATTTAGAATGATATTTAAAACTGTTGAACTTAAGGAAATCCATGTATATTGGAAAATTACATATTCATATTATTATATGTTTTTATAAAGCTCCAACATATTTCTAACAATTTTTCAACAATAAAACACATTCTATACAAATACTAATTGATACAGAAGGTAAAGAGGGCCCTACCAAATACGGCTTATAATCTTGGAGGAGAAAGGGAATAAGACACATGGTTTGGAGATGGGCAATGGGTCAGACTGGGCCAGCGGGACTCTGAGATAAAACTTGGTGAGCCCCACCTAAACTGTGGGTGCCCCCCCTGACATCTCTCTGTTCGCGGCCACAAGGGAAAAGTACAAGGAATTACAAGAGCGGGAGGGAAGGGGTTGGGCCCCAGATCCCCAAGTCTGTCGCTGATGAGCATTATCAGTCAGCAAAGTAAAAAATACGGCACTAAACTTTGCACTTTGCAGGTGGCAGTAGCATATAGTATATACTGAAGCAATGCTAGGCTAAGGGTAAGGGTAAGCTTCTCTATACAAATGTGTTTTAAGAGAATGCTTAGAGGCAGAAAGAAAGTCTGATGGAACATGGCAGGAAATGCCAGAGTAGGGGGGCAGCACTATCAGTGTCCTTAATGTGTGTTGATGGAGTAAAGAGTGATAAGTAGATCATTAGAAGCACATAACAAAAAGGGTGGGGCAGAGTTGTGAACCACTTTAAATGTTAGGGTGGGTAGTAAAAGCCAGTATAGGAATTTGCAGCGTTGCATGGCAAATGAAGGTGAGCCTGACACTTGTATTTATTATGGAACGAAGAGGTTAAAATGTCTCCAGAGGAAGGACAAATAATAGAGAGTTGCTTAGAATTACATTTTCTTCCATTATGCTAAAAACAGGTTTTTGGGCCTCATTTTTTTTCTTTTGTGTTTAATGATTATTTTTTTCTTTTATTTGATAATATCTCTTAAATGGCTATAAATATTGATAAAAGTGTCACCGTTTTTTCCGAGATTCTCCTTTGTATGCCACCCAGCTACAGCTTGTACCAAAGTACAAAGAGGAGTAAAATTAAGGCTGTTATACAGAAGCAGTTATAATACTATACTTACAGGCTGTAAGTTACAGCTATAAATGATATTGTAAGATGTTGGGGATGATTGGAGGCTTGGACACCTGAAGAGAACAGGGGGAAGGGGGACTGGTTTTAGGATTTGTACATGAAAGTGATAGGGGTGCCAGGGAAGGCTTGTTGGATTTGTGGTGGGACCCTAGGGCACTGAAACTTGTAGGAAAGCAGGAGAGGGGAGTCTGGTAATGTCAAAAGTGAAGGTGCATTGTACATGACTTACCCAGCATTGCCTGGGAAACCAATCAGGTTTTGCAGGCAAATCGACTGTACAAACAAGTTTAAAACCTTTGAAAACGCATTGTTACATGTATCATCGCCACAATGCTGAATAGTTCTGTGATACTATGGAATGACACAGTGTCAGGAGTAGGTGGGGGACAGACGATTTTTTGATAAATCATTGAATCTTATCCTGGATGAGAAAGTGGTTTGTTGCATTCTATTTCCAAATTAATGATATATGGTACATTAAAATACAATTATGATGGACATAGCCATTGTTACATAGGGTCCCAGTGTTTTTAGCACAAAAAGTATTTGTTTTTGACCTTCTCCTGAATAAGAGGACTGTCTATGAGAATTATTGTAGCATACGGAGATACCAAATAAACAAAGAAGGAGAATTTGATGTGAATATATAATTGTATATAAAATGTAATTAGTAGTAAAAGGTGTAGGGATATTACATGCCACCATAGTTTGTGGTGTACTTGTACGTTACAGGTGCTGCAGTAATCACTATAAACTATTTTAATATCGGTTTTCTGTTGTAAGATTCTTAATGCTGAGCAAAATGGTTGGCCTGTTCATTAAAAGAATTGTCCAATAGTCGCATGGTGTTTGGGACCCTCTACTGGCTGGTTAGAGGAACTTTATGACATTCCATTTAATTGCATGTTCCAAAATGAAATTCCTTCCTGCCAATGTCAGCTTTGGCAAGTTTGGAAAGTCATCTGTCAACAGGACAGTTGTTTTAACTTGCACATCCACATCCAACACCTAAGTGATCTGATCTGGCCAGTCTGGCCATACAAATTTTAAATACAGGTATGGGATCCCTTATCCGGAAACCTGTTATCCAGAAAGCTCCGAATTACAGAAAGTCTGTCTCCCATAGACTCCATTTTAATCAAATAATTCAGAATTTTAAAACTGATTTCCTTTTTCTCTGTAATAATAAAACATTACCTTGTACTTGATCCCAACTTAAAGATAAATAATTCTTATTGGATGCAAAATAATCCTATTTGGTTTAATTAATGTTTTATTAATTTTTTAGTAGACTTTAGGTCTGGAGATCCAAATTACGGAAAGACCCCTTATCCGGAATACTTTTGGTCCCGAGTATTCTGGATAATGGGTCCTATACCTCTACTTGGAAGACAAATTCAACTGCCATGTTTCTGCATGTTTGAAAAAAAAAAACATTTTGTCACCCCTCCAGTGATTGGACCCTTCCTTCTCCTTTAAAGGGGCCTTAACCTTTTTACTGCCAATGACGTATGGGATACGTGTCCCATACGTCGTCGGCATTTTATGGATTCTCTCTGCAGCGGCGGCATGTGCATTTTTAGCGATGACAGCCCCCTGGGCAACGAGCCAGGGGGGCTGTCATGTGGGTCCTGCGACGCGATCGTCGCAGGACCATCCTAGAAGCAGCGCATCTGCTGCTTCCTGCTTCCCCCCAACGCGGCCCACTGAGATCCTGCAGCCTGGAGGACAGAGGCAAGCGATTGGTGCTTCAGGACATGTAAGGTGTTGTGGGTTTTTTTGCACTTACTTACACACTTACACACACACTTATATACATTTATACACACTTACATACATTTACACACACTTACAGCACACAATTTAGGATGTTTTTTTTTTTCATTTTTCACACTTATATACACTCATATACACACTTACACACTGTCACACAACTTTTACACATGTACACACATGTATACACAAACACTTTGGTTTTTTGTTTTTTTTTAATTTTACCACTTTGTTTTTAGTTTCTTTTACCTAAAAACTGTTTATTTTGACAGCGTGACTATTGGATCAGATATTCTGACCACTAATTACATGTGACTTATTTTGTTGTTTTACTGATTTGCACAATTTTTGTGGTTTTATCGCATTTTTATCCCTGTATAAGTGTGTGTTCCTAATCTGTTTTTAGCGTAGCTTTGCCAGGTGTAACTTTGTTGTACAAAAATAACTTTACCTATTTTGAATTCATCAGAATATGTACTTTCCAAAAATATATGGTTTTCTGGGGTTCTCTGTATAGTTAGGGGGGGGGTGTTACGGCACATAATACGCTGTCAGGGGGCTCTGTGTGCAAAAGCTGAGATGGCAGGCGAGAAATCCATATGCGCTATTTTCATTTTGGGTTCAGTACATACCACATACTTTGGTATATCTATGCATATTGGGCATCAAACTGTTCAGTTGACCTCTGGTGTTCCTATTTGGGGTGATTTGCCCCAATTTGAAATTGTGAGGGATAAATGCGGCAAATTGCAACATTTTTATGCGATTTTCTAAATGTCATAAAAATCTGCAAACTTAGGAAAGCTTTCCAGCTTGGTACTTTGGAGCAAAAAGAAATGTTTACCCATTATAGATTCGGGGGGATGTGTACTTTCCAAAAATATATGGCTTTCTGGGGTGAGTGTACTTTTTTTGTAGCATTATCCCACATAAAGGATGTAAATGTGTTGATTTTGCAGGAGCTGAAATGATAGATCATATGGGAGTATGTTCCCATTGTCGCCCCTACATGCCACATACTTAGGTAAACCTATACATATTGGGCATCAAACTGTTCAGTGGACCCCTGGCGTTCATATTTAGGGTGTTTTATCTTGGTACCTAATGCTATGTGGAATATAAGATGCTGCAAAGTGGAAGCTTTTAGGGGATTTTTGGAAATGTCATCAAAATTGCTAACTTTAGAAAAGCTGTGCGGCTTGGTACTTTGGAGTAGAAAGACATGGGTACCCATTTTAGATTCGGGGGAATGTGTACTTTCCAAAAATATATGACTTTCTGGGGTGAGCGTACTTTTTACTAGCTTTATCCCACATATAATGATGTAAATGTGTTGATTTTGCTGGAGCTGAAATAACAGAAATGATAGAAATTTGGTAGTGTACTGCTGGGAGTTTTTGACCTATACAAGTGAGAAATCTCCATAAAACTATATATATTTGGTATTGGCACGTTCAGGAGACATGGGACTTTCCAAACCAGTTGTATATTCGTGCATAAAATAATTTTTGTTTCTAGTATGTGTGTTTATATTATGGAAAATTAGATTTTTTTTTCATTTTTAAACATTTAGAAGCCTATATCTTGTTACAGAATTGGAATTACACAAAAATTCTACCATATTTTGAAAGCTTACGTTGTTCTGAAAAAAACAATATATTGTTTTCCTGGGTAAACTAAAAGTCCTCCCGAGGAAAGGCCCCTAAAGTGAAACAGTGCAAAACGTTCAAAAACTGTCTGGCAATACAAGTTCCGCTTTGACCAAAGCGGCTGGCAGTAAAAGGGTTAAACATCCTTAGTCTTCCAAAGATTTATTTGAGAAAAATAAACTAATTGAAATGCAAATGAATTCAGCAAATCCTGTGAGTGCCATGCTTCTGCATTGTTTAAATATATACATAGATAAAAAATTTGTTACAAAATACATTTACATATATCTGTATACATATTTATATATATATGCAAGATTTATGTATGGTCCATAATAGTTTATTAGATAATTCTTACATCAGTTATAATTGTTAATCAACAACATTCTGTTATGATTATTAGTCAAAGTAATGAAACTATTTAAGAGCTAAAATTGCTTTTCAAATACAACTCTTTTTTTTCCACTTTAATCTTCTTATGTTTATAAAAAATGATGCTGAAAAGTGCTGAAAACATTGCCAGTGAGAAAATAAATAATAAACATGCATTTTCATCTGAGTTTAAGCACTAGCTATTGAAAGAAACAAGTGAGAGGAGGGCTTAACCCCTGACTTTTTACAATCTTAGCCTACAAATAGTTTATATATGTCAGTATGCACATTGTAATATTCATAGAAATCTTTTATGTTTCACATCCTCGTAATATAAGTAACCCAGACATCTGGAAATATTTGACACCACGGAGGGAACAATCCTAGCAAAAGAAGATCCTTTAACCACCAAAGACTGATAGGTATTATCGCAAACTGGTTTAAAAAATTGAGGGTGAAGACACACAGAGCTACTAGTAGCAGCTACTTTTTCACAGCTACTAAATGCCAGAAAATACCCTGCCATAGAAAATACTGAGAATTTCTTCTGCTAAAACACATGTAGAGACAATTATCACTAAGTGATCAGCATTGTCTATTTCAGTAACCATGACAAATAGCTGCTACTAAGTAGCTCCGTGTATCTTCACCCTAAAGAGTATAGTTATTACCTCACTGAACAAATTTTGAGGAAAAAAAAAACCATGGTTTAGGATAAAGGCTTATGTCACACACACATAACAATTTTCCTTTAGCATGTTATAGAAGACAACACCTGTGTGGCTAAAAAAGAAAAAATAGAACTGAACATCAGGTATAAAAGCCAAAACAGCAGACGGAACTGCATATGTGGAAGACCGAAACATTTGTATCGAAGCCTGACCAGTGCATTGAATGGCATATATAAGGGCGAAGACACAGAAGACGATTAGTTGGTGCGACTTTTTAAAAAGTTGTGGCAACTAATCCACGTGTCGAAAACCGCGCATAATTAGTTGCCACGATTTATACAGTAACCTAAGCGGGAAAGTTGCCGCAACTGACTTTTTAAAATGTTGTGGCGGCTAATTCATGTGTCGCAAATCGTGTGTGATTAGTCACCGCGACTTACACAGTAACCTAAGTGGAAAAGTCACCGCAATTAGTTGCCGCAACATAATTTTTAAAAAATGGTTGTGGCAACTAATCGCCCTGTGTGTCTTCAAATTAAAAGGGGAACTGTTGTTGATAAGCACATGCACAAAAATAGCTTTTTAAAAAAAATTATAGTTTTTAAAATATAAATGGTTTTTGTGTGCTCCTTTAAACTAACTATTTTTCTATTGGAAACCAGTCACCTATGCTGCTAATTGCTAACTCATGCTGCAGTGCAAATATGTCTGTGACTCACAGCATGGGTGCATTGGTATCAGCTTAAGGAACTCACATAGTATTCTTTGGCATAAAAACAACCATAAATTTTGCAATTATAAAAAGTGATGGTTCCCCTTTAATGTAAATTATTTTTTTAAACTACTTTACCAAGCATTACATTTTCTTTCATGCTAATATATAAGCTTTATTTTTTTCTTTAATCACTTTTCTTTCTTTAATCACTTGTTACTAAACTGCGTTATGCGTTTGCGGTTTCACAGAAAATCTGACCCCTTTATATGTATGCAATCATGAATAACTTAGGGCCTGTCCGATCAACATCTGGCTGATCCAATCTATTAAAGGTACTTGCGCTAAAAGGTTCTTCTAGCACCATATAGTTACACTGTGTCTTTCCTGTCTCCTATTCCAAATTAAGGGCAGTGTGCCCACAGGGGAATCCAGGAGCTACCAGTGTTCCAACAGCAGGCTTTGGCAGGGCGCTTGCACCTAAATTGATGGTTAACACAGGAAGTACCGGCAACCGGACAGAGCAATTATGTCCAGTTTGCGTCAAAGTGTGAACCCAACTGGGCAAAGTGTGAACCCAACTGGGCATCAGGCCTAAAGAATCTGGCAACCAAAATTACACTGGCATTATGAGGAAAAAAACGCTATATTATTCATAAAATAACATAGCAGTGTCATTCAAAATTGAACTTTGCACATTGCACTAGTGGGTCCTCCTTTATAATTTAATGTTAAGCAAGTACTTTTCCTCCAATTAAATTAATTAACTGTAAGTTATCATTTATTTTATTTACAGATTGTAGACCAGAAGAACCACCCTCATCTAGAACATTGAACCTTGGAACATTGAAACTTTTCTTAAGGTTATCTGGAACAGCCAATTGAAGATACATATCTGCACAGAAGAACCATCTAACCATTACAGACAAAAAATACAATAAATACAATAATGGCTAAAACATTATTAGTTGGACAAAGACACTATAATGGATTTGTTATATTAGAAGGTATATTCAATTGAAGAACGTTTGTATTTGTTAAAACTCCCTTCTGATGATGTAGAAGAATCTATTTCCAAACCCTGACATCTTAAAAGAAAAAAAACATTTGGATAACAGTTTGAATGGATTGAACAATGAGCAGTAATTAATTTTACTGTTTAAAAAACTACATCTGAAATAGAACATTCTATTTGGACTATTTATGATTTGCCAATCTAGGTAATCAAAATTTTGGTTCTTTGTTATTTCTGTCTTTACTCAAAGACCATCTCACAATAAGACCTGACTTTTGTGCTTCAGTTCCCCTTTCAAAATAAAAAATCTTCAGCAAATTGCTCAAGAACTTTACCACTGGATCACTGACGTATTCATCTGTCCATATTCGTCTCAAGCTTTAACTGCATAATCTTTACAATGACTTTAGAGAAGGAAAACCAGGGCAAAAAGTCCATCAGGCTTCAGATAGGCCTGTCCCGTGAGTTCTACCAGATTCAACCATGTGATGCCAACTATAACACTGTGAAAAAGTTGGCTATGGACCTTGTAGAAAAGCAGGTGAGTTTTGTTTAATTTTCATTAATTCTGCAACACTAAATACTTAGAATCAAGATTCTAGCACTTGATTTGCACAAGATAAAAAAAAAGTTCTCAAGCAGTTATAGGGTGGGTGCTTGCTTTATTGCTAAAAACAAAATATCTGTTTGTCTACTGATCTACGCACAGCTGTCAACTCCTCCTATTTTATCGGGAGTTACCCAGTTTTGTCCCCCTCCCCCTGTTCTCTTGTCAACATGCCTAATTCCTTTGGGATTTTACAGGTTCTCCAGAGATTCATTGCGCTAGGGTTGCCACCTTTCTGGTTTTGACCTGGTCAGTTTTCAGGCAGTTTGATTAAACAACAAGCAGTAATTTATTTTACTGTTTATAAATCTACATCTGAAAAAGAATATTCCTTTTGGACCTTTTATGATGTGCCTTCTAATAAACCAAAATTAGCATTTTGGTTCTTTGTTATTTCTGTGTTTACTAAAAGACCATCTCACCCCTCATTTCTCCAGGTTGACAGCTTTTTCATAGACCATGTGTCTTTGAACATGGAGCAACATGGCATTTGTATGGAACAATATGTTGGTTTTAGTCCAGCAGTTCAGTCCATAAACTGTACAGAATATTTACATTTTAATACTCAAAGAATGCATAGGAAGAGTAGTTGTAGGGAATGGCTACATTATGGGGCTGATTTAACAACGTTCAAATTATCACCTCGATTCAAAAATTTTTTTTTTTTTGCTCTGAAACTTACAAAATTCAAATTAGAGTTTTAGATTGATATTTTTTAATAGCAAAAAAAAAAAAAATTAAAAACTTTGGCATCTAAAAGCTTGTGTTCATGTAGTAAATTAGAGTTTTTTTAAACTGAGTTTTTCAGGGTCTTTAAAGTTTGTAGATCCATTGAAAATGATGAATATGATTGATGCTGTTAACCTCTTTTATTATTTATTCAATTGAGTTTATATCAGTTCAGTTTTTTAATAAATAAGCAAACTTTTGAGTTTTGTAAAATTATGAGTTTATTCCAATTGAAAAAAAAATTCACAAATTAGAATTTTGATCAGTAAGCCTCTAAATGTCTGTTAGACTCCTACACTCCGGTTGGGGTTTTTAAAAAAAGTTAGCCCCCTACAATGTTAGGCTGCCCGCACTGGGATGGAGCTGCTGGTTAGGGCAGCCATGTTGTGGCACTTGCATGCGCATAGGAAGTGAGTGCCACAACTCTATTAGCCCGCACCTCTGGTGAGGAAAGCAAATTTACGATGATAGGTGCCCTTTAAGGTATTTTTCAGTACCTGCTGTTTTGAGTTAGCGAACCAAGTACCCAAAACTACCCATGCTGCTTGTCATTGGTTTTAAATAAAATCCCTTTTCAGATGCACATATTAGCCTTTACAGATGGTTCCTATTATAGCTTATGACAGATAGTAAAAGAAAGTTAAGAAAACATATCAAATTCCAGACTGTAACACTAATTCAGCAGTTTAAGAAACCTTACAGGAATCTATATTGCTGCCCTGTTATGAGTAAATAACTATTAAACCCACAAAGTCAATGGTCCTTTTTTGTGATATACCACTGACATTCCTAATTTAAGAACTGGATATTTCTATCCCAAGAACATTATTCACCAGTGGGCTAAGCCACGTCCTTGATCTTCCCAGTCTTCACACAACTGCATTTATTTGTGAATATTTGGACTGTCCCAAAATACAGGACAGCTAACCAAGGTTTACATATTCCTATAACTACTATAACAACCCATATACATTTGTTGAGCTTAACTGCAAGGTCTGCAAGGTACCATTTCACTTTTATATTTTCAGCCTTGTTTAACAAGGGACACAAGCAAGCTATCATTTTTACAAAATGTAAAAATAATGTTTTTGTAGGGTAAGGGGAATATTGCCTTAGAGAAAGGAAACTGTCTTAGTCTGAAATGCTGGGACTCAGGGAGTTCAAGCTGCCCAGACTAATGCCCCAGGTGCAAGTGCTCTGTGCAGGAACTCTAAGGGGCTGATTTACTAATCCACAAATCCGAATCCGAATGAGAAAAATTTGGATTGGAAAACTAACATTTTGTGACTTTTTCGTATTTTTTGCGATTTTTTCGTCGCCATTACAACTTTTTCGTAAATTATTGCGACTTTTTCGTAACCCTTACGACTTGCGCGAATTGTCGCGCCTTTTTCATAGCCAATACAAATTTCGTTAATTTGTCGCGACTTTTTCATAGCCATTATGACTTTCGTGAATTGTCGCGTCTTTTTCATAGCCATTTTGACTTTCGTGAATTGTCGCAACTTTTTCATAGCCATTATGACTTTCGTGAATTGTCGCGACTTTTTCATAGCCATTATGACTTTTGTGAATTGTCGCGACTTTTTCATAGCCATTACGACTTTCGCGAATTGTCGCGACTTTTTCGTATTGCGCTCGAAAAATTCACGAAAAAGTCACAAAATACCGATCATTACGAAAAAAAACGCATTCGGACGCTTTTCGGACGTTCGTGGATTAGTAAATGTGCCCCTAAGTGGTGTGATTTTGTGTCCCTTGTTAAACAAGGCTGCAAATGTACAAGTGAAATGGAAACTTGCAATTAAGCTCAATAAATGTATATGGGTTGCTATAGTAGTTATAGCAATATGCATACCTTGGTTAGGGCTTTGGTTCTCTTTAGTGTTTTAGTACTTGCAATGTTGTTAGTAGTATAACTTGTATATGGTAATGCAGAAACCATTTAGACACAGTCTGAAATTATTGTGGATCATTTGACTTTCAGCATCTGTCAACAGTGGAACATGCACATTTTGTTAATGCCAAATGGAATGGAAAGCTATGCTTGTATATCTCTTGCACATATGGCCAAAAGTGTCATCATAAAACATCAGTCTCATTTGACATAATATTTAAATATGGGATGTAAGCTACTGAATATTTTTATACGTATTTATTGTTGATTTTCCATTCAATGCTGTTGTTGTTTTCCACTTCAGTTAAGGATTTTTTATGCACATATAGTAAAAAAAAATAGATTTGCATTAGCACATGTAGAGTTTTAAAGGAGACATATTGGATAAATGGGAAAAACCCTAGTTTTGTAGGCAATTATGAATAATATACGGTTCTGGTTTCACTTTGGGCTAAACATTAATTCTATTTGTAACAATGGCCCCTTTAGTGGAGCTCCCTATAGATCCTATCACTTCTCTGTCAGAGTTTCAAATGAGGGGTGGGCGTGTCCTAACGGTCCCTGCCAGAAGCACAGTAGGAGGGGGAGAGCCAATCACAGCCCTGCACTCACACAAGCAAAGACAGGCTTCAGTTCCCTATCAGGTCAGCCTAGCTGCTGATTGGTTCCTATCCTACAGTCCAGTGTACTGAGGGCCGCCGGCCCCCCAGCTCATCCAAAGAATTCAGCCAGCAGGAAGTGAAACGGATGGGCGGGGCTAGTGGGGTTTTGGGCGAATTTCTCAATAAATCAGTCCGAAACACAACTTTTTAAGAACAATCCTTCTATATCTAGTGGAGTACAATTCCCTGGTACATTGTTAATTTTTATAGGATATGTCTCCTTTAAGTTCACATAATGTGACTTCTGAATAAACCCAACTTTAAAGTTATTACTAATATAATTACACCTATAATTAGTTGTTGTAAATGAATAAAAGTGAGCTTCCACAATTTTGACTAAAGTGATCTAAACATACGGGTAATGTGTTCTGTTTTTAAATGTGTTCTTATTGTAAGGTAGTACAGGAAGTATGAAGAACTCCGTGGTTTAGGATGAAGCAAAAAGTATCATTGCAATTAAAGAGAAAAATAGAGAAAAAGCAAAGGAAATTATGTGCATATACAGTATATATACACACGGATACTTATGATGATGCAGACTGTTTAAATAGAGAACTAAAAAACTAACTGTAGAAGTAGGCTAGAAATGTTGTAGATTATAATTTTGGGCTTCTGGAATACATCTTTTTAGCAGTGAAGATCTGTGCCTCCAAAGATGCCTTTATTAGCTCCCCATTTTTTTCCCCCCCTGATTCACTACACATGTTCTGTGCTGTTGTCAGTAACCTGAGCTCAAGGACTGATTCAAAATATATAGTATACATCAGTGATTCCCAACAAGTGGCTGGCAAGCAAAAATTTGCTTACCAACCCCTGTAAAGGCACTGGACACAGGGATATTAGTCACCTGCGGTAAATCTTTGCTATCGCGGGCAACAAATCCCCCCGGAATGGCTTCCCACAGGCAAAAATGGAATCGGCGATGGGATGGCATACTTGTTGCTTTCAAAAGTTGCCCAAAGTTTCCTTGTAAGGCAACTTTGGAAAACCGAAACAATGCGTATGCCACCCCACTGGCAATTCGCATTCTTGCTGGTGAGAAGGAATTTTCAGGAGATTAAGCACCTGCGGTAGTGAAGAGCGACTAATCTCCCCGTGTGCCAGTGCACTGATGTTCCCAGTGGCCTCAAAGCAGGTGTTCATTTTTGAATTTTTGACTTGGAGGCAAGTTTTGGAGGCATAAAGCATGTGTGCTGCCAAAGAGAGCATCCTGTAGCCAGCCAGTCACATTTGACTCCCAAGTAACCAGCCACAGCCTTTATTATTTACCCCCTTTGAACTCTTTTTATGCTTGTGTTGCTCCCCAAAATTATTTTTATATTTAAACTTCACTCACAGGTAAAAAAGGTTGGGGGCCCCTGGTGTACAAAGAATATAAAAGTCATGATATAAGGCTGATTAATAATTTAGATTCTCATTATATGGCAGCTCGGAAACCACAGCAATTAGCATCAGAATTTAATAATTGGCCCCAAAGCATCAGCTTATATGACAGACCAGTCGGATTTTCTGCTTGATAATTTGCAACAGCCCCTAAGCTTAGATTCTCAAAAGGTGCCCAGAGCACACTGAGCGTTTGCGTACATAAGTAGCACTTTATAAATAAAGTTATACATACATACATACATACAGTGTTACTGACACTTCTAACAAAATCCAAGATGGGGGGCTCCTGTGACAACTATAAAGACTTGGATTATTACTATTAGAGAGATGCTGGACTTTTAGGCTGGTTGAGTATATACAGTATGGTATTTATATTAATTTTTAGGGTTTAGTTCTGCTTCTGGGTTTTGTACAGGTGTTCAAGAAATTTTATTTATACATGGATCAACATTTCAGTGGTTATTTATAACCTTTTTCTAGTTCTACATGTACATCATATTCTTCATGAAAAGAGTTTTTGTGGATAGACTGATGAGAGATAGGTGGCAGACATATAAATAGAAAGAAAGAAATCTTGCAGAGGTGGCTTCAGCATGTGAGCATGGCATTATACAGGTATCGGACCCCTTATCCGGAAACCCGTTATCCAGATAGCTCCGAATTACGGAAAGCCTGTCTCCCATAGACTCCATTTTAATCAAATAATTCAGAATTTTTAAACTGATTCCCTTTTTCTCTGTAATAATAAAACAGAACCTTGTAATTGATCCCAACTAAAGTATAAATAATCCTTATTGGATGCAAAACAATCCTATTGGGTTTAATTAATGTTTTATTGATTTTTTAGTAGACTTAAGGTATGGAGATCCAAATTACAGAAAGACCCCTTATCCGGAATACCCTTGGTCCCAAGCATTCTGGATAATGGGTCCTATACCTGTACTCTCATTTGTGTCAGTGGAGGTATACAAGATAAAAACATTTTAATTATGAATTTTTAAAGGGTGCATTTTGTGAGTGTATATTCATGGAGGAAATAGGCAGTCTCAGGTGCTTGTAGATGTTACAGACCAGAACAGCCTGAACAGACATCACAGAGCAGGGTTTGCAGTTTGTGAGGTTAACCAGAACCAAGCCAGTTTACTATCATAGAACAAAAGTAGCGTTCTTGCACAAGCTTCTAAAAGATGTGTGAACAAAAAAGAACAAATGCTGTCCATCAGGCTGTGTATTGCAGTGTTTTTTGTCTACATTATTTTTCTATTTGTGATTTCATGCGCTCTGAAACAGAGCATAGAGACCTGCATTTGCCCCATGAATACAGTACAGGCCAGGGTGTACCTTGAAATTAAGAAATGATTTCAGTGTTTGTTTTGCAGTTTTTTTGTGTTTTTTCTCTGCCTGCAAAGTTGCAGGACAGCTCAAAGCTTTAGGCTGCACACCCAAGTATTGCAATAATATCATTACAAAATAAGAAGTTCAGAGGAGAAAGACTATAATGAGTTAAAAGTATATTTATAGTTGCATAGCTGGTTTGGACTGAAAAAAATAACTGTCTATCAAGTTCACTTCTTCCACGTGACCCACAATGTATACATTCACACACATACACACATACTAATATATATAGTATATAGTATAGGTATAGTATATTGACATAAAAACTAAAACTTGAACACATTAATTCATGGAAAAAGTCTTGTGTGCAACAAAAATCACATTGTTACATTCATTTTTACAAATTAAAAAAAAAAAAACTTTGTAAACAAAATAGCTTGAATGTTGAAATTACACCTTACATTAACTTATATAGAAGCTCTTAAGGTTTTAGCTGCCAAATTTTTTCATTACAACTTTTTTTGATTTTTTAAAATGTTTCCGCCATGATTGTCCCGAATTAGGGGAAAAAGTGATCTAGAATTTTAGTAATAGTGCCCCCTAGGATCTAGTAGGCATATATTGATAGTAACTGGACTTCATCTGGAATTATTCATCCAAGTAACTACAACTGAAGAATCTACTTGGATGAGTGATTAAACTTCTTAAGATTACACAGTAAGTCCCAGTTACTTATTAGTACATTATACACAGGGCTGGAACTAGTGGTAGGTAGAAGAGGCAGCTGCCTAGGGCACAATTGTGTGGGGCGCCAAGCAGGTGCTCCTTCTTTCACCTACCCCTAGTTCTGGGCCCTTTCCCCACTCCGCATCACCCTCATCCAGTGGCCCCGGCAAAGCCAACCCTGCAGGGTGGGTGGGGGTCGCGGGCCAAGCCTCCCAGGTTTCCTAGAGCCTAGAATTGTTTATACTGCACTCTTTGTAATGTATTTTCTGCCAGTTCTCTGTCTAAATACAAATATAGGTTCAAGGCCAATATTTATTTAATCAGTAACATTTCCTCAGGTACTTTTCTCTATCAAAATCTATATCACATTCACTGTCATCACAAGGTCTTTCCATAGAAAGCAAATTTGTCTGCCAAGATTAATTATGCATAAAACCTAACCTATCATTATTAGTCTGAGAATGGGATTTTCTTTTGAATAATGGCACTGCATTAGCAATTCTTTAGGAAGGCTACGTGCAGTGTTTTGGAAACCAGAGAGCTGATGTCTCATGTCTTTATTTCCTTGTGGTTAATGCTTTCAGGTCCTGGTCCTTTGTTGCAAATATAGTGTGCAGTGCATTTACACTTACAAACCCTTTGCATGTCTTCCGATGGTAGGTTTGCAATTGTTTTAACCTATTTTTACATAAAGATTTACACCATCTTCAAGCAGGTGTTAAACATCCGCAATGTAATAAATGTTTAGTGAACAGTATTACATTGAAAGCAGAACTAAACATTTGCAAAAACATCATTTTACACAGTACTTGCATTTTTTATTTACTGTTTGTATCATTTGTGTGTTTTTGTAACATGTTTATCATTTTTAACATAGTTACATAGTTACATAGGGTTGAAAAAAACCATCCAAGTAAGTCCATCAAGTTTAACCCATCCAAGTAAACCCAGCACACACAACCCACACCTACCAATCTATACACTCACATACAACCACTAATACTAACTGTAGATATTAGTATCACAATAGCCTTGGATATTCTGCTTGTTCAAAAACTTATACAGGCCCCTCTTAAAGGCATTAACAGAATTTGCCATTACCACATCACTAGGAAGGGCATTCCACAACCTCACTGCCCTCACCGTGAAAAACCACCTACGCTGCTTCAAATGGAAGCTCCGGTCCTCTAATCTAAATGGGTGGCCTTTGGTGCATTGATTGTTTTTATAGGAAAAAAGAACATCCCCTATCTGCCTATAATCCCCTCTAATGTACTTGTACAGAGTAATCATGTCCCCTCGCAAGTGCCTCTTTTCCATAGAAAACAACCCCAACCTCGACAGTCTAACCTCATAGTTTAAATCTTCAATCCCCTTTACCAGTTTAAGTTGCACGTCTCTGCACTCTCTCCAGCTCATTAATATCCTTCTTAAGGACTGGAGCCCAAAACTGCACACATACTCAAGGTGAGGCCTTACCAGGGACCTATAAAGAGGTAAAATGATGTTTTCATCCCTTGAGTCAATGCCCTTTTTTATACAAGACAGCACTTTATTTGCTTTAGTAGCCACAGAATGACACTGGCTGGAATTAGGCAACTTGTTATCTACAAAAACCCCTAGATCCTTCTCCATTAAGGATACCCCCAACACACTACCATTCAGTAGATAGTTTGCGTTTATATTATTTCTACCAAAATGCATAACTTTGGACTTGTCAACATTGAGCCTCATTTTCCAGTTTGCTGCCCAGTTTTGCAAAGCGGCAGCATCCTGCATGGAACTTATAGTTTTGCACAATTTAGTGTCATCAGCAAAAATAGATACAGTACTGTCTATGCCCACCTCCAGGTCATTAATAAACAAGTTAAAAAGCAGAGGACCAAGGACTGACCCCTGCGGTACTTCACTAACCACACTGGTCCAATTAGAAAATGTTTAACAGCCTTGTTTAAGCTACAGTTCTTAGTGAGTTATTTTTAGACATGTTTCTTATATACTGTATAGGTGCTTTCAAGAAAGTTTTTTTTTACAATATATGAATTCTTCCTGCATAGAATTCAGAGTATTACAAATAAGGTCTCCACCTTTGTATCTGAAAGATTACCAGTGGCTAGGGTTGCCACCTTGCCGGTATTTTAAGAAATGAAAGAATGATAGGAAAATAACAGAAATAAATGAAGGCAGGTATTTTTTTTCAAGTGCCAGGCTGGTGCTATCAGGGGCAAGCAGTTTGGTAGAAACTAACAACAAAGGGGGTGAAGGTTGGCTTTTTTTGGTGTCGTGTATTTCAATCTATGTTATTTTTATTTAATAACTGTATGCACCCCACAGTTGCTCTTTTACAAACGTCTGTAGCTTGGTGGAGTTTACATAATCAACATAACTACAACTCAGCTTTAAAGGAACAGTAGCACCAAAAAATTAAAGTGTTTTAAAGTAATTAAAATATAATGTACTGTTGCCCTGCGCTGGTAAAACTGGTAAGTTTGCAACAGAAACGCTACTATAGTTTATATAAATGAGCTGCTATGTCAACACGGGGGCAGCCATTGAAGCTGGGAAAAAGGAGAAAAGACACAGGCACATAGCAGATAACAGATAAGCTTTGTAGAATATAATGGGGTTTTATCTGTTATCTGCTAAGTAACCTGTGCCTTTTCTCCAGTAAATGGCTGCCCCCGTGGCTACACAGCAGCTTTATTATATAAACTATAATAGGAAAACACACCAGTTGTACCAGTACAGGGCAGCATTACATTATATAGTAATTACTTTTATACACTTTCATTTTTTGGTGTTACTGTCCCTTTAAGGCAAGGCAACGTGGTCTGTTTTGTCAATGAAGGAAACATTTTCGAATAATTACAGGATTGGACTGGTTCAGAGCAGGCGATTACCCTGTTCAAAATGATCTGTGTGCTGTTGATTTTAGCATTATCTAAACCACCATTGTCTCACTTTCAATCTCTTTGTTGTGTATACTGGTCCCATTATAGGTGCCTGTTGTGTGGCATAACTGTCCAGGGGCTGTTTCACATCACTGGGGTGGTTCCCAACCAAATGAAGTTTGGTCTTTAAATACAACTTTTTGCACAACACCATAGGTGTTCTAAGAGATGGCATTAATCTGTGTCAGCTTAGGTATTCCCCTGCCTTAAGCAAATTCTGCTGAAAAATATTTGCCTATAATGGTCATTTATATCTGTATAAAATATCATAGGAATATATAGGAATGACATGCTAGCATTATCCCTAAAAAGCATAGTTTTCTAAACCGGGGGCATGATTCATTGTGAAAATAAGAAAAAACACCTATTTTGTTCCTGAAATAGTCTCTCAGCTATATAAAGAATACTGATATAACAGTAGCCTTGCTACAAGGTATGGGCAACCCCGACTATTGCATTAAACTAAAAGCTGATTAAAAGATAAACTGCCCTTTTGTCATCAGAACATAATTTGTAATAACTGGAGCATCGCAAATTAGCATTTGCCCACAAATACACTGAGATTCTGAGGAAAACACTGCATTGTGAGTAAACACGTAGCACTATGCATTCAAACATTGCAGTATAAACACTGTGCTGCATTCATAAACAAGTTCTTTTGGTGTTGTATTTGTTCCTAGTAGCAGTACAGACCAATCTCCTCAATATGGCAACGCAAATTTGTGAATTAGAAAGAGTTGTGTTTTTATTGAATATCTACAGTAAGAAACTGACACTCACTCTTTCCACTCCAGTGCTAGAAAGTGCCCTTTATGGTTGTTGACTGACAACTCCAATCACAGAGAAGGGCAATAGGGATGCTTTCAAAACCATTTTCCCAAAACAAAATGCTTAAAGGGATACTGTCGTGATTTTAATGGTGTACTTTTTATTTCTAAATTACACTGTTTACATAGCAAATAATTCACTCTACAATTTAACATTTTATTCTTGAACCAACAATATAGTTGTAATATTGGTGTGTAGGCGCCATCTCAGTGCATTGTGCCTGAGTCTGAGCTTTCAGAAGGAGCCAGCGCTACACATTAGAACTGCTTTCACTTAACCCAGTGCTGTCCAACTGGTGGCCCGCGACCCCCCTCTGTGTGTCCCCCAACCTGTCTGGCTGCTTTGATGGTTTACCTTTGAGTAAGCATTAAATGGTATCAGTACTGATCTTAACTGACCCCCCTGCATGGTTCTCACCTCAGATTCAGGCTGTAATCCCTCTGTATTGCTAAGTGCTATTCTGATATCTACTGGTTGCTACTATTTGCTCCCTTCCCATTGTTCTGCTGATCGGCTGCTGGGAGGGGGGGGGGTGATATCCCTCCAATTTGCAGTGCAGCAGTAAAGTATGACTGAAGTTTATCAGAGCACAGGTCACATGGCTGTGGCACGCTGGGAAATGAAGAATATGTCTAGCCCCATGTGAAATTTCCAAATTAAATATAAAAAAATCTGTTTGTGCTTTTGAAAAACAGATTTCAATGTAGGATTCTGCTAGAGAAGCTCTATTAACTAGTGCATTTTAAAATAAACATTTTATGTCATGACAGTATTCCTTTTGACTCCTGACTGAAGTCCCCTGATCTAGTTTTGTGCCATCAGCAAAAGAAGGAGGGATTTTTTTATGCTCTTTGAACATAGTAAAAAGTTAAAGGTGTGTACATGTGTGGCTTTGTTATACTACAAAGAAAACCACATGGTAATGGATCATGTAGAAACATTCAAGAAGAATATAAGAACATTCAAGGAAAATACAACTAGCCCAAGAACCTTTGTAAGTAACACAATGGGTCTAAAATTACACAAAGAAATGGAAAAAAGAGAAGTAAAATATGAACAACAACTAAAACATTTTAACCCAGTCAGAATTTTAGTTTCCACAATGAAAACATTTGTTGTTGAGAAATACAGAAAATAAGCTTAGTATGTATGTTATCAGACTGTAAGAAGAAGTTCCATAGTAGTCATTTAAGCAAAGCAATAGGCGTTTTTTTGTGTGGGAAGCGGAAATGGAAAGGATTTTTGCAAATGTAACTCTATATGTAGTTTAATAGCGATTATACAAACGGTGCTTTGGTTTGTGTAAATCAGAAGAAAAAACATGTTACATTTGCAAATGCAAAAGTTTATAAATACCGTGTTTCCCCGAAAATAAGACACTGTCTTATATTTTTTTAAGCTCCAAAATATGCACTAGGTCTTATTTTCAGGGGATGTCTTATTTTTCCATGAAGAAGAATACAGTACACATTTATTCCATCACTTGGGTGAGATTTATCGCCCAGCCCTAGGTGGGTGTCTTATTTTCAGGGGGTGCCTTAGTTTCCGAGGGGGGTGAAAAATCGGGGGGGTGTCTTACTTTCGGAGGATGTCCTATTTTCGGGGAAACGGTATGATTTTTTGTTTTTATGGCTAACTATATAGTAACATTACTAATCAGGAAACTGCGTCCCTTCTTCAGGATAATTTCTAACAAGTTAAAGGTGAAAGTACTCACTCTATATGGGTACTAGAGTATATATACAGTTCAGTGCAAAAGTTTGGACATATTACATATTTGGTAAATTTTGTAAGTGAAAACAATTACAGGTATTGCATCTATTATGCGGAAACCCGTTATCCAGAAAGCTTTACGGGAAGGCCATCTCCCATATGTAATAATATTTTATTATAATATTATAATTTAAAGTAATAATTATATTATTTTTACTAGTATTATTATTTGTATTATTTATACATTTTTACAAATGATTCCCTTTTTCTCTGTAATAATAAAATAGTACCTTGTACTTGATCCCAACTAAGATATAATTAATCCTTATTGGAGGAAAACATTTCTATTGGGTTTATTTAATTTTTAAATGAATTTTTTTAGTAGGCTTAAGGCTAATGCCAAACTTAGGGGGAGATTTATTAAGACACAAATGCTCGGAGCATTCATTTGTACGCTCCGAGCGTATTTTCACCGTTTTTTTCGCGCTTGCGCGACTTTTTCGTACGCTTGCGTGAAAAATTCTGAAAGGTTCTGCTGCTGTTTACAATAGTTCGGTATGAAAATTTCATGACTTTCGGATCACCAATACGATATTATCGTGACTGATATGATTTTTTCGTAAGCATTTTCGTAATATTTGCGATCTTCAGAAATTATCGTATCCAATCCGAATTTTTCTCATTCGGGATTCGAAATCGTGTTTTAATGAATCGGCTACATGTGTCTGCACCCGAGCGTATTCCATTCATTCGGGTGCAGGCACAGGTAGGTTCGTATGGCGCATATTTTTGGCAAGCATTTTTCAGCTTGCTGAAAATATACACCATGCCCTAAGTGTGGCATTAGCCTAAGGCATTGTGATCCAATTTACAGAAACCCAGGTCCCGAGCATTCTGGATAATAGGTCCCATACCTGTACTGCAGGAATCAACAAGATGTTTGCAAACTGTTAACACACAGTTACATTTCATTCAACCAACTTTAGATAATTTTGGAGACCCTTGAGAATGATAAACACTTTTTGTAAGGTCTCTGGTTAATTGGGTCTTAAGGCCGATGGCACACGTGGCGTTTTTACGCTGCGTATTTTCTAATTCTCTCTGCGGCTGAAAAACGTACAATATCATCATCCATAGAAATAACTTGAAAAGACTTGAAGGAAACCACACAATGTGTAAATACGCTAGAAAACGCCTTACCACGGATTTTACAAGCATTTGGCGAAATACGCCGTTATTTGCACATCAACCTATTCCTATGTATACACAAAGACAGATGCCAGACCTAGCGGAAATACGTAGCGTTTCTTACTATTTCGCACTATTAGCACCATGGGAAACGGGATAAAAAATACGCAGCGTAAAAACGCCACGTGTGGCATCAGCCTAATAGGCCTATTTAGGAGTTGTCACCTGTTGACAATTGCAGAATTGAATGCAATTTGTGACACCCCAAACTTTTGGCTGTCACTCAACAACCACGGACTGCACTGAGTGATCTGGAATTAAAGCTAATCAATACCTACAAAGCAGGGAAAGGCAATAAAGATTGCAAAACACATCCAATTCACAATTCAGGGATTATTTTCCTTATGATATATTAAGCAGTATTTGGGTGACAGTCTCCCTAAGTGGTGGTGATTCTGACTTAAGCCAACCATTCATTCTGTGTGGGTATGGATTTTACCACCAAACACACATTAGCAGTGCCAATGTTGAGAAGTCCTGTGATTTATACATCTTTATATTGGATAAAATGTTAACATTTTTTCTCTATCATGATAATTTGTCTACATCATGAGCATTGGGAAAAAAACAGTGCTGTGGGAACCCTGGAGCTACCATTACCTCTAAACCAGGTGGTAGTTCCAGGATTCCCTCAGCACACTGCGTCAATAGACGGAACATGCTTGTGGCTAAAGAATCAGGCACAGACATCATCAGAAATTAAGCCAGACAGACTGTGAAAATACATTTTGACGACTTGGGTGCAGTTGCTCCAGACACATTACAGTAGAGTCAGATGCAGCGTCCTATTCATTGTCTGCAATGAATGCTAGGAAAAAAAACATTGCATTGTAAGAAAAACACATGGCAATTGTGTCTGAAATTGCACTTTGCTTACTGCATGTGGGTAAGTAAATGCTCCCTTATATGTTATGATTTTTAGTGAGATGGGAGTTATAGTCCAGCAACATTTGGGGACGCAAGGTAAAAGTGATCTAAACCCAAAAAGAGAAAATTGGATCTTTGCTCTTTTGTGACATCTCATTTGAGAACTCATATATATAATATATAATCCCCTGTTCTAAACTAGTTTAGAGACATAGAATAATTATTTTGTTCTTGCAGAATGTTTGTTTTGCTATTGGGATAAGGTTAGTACTGAATGTAATGAAATCTAGGTTAAATAGCTGAGATATATAAATGATTAGTCAGGTGGTGTCCCCTCCCTTCTATGCATGTGCACCGGAGCTTGGAGGCTTGACTGCACCTGTAGAACCAGTCCCTCTGCATGCTGGAACACATTAATGATAAAAAGCCTGTATAAATGTAGTATAAGGTTGTATACAAACAAAATATAAGCTTTTATTGAGGGAATGTCCTAAAATTTGTTTGTCCTATAATACTCTGTTAATTTGCTTCTTATAATTACATACCATATACTTTAATGCAAGGATATTCTGGGTGAGGTGTCATATATATACATAGGCCAATGAATTATCTCTTATAATCAGTAGGGACTCCATCTGTATTGTAAACATAAGTACAGAGTTTCACATATACAGTCATTGTCATTATAATGAAACAAAATTGTAATTATTATTGAAGCTTAATTATAAGTAATTTAAAGGAAGACGGACACAATGTATAAACCAATTTTACACTGTAGAAAAAAAATTGCCAGTAGGCAAACTGTAGATTAGAGGAATAACTGTAACATGCTTCCTGTAACTCTTACAATTGATTGGTAATTTAAATTTCAATTGGTTTACTAAACACTGTACGTAACTGTATGTAGTCCCTATTTCAAATCCTAGCCTAAAGTTTAAAGGGATTCTGTCATGATTTTTATGGTGTACTTTTTATTTCTAAATTACACTGTTTACATAGCAAATAATTCACTGTACCATTTAAAATTTTATTCTTGAACCAACAAATGAATTTTTTAGCTGTAATGTTGGTGTGTAGGCGCCATCTCAGTGCATTGTGCCTGAGTCTGAGCTTTCAGAAGGAGCCAGCACTACACATTACAACTGCTTTCAGGTAACCTATTGTTTCTCCTACTCCCATGTAACTAGAGGTGTCCCAAGCCAGACTTGGATTTCTTACTATTGAGTGCTATTCAGATATCTACTGGGAGCGGCTATCTTGCTTCCTTCCCATTTTTCTGCTGATTGGCTTCTGGGTGGGGGTGATATCACTCCAACCTGCAGCTCAGCAGTAAAGTGTGACTGAAGTTTATCAGAGCAGAGGTCACATGGTGTGGCACCCTGGAAAATAAAGAATATGGCTAGCCCCATAGGAGATCTTAAAAAATCTGTTTGTTTTTGAAAAACAGATTTCAATACAGGATTCTGCTGGAGAAGTTCTATTAACTGATGGGTTTTGAAAAATTATGTTTTTCCATGACAGTATGCCTTTAAGACATTACAAGTAACTCTTTTTTTTGTTACTTTTCAGCACCCAGAATTTGGCTTCCTTGGTGTTTCTGAGAAAATTCAACTTTTTCGGCACAATTTGAGCTCACAAAATGTTCTTGAACGGCTTTTTCCCAACAATTTTATCCAGGAAGGGGACTTGATTGAAGTGGTGTTGCCTGGTGAGATCAAATAACAACATAGCAAGAATATTGACATTAAACAGGACAGGCTGATACTGATGGCTATTCTTTTTATAGTTATTGTACAACATTGCATATAGGTATTATATACAGGTATGGGGTTCATTATCCAGAAACCTGTTATCCAGAAATTTCAAAATTACAGGAAGTGTAAAATTACCTGTAGTGTAAAAATAAAAGAGTACCTTGTACATGATCCCAGCTATGATATAATTAATCCTTATTGGAGGCAAAACAATCCTACTGGTTTTTTATTACATTACATTAACATTTATTTATAAAGCGCCAACATATTCTGCAGCGCTGTACAATAAGTGGGTTACATACATTGGACATACAGAGTAACATATAAAGCAATCAGTTACCGATACAAGAGGTGAAGAGGGCCCTGCCCAAAAGAGCTTACAATCTACAAGATTTATTTAATGTTTATATGATTTTTTTTAGTAGACTCAAGGTATAGCAATCCAAATTACGGAAAGACCCATTATCCAAAAACCCTCAGGTTCTGAGCATTCTGGATAACAGGTCCCATACCTGTATAACAAATATTATATAAATATTTTTTTAGAGCTAAACATGGCCCCACTTAATAATTGCATGTATGTTTTTTATACTATGTACTAATAATATACAAACTCTTTAATGGGAATCTATAGTAAATTATTTTATGCTGTATAATATACAGAATGTAGCAGGAGTAATTTCTCCTCCAGGACTGGTAAACAGCTTTCTTTTGCTAGACTGTGTTAGGAGTCTAGTATAATATTATAATAGCAATTATAATTTTAAATCATTGAAGAATTCACTGGCAGAACTGTCGGGGGGTTGGGGGTGTGACTGAACCCCCTGTGGAGCCTAGTGGATTAGTATGATGTATACTGGAAGGTTCAGAATTGCTTTTTTATTGTGCAAGCAGATTTAGGGTGGACATTCTCTTTAAATATTCTCTCTAGTGAATGTGTGGTATGTGGGGAATGTTTTGCATTGCAGTGATATTAAGGTATGGTAGCATTCCTGAAATTACAATGGGGAACCTCAAGATTAGGATTAGAAAAAAAATAACTTTGTAGAAGGATGTCCCTTTAAAACATGAATCTCTAACTGTCTAACTTAAATTTCCACAGCATCTGTGTCCCTGGATTTCTCAATACGTCCTCACATTCTTTTAGTTCATTCCTACAAGTCTCCAGCCTTTTGTGACTACTGTGGAGAAATGTTGTGGGGACTGGTAAGACAGGGGTTAAAATGTCAAGGTAAGCAAACGTTCTCTGTTTGATCCTGATTTAATACATACTAAATGTCCTGTCAGTATTACAGGAATATGGCTTACTGCAAAGAAGGTACCAACAGCCCAAAATTAGGTTTTATACACACTAATGCTGGTCTCTGATATGCCCACCCAAGTGTGATATTGGGTTGATCTGATGTTTGGCCACAACAATGCGGATACGGACAACACCGAGCCAATGCGGTCCTCTGTCCGACAGGAAAAACATACCTGCCCAACTGAAATAATATTAGTCGGGTAGGCCCCTCAAGGCTCCATACACGGGTAGATAAGCTGCCAAACCAGTCTGAAGGGGCCAAATTGGCAGCTTAAATTTGCCCTGATACGGCCACCTTAACATAATTAATGGGTAAAGGCGGCCATATTTTAGCTGCCATTTCGGGTCCATTTGGCAGCTTATCTGCTCATGTATGGGCACCCCCGAAGGCCTACCCAACTGAGATCTCGCCTAAAATTGCCCAGGTCTCTATTGGCAGGTTTGATTTTCTATTGGATCGGGAACTGCATTGGCTTGTTGATGTCGCCTGTGCCCGCTGGTTTAAGTCAAATGTTTGGCCCTAGGGCATAAAGCTGCTCCTGGTAACTTGAAAAGCCAACATTCACATTTTTTAAATCAAAATTTCGGCTGCATAGAGCACTATGTAAATGTAAATTTTAGTAAGACATGTGATTAAGACACTTTAGTACACTGACAAAGATGATGGTAAACAATTTTGATAATATTTTTTCAATTTCCTTTTCCAGGATGTGGTCTGAATTATCATAAGAGATGTGCCTTTAAGATACCCAACAATTGCAGGGGTGTTAAAAGAGGTCAACTTTCCAGTCGCTCTTTCACTGGAAACCAAACAAACAAACCTAAAGCATCACCCATACCATCAGGCGTCAGTCTGGAGGACCTGGGGGCACATTACTCAGATTCCAGGGATATTTACCAGGTGATCACATAAGAAAACTAAACAGAAATGACACTGTGCTTCCATTGGTTAATCACCAGAAGAACAAGTCTGTTACCATGTGTTAACATAGGTAAAACCTCAGAAGAGAACCAGTACTATCACAATAGCATACTCTGCAATTCACTTCATTAACATTCTTAAACTTACATAAAACAAGAAAAGTATTGAAATGTGACAGCAAGTATAAGGGAAAGACACACTGGGTGATTAGTCACCACGACTTGTAAAAAAAAGTCAGTCAGTGTCCATAGGTTAAAATATAAATTGTTGCCCCATCTGCCTGTCAAATAAATAGCATGTGCTGGAAAGGAAATGCAATAGTAAAAAAGAAGCATGTGGTTATTAGTAAGTTGACACTTAACAGACACCACTATGTACAGACCTTCATTGAAGAAAACCTAGGGAGTTATTTCCAAGACATGGGAGAATTGCAAGAGCTTGCCCTTTAGTGCTTATGCAGACATTACTTTGGCCTGGGTTTAAATTGTTTTCCCACCAGAGGTTTGGGCTTATAGGGCCTGCATTCTGTTTTGGGAAACAGTACTATTTTGTGCAAAAACACTAGTAGCATGCCCTATATAGCCCTCACCAGGAGGAAGCTCCCGATGCATGCAGCCATATTTGATCACACTCATGCACTTAAATTATCTTTCAGTATGATGTAGACATTGATATTATGAGACAATTATTTGTATTTGTAAGTATGATTGGTATTTGCTATACTAACATAAAGGTAAAATTAAATCTTTGCTAAAGACCTTTATAAAACAGGCCCACGGCTACCAAAGTATGATAGAAAATTTTTTGTATTAACATTTTGTTTTTGCTCTTTATAACTGCTTGTTCAGTGAAAAGAATCAGCTGACTCTATTCTACATTAGCCTCTAGAAAGGCAAATAGTCTGAATAATAGTGACTTTGCATTTACTACAGTATATCACAATGCACACCACAGCCCTTACAATAAACAGTAACTAGTAAAGAGAAGCAATTTAGATCACTTCCTCTCCTAAAAGCACTCAACTTCTGTTAAGTTGGCAAGTATCCATCTCTGACTGAACTTCCTCACATGTGTTCACAAGCTGAGGGTTGATATTCTTATTAGGTGGCCTTTATACACAGTACAATATGTGTTATTTGCTGTTTTATTTAAAGATATTTGCATTTTAGGGTTAATGTTTCATTAAACTTTGGATCAAGCAAGTTTTGTAAGCACACCAGGTTGCTTACTATCTTTAAAGGGTTCCTCTAGCCAAAAGCTGTTTTTTGCATGACAGAGAAAGTAATTCTAAGCAACTAAATTACATAAATTAAAAAAATTTCAGTGGTTTTAACTTTATATTTAAATATAATTGCAGTTGACAGCAGTGTTTGTTTATCCTTTTCTCTTCTCTGGGTCTGACTTTAGAGCAAAATAAATAGAATGGGTGCTCAAAATATAATTCGACTATTATTTTAATTTACAAAAAGGCATATTTCATATTTATTTATTTTATTTTTAGTTAGCTGAGTTAGTTTAACTGGAGATACCGAGCTGTGTATACACCACCCCTCCCTTCACCCTTTGTTGTTACTGTTTTGGCTTACAGATAAGCATAAATCACAATAGTTTCTGTTGTTGCAGCTTATTCAAAAGAAGCCCCGGGTACCTTCCATCATCGGACGCCCTATATGGAAGGACTGCGAGGAAATAAACAAAGTTAAAGTCCCTCATACTTTCCAGGTCCATTCCTATACCCGGCCTACAATCTGTCAGCACTGCAGGCGCTTATTAAAGGGCCTCTTCAGACAGGGCATGCAGTGTAAAGGTAAAGCAAATAATTTAACCAAGCAACTTTTAAATTCATGGAGTATCAATGCATTTAATTTCTAATTCATTTTTCCATATTACACTTCAATGTATATATAACTCATGTAAAAATGTTTCCCTTTAAGATAAATACACCACTCTTTTCCAGACAATCTATTTTCATTGTCTGTTCCCCCTTCTCCTTTCTTTAACATTATAATTATCTAGAGACCAATCCTTCCTGGAAAACTTCTCTGGCATAGAAAGAGAAATTATCTAGGGCTCCATAATACCATGACCACAACAGAAATAATAACAAACACACAGCAATAAATACAGGATTGAAATGAGCACAGAACACTAGCGGCATTATTTTATAAAAGGTGCAGAGTTGCCACAGATCTAATGACCTAAAGAAGCCCATCAGCAAGTAGCACTTACTGGTCCCCTTTTAAGTTAAGTTAAGAAAACATCTGATTGGTTGCTATAGATTGGTGTACCTAGGTAGACTTGTACATTTGGGGGTAGAAATATTAGTATTTTAACTATGGAAGTTAGCTTCTTGACCTCTATTTGATTTGCATGTGCCCCTAGAGGATATATTAAAAAGCAGAGTGTGGGGGTAAAGCTGAAATGAACAGTGGTTCCTAGAACCCCAACTTGTACATGTAAAAGTTAAATTAAAAGGGTCCACTGGACAGCCCATTCCTCATACCCTGTGTACAGCTGTATATACACAGGTGCCTATTTTAGAATATATAAAATCAATCATAAAAGTAAATCCTACTCTCTGGGCGCTACCATCACACATTAGATGAGTTCCCTCATGAAACTAGGCCCCTTGTGGACCACCAGTTAGAAAACACAAATGGTTGACGTCACTCCTGTACTCACAGTACACAGGACAGCCTTCCTGTGGAAAGTGAGCTCCAATGTGTTAGCTGGTTTAGTGGAATGGATCACCTGATCTGCCTATTCGTTTCACACTATAGGTTCCCAGACCAGACTACAAAGTCCTTTAAACAGAGAAGGCATTCTATGTTTAGTAACATCTCCCACTATGGAGAACTTTAAGGGAAAACTCACATTTTTAGTTACTTCTTTGGCCACTCTACTACAGTACCTATATGTAAAGGAGGAACATAATTGTTTGTCTTGGTGGACCCCCAATAACTGCATTTTTGACAGTGTGTTTGGGTTTACTTTCTAAGGGTATATTCATACCAACTAAATAACTTTCTTGTGAAAGCTGAAATTAAAGTTATGGTCTATGAAAAATTAACATTTGATAATTCAATCTATAGATTGTCGTTTTAACTGTCACCGACGATGTGTGGAATATGTCCCTGATGAGTGCCTAGGTGAAATATCCCATCCTGATGAAGAAGGTAAATGTGAAATTACATATAGTTCTACATAGTTACATAGGGTTGAAAAAAGACTAGAGTCCATCAAGTTCAACCCATCCAAGTAAACCCAGCACACACAAACCTATACTTACCAATCTATACACTCACATACATAAACTATATATACAACCACTAATACTAACTGTAGATATTAGTATCACAATAGCCTTGGATATTCTGCTTGTTCAAAAACTTATCCAGGCCCCTCTTAAAGGCATTAACAGAATCTGCCATTACCACATCACTAGGAAGGGCATTCCCCAACCTCACTGCCCTCACTGTGAAAAACCACCTACGCTGCTTCAAATGGGAACTCTGTTCCTCTAATCTAAAGGGGTGGCCTCTGGTGCGTTGATCGTTTTTATGGGAAAAAAGTAAAAGCCTATAATCCCCTCTAATGTACTTGTACAGAGTAATCATGTCCTCTCGCAAGCGCCTCTTTTCCAGAGAAAACAACCCCAACCTCGACAGTCTCACCTCATAGCTTAAATCTTCCATCCCCTTTACCAGTTTAGTTGCACGTCTCTGCACTCTCTCCAGCTCATTAATATCCTTCTTAAGGACTGGAGCCCAAAACTGCACTGCATACTCAAGGTGAGGCCTTACCAGGGACCTATAAAGAGTCAATGCCCTTTTTTATACAAGACAGCACTTTATTTGCTTTAGTAGCCACAGAAAGACACTGCCTGGAATTAGACAACTTGTTATGTACAAAAACCCCTAGATAAGTTAAATTCAACTACAGAAGAGAAAAGATTTCCAAAATTGTTTAACTTAAGCATACTGCTCCTGCCCTTTCTTTCAGATAGCCAGTGAGCATACTTCTTGTGTGTTCCTTTAGAAATTATTTTATGCACTAAACAGGGTACGTTTAGAATCTGAAATAATTATAATAATAATAGAAAAAAGTAGCTTTTTATACAGAGGACTTCTCAGTGAAGTGCTGACTTGCTGTGATTGTGCTTGTACGTACAGGAAGTAGAATGCAGGCCTAGACTGGCAATCTGTGGATTCTGGTAAATGCCAGAGGTACTGCTGTAAGATGCCACAGACACTAATTATTGGGCTGGAGGGCGCTGTTTGGGCCTCTGTGTACTTGATATGCCAGGGCCTGTTTTGAGTAGAATGTGCCATTAGTTTCAGTTTCCGATATTCCCCTATTTCATTAAAGAAATGTCAACAACAAATGTAGATTTCAGCTTAAATCAATTAGCCAAAAGTATGTTCAGCACAAGCGCTATTTATTGAAACTGTGCTAAAAAATTGTTCTGTTTATATCCCTTATGTTCATCATTCTGTTTATGTTCCCAAAATGTTATGCTTCCTTCACTCCTATTATCCATTATTTTTTAAGTTCACACCTTTCCTGTTATATAATTTATTCTCCCCCTTTGTTTTCATCATTTTGTGTGGTACCCCCTATTGTCCCTATATGCCTTTCCTTGTCCATTAAGTATGTTTCCCACCCTCTGGTAACTACTCTTCTGTATGATCTCTTTCCAAGTGTGTTCACTGTTTTTCTAATTTCCCCTCCCACTTGTGTCATCATTTTATATGCTTCTCTCCCTACTAGTGCCCATCATGTTATTTGTTTCTTCAGTTTGTCATTCTTTTTATTGTTTGAATTTATTTTCTTTCTCTGCAGTACACTTAGGCAAAATTATATTTGCGTCTCATGAATCAAATCCCCATTTAATACATGCAAGCATTTTATTAGCATTTGGAGCCAAGTTTGTCACTGCAATTAATCTTAAATCCTCCTCTATCACTGATTTACCATAAGAGATTCACTTTAGATTATAATTAATGTACTTGTTTATACAGCCTAAGTGACATACATTTATTCACATTCATCCCCACTGTGCTACAGAGTGTAAGTAAAAAGTGTCATCTGTAAATATTGACACCTTACTTTTATACCATTTTAACATAAATACTGATTTTTTAAGCAAGAAGTGTGAGATCATAGTATTGTTAAAATATTCAGAAACAACAGGACTATCAAGTTGTGCAAACTGAGAGGCAATAAAGATTTGGCAATGAACCCACTTATAATTATATAGCATATAATAGGCATGCCACTCACACAATTAATGGCAGGTTTTTTCTCTGATGCCTAATGTGATTACTAGTTTGTGTTGCAACACAATTTACACTAATACAAAAATGTAAATTGGTGGCCAAAGTCTTTTTGTAGTATTTTTTGGGCCACCATCCCTCAGAAACATTTTAATTTAATCTTCAATAATTTTATTTTAGATGCAGAGGAAGATATTGATAGTGTGAGACAAACAAACCTTGGTACAAATCATCAGGATGAAGATGAAATGTCATTCAAGGGGTCTGAATCATCAGATCTTTCATGCAATATTGAAAACTCAATGTTTGACAGGTAACTTCTAATTTCTGAATATGGACAAATGACCACTTTTACTGAAGCAGGTAGGGACTAGGGGAGGTTGATGCTTTAAGGCTAATGCCATATGAGGCTTTTCCTCCATCTGTGTATAAACCCAGGTGGAGAAAAAGCCAAACCATTCCGTTCCACTTCGTGGTGTAAATGCACTGACAGGCACATCGTTGGCCTTTGTGCGCACACAAAGAGCAGAATTAGGCACAAAAATACATCATTTCATGTTTCTGTGCTGAAATGCACTCCATGTGCAAGCATGCATATATATTGAGGTGGAAAAACAGCCTGGTGTGGCATTAAGGGGGCACAAAGGCACAGTTATGGGGCCCCATTATTTTTGAAACTGGACAAGGAAAGTATAGCTCACTGTGGGATGTCAGTTAGTTTAGCATCCCCAAGTGATTACTGTCACTTAATTTTCACTGTTTTTTTGCAGTCTAAGACTGCTTACATGGCAATATAAAAAAAATGTCCCTATACTGCATAATTGCAGTTTCCTGGACAGGAGCAGTGCCTTATTAATTGTCACCCAACAGTGAAGTTCACTTTCCTTTATAAATCAAGAATGGTCACTAAATATTTGAGAGTCCCAATAGCCTTAGTTGCACTGAGCTCCAGAGAGGTGAATGGATTTCTGATGGCAGTCGTATGGGCCCTGATTAATGTTTTATGTACAAAGTTAAAAGTAAAACATTTTTAAAATACATTTCTGTATCCATTTTATTATATTTAAGTGCGATCTGCAAATTGCTAGCTGATAATTGATGCAACTAACATAATAATAATAATATAGTATGATTTATAAAGGTTTTGAGTTTAATGAAAGCAATTTCCTACAGTTAGAGAAATCTCGCTTCGAAACTTATTGTTCCTGTATTTTTGCTCCAATTAGTAACTTCATTCCACTCATGAGAGTTGTGCAGTCTGTGCGACATAATAAAAAGAAGAATAGTTATGTGTTAATGGAAGGCTGGCTGGTCCATTTTACCAGTAAGGACAGCATGGTGAGTTAGAACCTTAAATTAGACTCTTTTCTAGTAAGCATTATTGCCGAATTTTCTTTTGAATTATTTCCCCAGACTAAAAGGGGTGCTAGTATCAATCTCCTTATATGTATGGATTTATCCTATAGGCTACAGCTCACCCACTGGGTTTGAAGCTAAAGCCAGGACAATAGCTGATCAGATTCCCAACTACAGACCGGTTTCACCCTTCTTGGGGGCTCATCAGTGTAGTGTAGGGTTTTCTGATCAGCTTAGGTAGAGTCACCATGTGGTTCTACAAACAAATAAATTAGGTTGAGGAGACTGCCTCATACAGACAAAAGCAAACAAAAGGAATTCTGGGAGTGAATTCCAAACTCTTAAAAAAATCCCATTTACATGGGTTTATCCTATAGGCTACAGCTCACCCACTGGGTTTGAAGCTGAAGCCAGGACAATAGCTGATCAGATTCCCTTCAAACCCAGTGGGTGAGCTGTAGCCTATAGGATAAACCCATGTAAATGGGATTTTTTTAAGAGTTTGGAATTCACTCCCAGAATTCCTTTTGTTTGCTTATATGTATGTTTAGTGTTGGAAATACTAAAATATGTATCCTATTTTTTTAATTCTGAAGGTGGCCATACACATGCAGATTTAAACTGACGATTTGGCATCTTATCTGGCTGTGTATGGGGCCCCCCTGATGGGCCCCAGAAAATCAGGCAGGTGTTGATAGGGCAGGTTTTCCTGTGGGATTGGGGACTGCATTGGCTAATTTATGCAGTCTTTGGCTCCTATACCCATCACTGTAATTTAGTCGTTTGGCCCTAGGGCCAGATGACCGAATTAGCCTGATATCATCCACCTTAGGTGGCCATATCAGGAGAAGATGCTTGTTTGCCAACCTCACCAAATGAGTGGATCTTAATGTGTTTTGCCACCTTTACACCTTGTTTGGTGCTAAATGTAACTTTGCTTCATTTTGAGACAAAAAAATGTTTTTATTGACATTTTGATTCTTTAACGGTATTGGGTCCTTTAACCCTTTAGCCTTATATATGCCACATGCTATAGAATCTATGGTGCTGTGGGTCTGAGTTACCGTTGATCTGTGCAAGAATATAGGACCCATATATACATCATTCACATCACTACACTAATGAGCCCTGAAACCAGCCTGTGGTTTGATTCTGATAAGAACTTACTTTAGCTGTTTTAAAGCAAAAAATGACTTCTGTACTGTCCTCACTAGAAACGTGTGTATCTGGTATATATACCTGTGCAGTGTGTTTACTGTACCAGTAAAAGGCATTGTAAGCTATGTCAAAGAATTATAATGTTTGCTGTTCATGTAATATGTGTGATAACTGTTGTTTTTCTTTAAATTATACAGAGGAAAAAACATTACTGGCAGCTTGATAGCAAATGTATCACCTTATTCCATAACGAGAGTGGCGGCAAGTATTATAAGGTTAGCAAAATTTAATTTTTAATCACCTCCAAGGTTCTCCTTAGGATAACCTGCATTCACTTCCAGTAACCCAATGACCCATAGGGAAATGTAGGGAAGCCGGGGCATGACGTAGCCGTAGGGCAGACATAGCCACTCCCATTTATTATGTGATTGGTTGCTTTGTATTAGGGGTATAAATAATTGGAACCGGCAGCATAGTAAAACGCCCACCCTCCCTCCCTATAGAGGTGGAGGCAACGAGTGGTGTTGGCGGGGTGATTGAGTTGGGGGAAAACAATGGGTGGGTTAGGAAGGGAGTTTGATAATTGTTTGGGGCTGGCATGCCTGGAACCTCAGGGGTAAGTAAGTGGATCAGGAGGTGAGTTTTGTTGGGTAGGGGGTTCCGGGCTGGAAGGGCAGCTGGCAGCGCCAGTTATTTGGCTTGTTATGGTGTATGTTTATTCAAAGTTGGTTGTTTGTTATTACAAACATTTGTTTTGTGTTCATGAGATATTTTGTATCTTATTTGTTATTTATGATATGTTTTAAATTAAAACTTTGATTGTTGTTAATAAATGTTCTGCGGCCATTTTATCCCAAGAATTGGTGTCCTTGTGTTAATTGGGGTTGGTAAGTAAAAGAGGCAAAAGGGTTAAGGTTGGGAGAAAGGCGGGTCAAGATCCGGCGGTGCTCGCGTCAAGTCACATAGCCATTTACATCTTGCCACACAAAAATTTTCATCACAAGACAAAACCACCTAGCCAACAAAAGTCAGGAGTTTGGAAAACGCTGCTTTCAATAGCAAATACATTTACACATAACTTTTAAAGCACTAAAAATTTGTAATAAATCCACATTGAAGTTGCTTAGTATTATGTTTTCTTTTATTAGGCAAAAAAATTATATTTTTGGGGGTCGTACAAAGCTACATTTGGTTGGGCAGTTTGGCAAATTTCAACCATGCTGCCCAACCTGGTCATGTATAGCACGTCAGGGGGCCAGATGATAATCCTGCAATCCTGGTGGGTCACATATTATCAGTCCTGCTGGAAGATTTCCATCAGTCACCTTCTGTTCTGATCATTCAGGCAGTCATCCCAAACAAGGAGTTCATACGTATGTATGGCCCCTATTACTGTACTCATCAAAATGGCCCATAAATCAGTTGTAAAGAGTACAGTATGGACAGTAAAGGTGCCATAAAAGATCCTTGCATTGGACTAGATAGCCCCAAGCTGCCCTGATATACTTACATTTATGACAATATTTTACTATAGTTCAAACTTTTGACCTGGGACAACATTTGAATTATGAAACACACTTCTGTCTATGCCAGCAAACAGCATAATAGAGCTGTTTTATATATATATATATATATATATATATATATATATATATATATATATATATATATATATATTATATCTAATATACCATGGACATAGACCTGCAAATTTATGACAATGTGTCTTTTTATAAAAGGTTACTGATACATTACACATCTACTAAGACCGCTATGTATATTGAATATTTATTTTGTTTTTGTTTAGGAATTGCCATTGTCTGACATTCTTCACATTGAGGCTTATGATAAGAATACCAGTGGGCGACCATTAGGAGGAGAAACCCCTCATTGCTTTGAATTGCTTACTGACACTTTAGTTTATTATGTTGGAGAGAGAAGTTCCACTCATATAGACTCAGGAGAGAAATGGTATAGAATGATTCGGCAAGCCCTGTTCGCTGGCATGAATGACAACACATCCTCTAGGGCTTCTACAAAGGCAAACGTTCAAGGTAAATTATGCATCAGCTTTGAAATGGTCACATTTTAACACTTGAATCACTCTAATATAAGGTTACAATTTATGGTAGCAGACATGAGGGCTGATTCACTAAAGTGCGTTAAAACGAGCGCTATTTATAGCATGCGTTAAAAACTTTATTGCGTCTTATTTTTCGCGTCTTAACGCACGATTCACTAAAAGGATACTTGTGTTAATTTAGACGAAATGCTGTTTGTGTTATTTAAGTCGCAAAAACTATTTCCGTGCGGCATTTGACGCAATGCACGCTAATTAACGCAGCACCCACAAATTGTCACCGTGTGGGAAAAAACGCACGCCATATTAGCCATACACGCCATTACTTTCAGAAAACTACTGTTCTGAAAATGACCATTTATCTTTCATTTCAGGGGGACACAGGCACTGGAGGGTTAACTTCACCTTCCGGGAGGACAGGACACTAAAAGTACAAGAGTCTTGACAGCCCTCCCAGGGGGCCAGCCCATCTCTCTTCTGCAGGCTACACCCCCTCCGGGAGGCTGTCACCACCCAAACTCATATCCTTAGTTTTCTCCAACAGGGCCTTGAGAAGGGCCTCCGCCTGGCTTCTCTTAAATCCCGGATTTCTGCTCTCTCGGTTCTTTTCCAATGCCGGATTGCGCAGGATCCTAATATCAGGACCTTCCTCCAAGGGGTCACCCATGTGGCCCCTCCGCTGTGACAACCGGCCCCGGGCTGGGACCTCAACCTGGTACTCTCTGTTCTTTGAGCCCCTTACGCAGGCCTCTGACACCCTCCTCACGTGGAAAACAGTGTTTCTCCTGGCTATATCTTCAGCCAGGCGGGTGTTGGAACTTGCGGCCCTTTCCTATCATGCCCCTTTCCTTGTTTTCCATCAAGACAAGGCCGTGCTACGTAACCTGCCTACCTTTCTTCCCAAGGTCATCTCCGCCTTCCATCTAAACCAGGACATTGTGGTGCTTTCCTTTTGTCCTAACCCTAAGAATCTGAAGGAGAAATTGCTCCATTCCCTCGACGTTGTATGTGCATTAAGATACTATGTTCATCGGTCTGAGGCGTTTAGGAGGTCTGATGTTCTACTCATTCTTCCCGTGGGCCCATGGAAGGGCCTGCGAGCTTCCAAGGCCACACTTGCCAGGTGGATCAGAGGTACGATTTCCAGAGCCTATGAGATCGCTGGCAAGCCTTCCGCCCTCAGGGTTACGGCACACTCCACCAGATCTGTGGCTGCCTCTTGGGCAGCAAAGAATCTGGCCTCCGTGGAGCAAATTTGCAAGGCAGCCACATGGTCCTCCATTCACACCTTTACTCGTTTCTACCAAATGCATGTGGCTTCCTCGGCAGGAAGGTGCTCCAGCCTGCAGTGCAGACTCAAATGTAGTCCATCTTCCCACCCTATTCCTTAGGGACTGCTTTAGAATGACCCACCAGTGCATGTGTCCCCCTGAAATGAAAGAGAAAGAGGGATTTTTGTTACTTACCAGTAAAATCCCTTTCTCTCTTCCTTGAAAGGGGGACACAGGCACACCCTCCCTGTTCATAACCTTAGTGGGGAATGCTCCTTGGAGTGTTCTCTGCGTTGGAGCCCCTTCGTGGACACTCCCCGGTGGGAGCCCCTTCCAGCTCCTGCTGGACAATGGGTCATGCATTTTTCCTGGACACAACTGAATATTGAGGTAGCCCAATAGCTCAGTTTCCAGTTAACCGTTCATTATTTTTTTCTGGTTTCCTGGTTGATTTATCTATTTTATACGTTCTGGGTGGTGACAGCCTCCCGGAGGGGGTGTAGCCTGCGGAGGAGAGATGGGCTGGCCCCCTGGGAGGGCTGTCAAGACTCTTGTACTTTTAGTGGCCTGTCCTCCCGAAAGGTGAAGTTACTCCTCCAGTGCCTGTGTCCCCCTTTCAATGATGAGAGAAAAGGATTTTACTGGTAAGTAACAAAAATCCCTCTTTCCCTGCAACCTGGAGGCTACTTCACTCTAGGGCCAACACATACTTGAATAAATCACACTGCAAAGTCCATATTGTGTTGCCAAAAGCTCATGAACTGTACGTTTCTATAATTACCGTCTGCACCAAGTAGGTGTTAATTTTCGCACAGACAAATGCGATATTTAGCGCATGCGATATGCGACTTAACGTACGCGATAATACTTTTTTGCGTCAATTTTAGCTCAAAAAAGCATGCGATACCGCTTATCGCACTTTAGTGAATCAACCCTATGGTACTCAATATAATGAGTGTAATCCTCTGTGAAAACAACACCTTCCACACTTTCCCAAAGTTCAATAGAGCTTTCTTAGGCTCTTTTGAGAGGTTGTTTTATTTCTTGAAAAAAAAGAATCTCAGTGTTATAAACAACTACCAGCTAATTAAAACTGGGTCCTGTCATTTTAGGGTGAAGACACACGGGCTACTAGTAGCAGCTACTTGTCACTGCTACTAAAATAGACAATGCTGATCATTTATTGATAACTGTCTCTTTGTGTACTATGAGTATTTTCTAGGGTTTAGTAATTGTGACAGGTAGCTGCCGCTAATATGCTCTGTATGTCTTCGCCCTAAGAGGTATGCTTTAAGAGTTATTGCTTTTCTCCCTTGTAATATGCAGTAAATTAGAGCACAACTTTTCAAGAGTTTTGGCCAAGACATTTTATTTTAATAAGGAATTCTCCATAGTATATTGCCAGAAAAGGGCATAATTCGACTAAACTGTTGTTTGAGATGTAGAAGGCATCTCAAAGAAATGGCAGTTTCCTTTAAATCTCTATAATATATATATATTGTTAAATAAAGAGTGAAGCAACAAGGAAGATTTAGTGAGGTAATAGTGAGGGATTCTGATTCCAAGAAGTTGCACTATAAAAATTATAGTACCCCTTTTTAACTTTTTTTTCCCCTGATGAAGACCCTCTTGTAGGGTTGAAACGCGTTGGGCTGTAATTTTTATGTTTTGTATTCAATAAAAAAATTTTCCTTTTTGTATTTTCTTTTGAATTTTTTGAGTGTGCAGACGCTTTTTTTGTTTTTGTGAACTATAAAAATTGCACTGAGCTGAGCATATTTTCTTATCATAATTGGCAATGATTGCTTATTACAGAAATATACCAAAGGTTCCACCCTTGAGAGTATATGATAAATATTTAGCTTCCTTGTGACTTTGTGGAAAATATTGTGCTACACAAGCTATTTGTTGAATGTTTATTTTTTTAATGGATCAAGTCTGCATTAAGCCTATTTAATATAATTGTCTTTATTTAGGTGAAAATGGTGAATACCAGCAAAATTTGGTAAGTATGAAATAACTACCATTCAAAATCAGTTGTTATGTGTAAAGGAGAAATGCACAGTAGTGGTAGTGCAGGTATGGGATCGGAAAACCCATTATCCAGAAAGCTCCAAATTACGGAAAGGCCATCTACTACAGATGCCATATTAATAAAATAATTAAAAATATCCTTTTTCTTTGTAATAATAAAAAAGAGAGTATTGTACTTGATCCCAACTAAGCCAACTAAGGTATAACAAATTCTTATTGGAGACAAGACAATCCTATTGAACTTATTTAATGTGTTCATGATTTTTAGTAGACAAGGTATGGAGATCCAAATTATATAAAGGCCCCTTATTCAGAAAACTCCAGATCCCAAGCACTCTGCATAACAGATCCCATACCTGTAGATGTTTAGCATTATGAGTCAGTGCTTACATTTTGCCTAGAACATACAGGGCCAGATACAGTTTCACAAGAAAATGTTGTTTTATATCTTCTTATGTGTGTGTTTTAGCAAAGGCAATTCTCAGTATTGTCTATGGCAGGGTATTTTCTGATGTTTATTAGCCATGACAAGTAGCTGCTACCCTTATGGTTAATCACGTGAAAAAACTTTTTCTCCTTATTTACTTCCAATTTTTCCCATAGAGTTTAATAGAGTTTTCATGTGATAAACAGTGAGATAAGTGTTTCTCAGCTAATTGCATCTGCATATGGAAAAATCTGGAATTTAATTTGGAGATAATCTTGTCTCATCAAATTGAATCTGATCTCTTGGGGAGATTTAATGCAATTTATGAAACTAAATATAGTCACAAAAATGGAAAACAAATATAAAAACCTGTATACAGTGAGTAGGACAGTCAGCAAACACTTTGTTAATTGTCTGTGGTAAATGAAATATCCAAAATTGTTGTGTTATTTTTTAGAGGCAGATGAAGCAATTTCAACAGAACTTACATGCTTAAAATTACATTCTTGTTTTCCAGGACATCAGTCACATGTATCAAATTTTTCCAGATGAAGTCTTGGGATCTGGACAGTTTGGAATTGTTTATGGAGGTAAGGTTTATACTCATAGATATATTCAGGGTGAGAACCTTGCCTCAGGTAGTAGTGTACGGCAGGTTACCAGGAAACTAGTTCTTTAAGAGCCAAATTTCCTTTTTTTAAAATGGAAATTTGTCTCTTCTATTGCAGAAAATGAACTAGGGACCTGGGGCAATTCTGAAATAGTGAAAGGCACTGTGCTAAGTGCAAAAAACACACATTGCACGTTATACACTGCATCAGAGGTCACAAATTACCCCATTGGGGTGTTTAGTGGTGTTTTGGCATACAAAGAGTTAATAAAATATCCAAAGCGTGAATAATAAATAAGGCAAAGAAGGATATATATATATGGACAGCACTCATTATTTTCTGTATTGTCCTAATGTACAAAATAAGTATTTTTTGTGTTTATTATTTGTCTGTTACTATAGGAAAGCACCGAAAAACTGGGAGAGACGTTGCAATCAAGGTTATTGATAAACTTAGATTTCCCAGCAGGCAAGAAAGTCAGCTTAGAAATGAAGTGGCCATTCTGCAGGTAACAAATGAACATAGTAAAAACTGTACATTAACCCTACAAGATAACTGGTTTCATTCTGACATGGTGATTTAGACTGGGTTGATTTCACACTTTCATTTAATGTATAATGGCAATTACCTCTAACCCAACTGCTTATCTTTTAAGCAAAAATTGGAAATATATATATATATAAATTATGAGCTATTGTCTTTTATATGTATGCTTTTACGAAAACCAAGATAAGAAGAGTCTTTATATGATACATTAATGTGTCAGCTTTTTATACAGAACAGCCTATAACTATTATGGCCCCTTTTTCCATAGAATCTACGCTTTCATGGCGTGGTTGACCTTGAGGCTATGTGTGAGACCCCAGAGCGCATTTTTGTAGTAATGGAGAAGCTACATGGAGACATGTTGGAGATGATTCTTTCCAGTGATAAGGGGAAACTTCCAGAGCGAATAACACGATTCCTTGTTACCCAGGTACGAGTCTAATTATAAGACATTAAGTTTTGGTTGGAGTTAAGGGGGTTCATGTCAACCAAGTTGCCCACAGTTTTGGGGTCTCATTATTTTCTGAGCAGATTTAATAAATAGCATCCTAACTATCAAGCTCTGAAGGCACACTCTTTGCCCCATTTTATTCTCTCCCCCAACCATAATGAGGTGAGGAGTGGGGGGGGGGGCAGATGCAGCATGGGGAGGGTTTGATGAGGGGAGTGGTAATGTGATGTGCGATAGTGACAAGCAGGGACCATATTGCATTCTGATCTTTCAGCTGGCCGGAACTAGTGGTAGGAAGGTGGCTGAGGCAAATGGCTACTGCCCCCCTCTGTTGCACCCTAGGCATCTGCCTATTCTATGATTTTAGAAGCAATTAATTCCTGGGTCGAATAGACCTGAAAAATGTTCATTATTTGTTGGAGTGTTGGTCAAGATTCTTTTAGGTCCACTAAAAAAATGTGACAGTGATCTGCAAAAAGTTAAATTTTTTAGGCATTGGTCAGACTTCTCTGATTTAAGGAAAGTTGGATATTTGATGGTCAGCAGCTGTATTGCATTGTGGGTAAAAAACTTGGTGACTTGCGTCCAAAATTGCACTTGGCACACTGCCCTTGCATCTGGTAAGGAGCCCTAATATCTTTGATCACATCTTTGAGGTGTGAATGTTCCAAAGAAACTGCGGCTTTGAAGATTCTTATTTAACAAGGATGCAGTGTTTTATCTGTTTTCAAGTATTTTACCAGCACATTTTTATTCCTATAGATTCTAACAGCCCTGCAGCATCTTCATTCCAAAAATATTGTTCACTGCGACCTCAAACCAGAAAATGTCCTCCTTGCTACAGAAGATCCGTTCCCACAAGTAAGCATCACTTTTCTTGTTCTTACACTTTTATTTCCTTCTAATTTCTGTATTGATTATGCAAATCTTGCCTAAAAGCAGATACATGGTCAGTAATCCTGTTATTTTATCATTCTTTGTATAGATTCCACACATTGACACATTGCATTACATCTTCATGATATCAGTCTCTACCTCAGTGTGGTTACAGTCTAAGTTCACAAACGCAGTTGATCTCAAGGAGTAACATAAATATAGATTTTTCATAATTAAAACAATGAACAAAAAATACAGGTATGGGATCCCTTATCTGGAAACCCGTAATTCTGAATTTTAAAACTGATTTCCTTTTTCTCTGTAATAATAAAACAATACCTTGTAATTGATCCCAACTAAGATATAAATAATCCTCATTTGATGCAAAACATTCCTATTGGGTTTAATTAATCTTTTATTGATTTTTTAGTAGACTTAAGGTATGGAGATCCAAATTACGGAAATACCCCTTATCTGGAATACCCTTGGTCCCGAGCATTCTGGCTAACGGGTCCTATACCTGTAATGATAAAAAAAATGTGTTGAACAAGGGGGGTATACTGCCTCTTTTAAGAGTAAATTTACCTTTAATTGAACTATTTGTATGTTTGTAGATGGATGTATTTTTGTTTCAGTTGATGTTTATTTTATTTTGTCTTGCTTTCTTTTTTATTTTTTTAACGTTCCTCAGACTTCCAATATTGGTTCATTTCAGCTTGCTATTAAAATTGCTCGCAGGTGGTCAAGGTCACTGACTCTGGCAACCAAGAATTCAAATCAGTTTTTATTTGCTTATCTTTTAAGTGCCAGCTTGTATTATTTTTTTTCATTCATCTTTCAAGCTGCCGCCTGGTTGCCATGGTTATTATACCCAAGCTACTAGATAGCAAGCACCATACTGAAAGTTAATTTTAAGGTCAACAGCCCCTTCAATTTTTTCAAATATACTTTCAGATAAAGCTCTGTGACTTTGGCTTTGCTCGTATAATTGGTGAGAAGTCCTTCCGTCGATCTGTTGTTGGAACTCCAGCATACCTGGCCCCCGAGGTTCTGCGAAACAGTGGTTACAATCGCTCCTTAGACATGTGGTCTGTAGGTGTTATCATTTACGTCAGCCTTAGTGGCACATTCCCGTTTAATGAAGATGAGGATATAAATGACCAAATCCAGAATGCAGCATTTATGTATCCAAAGAACCCCTGGAACGAAATTTCAAATGACGGTAAGACATCTTTGCATGGTTTCTGTGTACAACAAGGGTTTTCACAATAACACACAAACTGACCATATTGGCTTGCTGCTATGCCTAATGTCATACTGTATCAACCACAGATGGACATAAAAGCATTTAGTAGTCATGGGTTCTTCAGTATTGGAATTGTTGTCATCTTTAGTATATACTGGATGTACAGCAGTCTTGTTTTAGAGATAAAAATGTACCTTCTGCAGCTTTCATCTTTTTGTTTTAACTCCTACAGCTATCGATCTTATCAACAGTTTGCTCCAAGTCAAAATTAGGAAACGGTTCAGTGTTCACAAAGCTTTGAGTCATCCTTGGATGCAGGTACTTTCCTTTATTATTCTCTCACCATTAATCCAAAAGCAATGGATAGCCTTAAGTTCATTGAATAGTTAGGCTAGGGGTGGCTGATCTGCAAAAAGAGTGGATTTGTTCCCTTCTGATCCCTTTCGGGCAAAAAATTCTGTGTAGTTGCATATAGTCTTTTGGAGGAGCTACCAGGTTGGCTGTGGATCCTCTTTTCTCCGCCTACAAAAGCGGATCATTCACCCCATATGCTCCTAGCATTACATCTGAAACCAGCATGTAATGTAAATGAGGGCAGTAATGCAGGGTTATTTTGGAAGACTTTGACCCCAACATTTATTAATAGCCATTGTGGGCAAAAGTGTCTTATTTGCGTATGTTTGCATCTTCTGCTTGTTGCTTGCTGCTTCCAGTGAAGGTGGAACTATAAAACTTAATGATATGATTTCTGTGCTTGATTATTTTCCTATAAACATAAACGATATAGGTTATTAACTCGTATTACTATTAATGTAACTTAAATAATTGCAATAGATGATAACTAGTTGTCGTGATTTGTACAATTTTCATACTGTTCTATACAAGTATTATTGGCATATACTCCCTCCCTTCCCCCTGCTTTCTGTACCCACTTCATTTTTTTGTTTATAATCTTAAGGTAAAGAATACATAATATACATGATATACTAGTAAATAAGGGCTTCATAGATGCCAAAGAAGTTAAGATTTTCTCTTAAAGGAGAAGGAAAGTCATTTTGGCATTTTACTGCCAATAGATTTGCCACGTTAGTGCCACCTAGAACACTATATTTATTCTGCAGAAAGCTTTACCATACCTGTGAAAAGAGCCATTGCAGCTGTCATTTTTAGCTTGGTCTTCATAGCTTCCTGCTCTAGACTGATAGCCCAGATTACACATTCCTATGGGTGGGGGGAGTGAGTTTTATGAATTCTTTTGGGAGTGGGGAGCAGGAGAAGGGAGAGAGGAGAGAGCTGCGCACTGGAATGAAGAATTTTTCTGAGAGAGGAAGTCAACTACCATAAGAACATGTTTACAGAAAAGGAGACAAGACATTCTGTGTTTCTTTTGATAGAGGACTCAGTGAGTGCTTATGGCTGTATTTACATAGACCTTTCTGATAAAGCTTGCTTAGTTTTTACATTTCCTTCTCCTTTAAAATGTTTAATCATTTATCTGCATGCATATTTTGTAAAGTCTGCCTCCAGTGATCCATTTTAAGCTTGGAATTTGGAATTTAGCTGTTTGACTACAGCTCATGAATGATAAATATTGCAAGTATACATACATATTTTAATACTGATTTAATTAAATCTCATACTAATCTTTTAAAGGACTTTAACACGTGGCTGGATCTTCGGGAACTAGAAACCAGAGTTGGGCAGAGGTACATTACCCACGAGAGTGATGATGCCCGTTGGCAGAAATACGCTAAGGAATGTGATATTTTGTACCCGCAACACTTTGTCATGGGGCCACAATATGATGAAACTGAAGAGGACGACATTCAGGAATAAAGAGACCAGATTTACAACATTTTATATTTATTAGGTCCAAGTCTAAATTGAATGAAAATGTTTTTATGTGCTTGGGAAATTTTAAGCTGATTAGAATGAAACGAGTATGGCCCCCGAGTGTTTGCATTAGTGAAAGTGGTGAGATTTGAATCCTTTCAAGCTTGTATGTGGCTAATAATGCAGGACCTTTTTATAAAGATACCTACTGTTTTTCTGGAAACAAAATATTCCTCTGATTAATCTTGTTGATCTAAATTAAGGTTCTGTCAGTTTTGAAAGGAGTTTTATTCAAATATTTCAGTTTTTTTTTATATGTCAGGGGCTATGGAAATGATTTTCCTTCCCCTAAAAATGGCAAGAAGAGGCACTGCATGTGACAATGCTATCAGTACATATGACAAAGCTACAATACAGTCTGCCAAGCCTTTTAAATGTTGTACCTCTAAAGAATAGCAGCTCCATTGTTTTCTCAGCAGGACGAGTAATACTATCCCTGCAGTGGAGAATAATCAGATTTGCTGTTACATGAAAATTGTTTATGTCATGCTATAAAATGTATGTTTTTTTATTGTATATTTCAAAGAGGCTGTTCTTTCTGGATTTGATTATCTGATAGTAAGTTGGAACTACTTTAGGGTAGGAGTAGTAGTTATTTATCTGTGTATTCATGTATATAATTGAAATATTTCAATATTTTTCAGAAAATGTTTTGAGATTTTTATGTTTATATCTTGAAATTAAAATTATTTATCTCACATAGTTTTTATTGGCTCAAGTGACGTTATTCTGGTTTTCTGCTGGTGAAGAATATATATATATACAGGTATGGGACCTGTTATCCAGAATGATCAGGACTTGGGGATTTCCAGATAATCCATCTATCTGTCATTTGGATCTCGATACTTTAAGTCTATTGAAAAATCATTTAAACATTAAATAAACCCAATAGGATTGTTTTGCCTCAAGTACAGAGTAATTATATCTTAGGTAGGATCAGGTACAAGGTACTGTTTTGTTATTTGTTAAAAAGGGAATTTATTTTTAAAAAATAAAATTATTTGCTTATAATGTAAATATATTATAATTTATATATATGTCTGAAAACCACCTATTTTTAATAGCCTATGAATATGTTATACCAGTCTACTCAGTAGGTCTCAGCCATATACATTCCGGAATTTTCTGGATAATGGGTTTTCAGATAAGGGGTCTGATACCTATTTTCTTTCAGTCCTGAACATTTCCTTGAACCACAGCAACCATGGCCTAAGGCCTCTGGGATTTCGCCAAGCTTTAGAGTGACTCTATTTACACTTCTCATTGGTAAACTAAAGTTAGGGGTGCACACTTTTGTATACTTTCTTGCACAAGGACAACCTTGGAGCAGTTATAGTTATTAAATAAAAAGATTAGTGCACAGCATTTATAAGTCATAATGTAGGACATTTTATAGTGGATGTACATTGTTAAATTGTGGTCACAATCAAGTCACAGATCACTTCTAGTAGCCATATGTAAAACTGCTACTTAGGGGTAAAATAGGGACATAGTTACCCATTTTGGATTTGGCAGAATGTGTACTTTTCAAAAATATAGGGTTTCCTGGGGTAAATGTCCCAGGATTTTTGGCTTTGGAATCTAAAGTATGCCGTATTCTGCTTTAATGCTTTGAAAATTCGGTAATTTACTGCTGGAGGTTTTTTTTTATCTATAAAAGTCAGAAAACTCCATAAAACTATACATATCAGGTATTGGCACATTAGAGAGACATGAGGCTTTTTAAATTAGTTCATTTAGGAAATCCCCCTACAATGAGAGAGATCAAAATGTTTGAAAAAGTCTGTCATTTTGTGTAACTGAAAGGTGACATTCTGCTGGGACTTAAAGGGTTATGGCTACAGGGAGGTTTTTCTGTGTTTTGCCTATATAGTAATCATACAAAAGCCTAATATATAAGGAGACTAAACAGAAGCAACATTCTTTTCAGACATTATACAACCTTTTAGTAGGCTCTTACTATCCATTCAGGATTTGAACATCATGGAACCTACCATTACAATACATATATATTCAGCACCGGATTCGTGTTCCGGGCGCCCCTAGGCCACCCCCGCTGGTCGCCCCCCCAGTCGCCTAGTGCGCATGCGTGAACTGCCCCCGTGGCAGAGAGCGCGAGCCCGCATACCATACATTTAAATTCCCATAGGGACCAGTGGGGAGAGGACCCCATTGCTCCGTATGGGAGCAAAATACAAAAATGTTGTTGCGGCATGCCGCCCTTAAATTTCTGCCGCCCTAGGCCCGGCCCTTTGTGGCCTCTCCACAAATCCGGGCCTGTAGAGCAGGGCACCGCATTACAGAAAGGCCCCTTATCTCATGCCCCAAGCATTCCAGACCAAACCTGTACTTAAATTTTTTCCGATTTTTTCGGTGTCTTTACGATTTTTGCGTAAAAACGCGAGTTTTTCGTAGCCATTACGAAAGTTGCGCAAAGTCGCGATTTTTTCGTAGCGTTAAAACGTGTGCAAAACGTTGCGCCTTTTAAGTTTTAATGCTATGAAAAAGGCGCGACTTTGCGCGCAAGTGTTAACGCTACGAAAAAATCGCGACTTTCGTAATGGCTACGAAAAACTCGCGTTTTTACGCAAAAATCGTAAAGACGCCGAAAAAATTGCAAAAAATACGAAAAAGTCGCAAAATGTTCGTTTCCAATCGGAATTTTTCCAATTCGGATTCGAAATCGTGTCTTAGTAAATCAGCCCCTTAGTATGATGCATATAAGGGGGTAAAGTGAAGAATTTATTTTGTGTAATAACTAGCTAGCTATGTGCAGGGCCACTTCCTTCTTCAGCCTGATAAGATCTTCAGACAGATGCTACTGATTTAAACCAGGTGGGCAACCCAGCACAGGGCAGACAGACTATGGCACATACAGGCAGCATGGGGCAGGCAGAGTATGGCACACACAGGCAGCATAGGGCAGGCATAGTATGGCACACACAGGCAGCATAGGGCAGGCAGAGTATGGCACACAGGCAGCATAGGGCAGGCAGACTATGGCACATACAGGGAGCATAGGGTAGGCAGAGTATGGCACACAGGCAGCATAGGGCAGGCAGACTATGGCACATACAGGGAGCATAGGGTAGGCAGAGTATGGCACACACAGCCAGCATAGGGCAGACAGAGTATGGCGCACACAGCCAGCATAGGGCAGGCAGAGTATGGCACACACAGGCAGAGTATGGAAGGAGACAGGGAACCTTTCGTGACTATGGAAGTAACTGATCATGACCACTCCATGATGACCAGTTTGTTCTGTTCTGTACAATGGCACAATGCCAGTGCTGCTTTTAAAGTCTGAGGTGTGAACAGGTGAATAAAGCGTGTGTCTATAGTGTGAGTCTAAGGTATGAGCAATACAAGGGTTTACATGCAGGGGCCATTTAATTTCAGTACTGATACCATTTAAAGCTTCACAGCAGCCAGACATATGGAGGGCCACACAAGGGTAGGAAGGGGCGTGGGCCGCCAGTTGGACAGCACTGCTGTAGATTATATCATTATAAAGAGTGATGTTGCAAGTATGGGATGTTACACTGTGGTAAGCATCACTTGTCTATAGGCCTCCCAGTCAGTCGTTCTGCTGCCTTATCTTGCCATCTAGTGGAATGTTTTAGGTAACACAGTGCATGGTAACAATTTTAAATCACCACAAGTGGGAATAGAAGGGGGCTCCTTACCTATGCCTAAGCTTAGGCCTGTCATCAATAAGTCGGCCCTGTAAGGCCTGATGGAAAATCTCTTTGTAATCCATCCCTCACTTGGAAGTTCCCTATGATGCAGAGAATCCAGACTATGTCTGGAGGATGTTTTCACAGGGACACTGACCTTTGCTATGGTTAGTAAATAGGCCCCATAATGTTGGTAAGAGCAAATAATGAAAGAGTGCCAGTGCTGCTACTATAAGTTACTGTATCACACAAAATGTTCCATGTGTGTCAGTAAGGACTCTCACAAGGCCCTCTGTCCTTTTAGGTCAGGAGTCAGAGCTAGTAGTGCAGCTAGACAGATACTGATTTCATTACAAATAACTTTTAAGCCAGTTATTAAGAATTCAATTTTTCGTTCATTATGCACACAAACAGCATGAATGAGGTAATAGAAGGTGATGAGTAGCAACTAAATTAGAACACTCTAGTAATGTATAATAGATATAGCTAACAAGAGCAGTACTGAGCTCCGGCTAAGGACTGAGTAGAGTGGAGGCCACTCTCCCTAGGCAATACTGGCGTTATAATGGAAGGACACCAGTTTGGAGAGGGAATCAGGTGAGAATCATTTCCTAAGACAGTGATTCCCAACCAGTGGCTCGGGGACAACATGTTGCTCACCAACCCCTTGGATGTTGCTCTCAGTGCCCCCAAACCAGGGAGTTATTTTTGAATTCTTGACTTGGTGGCAAATTTTGGTTGAATAAAAACAAGGTTTACTACCAAATAAATCCACTTTAAGCTGATAGTGTTCATAGAGGTTGCCTAATAGCCAATCTTAGCCCTTATTTGGCACCTCCATGAACTTTTATGATGCTTTTTACATTTGACTGTGGCTCAAGAGTAAGAAAGGTTGGGGACCCCTGCCCTTAAGGTTTCTGCTGGAGGGGATCCAGACAACTAGCAGGTATTCCAATAGGTAAATTAAATCTACTAACTCTCCACTATGGTGCCAGTATACATCTGCTCTGCTTATGATAATCACTACTTAAAGCTACTAAAACTAATACACTGTGCTATTCCATGTATGTCAAACATCTGTTACTTGCTTAAAGGACATGTCAACCTGAAAATATTTTTTTTTGCCTAATAAAAGAAAACATAATATCAAGCAACTTTCCAAAGTGAATTTATTGAATATTTTTGTGCTTTAAAAGTTATTTGTAAATGTAATTGCTATTGAAAGCAGCATTTGCTGAACTCCTGGTTGTTACTTTTTAAACAATGTTGCAAAGGTCAGTCTCCTCCAGCAACACAGGTCTGTCAGTCTGCTGCCTTGTGTTGAATTGTTTCAAATGCCAGAGCCCCCAGGGCAGAGAACAAAAAAAGGACTGGCAAACACTACTATTACTAGCATTTATATATACAAATAAGTCAGAAACCATTGCAAATTTGTAGTGAATGTATATTGCAAAGTTGCTTACAATTATGTTTCTTTTATTAGTCAAAAAGTTATATTTTAGGTTGACTTGTGCTTTAAGAACCTCTGGTGTCCTAATATCCTGATTTCACAGTGTGAGAGGTAGGGTTGCCACCTTTGGAAGAAGGGAAACCCAGGCAGGGCATTGACATCACAGAGGTGTGACGGATAATGTCAGGGGTGTGGTCTATTATGTCCAGGCGGGGTTATAACGCGACAATCTGAGAGTCCTGCCCAGTTTTCCTAATTTAGAGAACAGGTGGCAATCCTAGTGAGAGATATAGTTTAACCACATTGGTCCCTTCCTCCACACAGCATTGCGAGGGCCGAGACAGGCTCACAGTGTAACCATGCTCTACCTTAGGAGGAGCCAAAGCATCAGTTAAGGCCAAAAAAGGGTTACACACTTTATTAGAGTCTGTTCATCATTTTTTTAATTGCGGATGCCCTTTTAAATGAATTCACACTGTACTTACATATTTTTCAGATTGTTATTTGTATGGGAATCCTATAAATGTCCCTGGTAACAGCTGCGTGGAACAGTGTCATTTTGATACTACTGCTTGTGCTATTTCTGTATGGCAGCTATCATTTAAGTGCTCTGGATTTAGTAACCTAGAAGCCTATTCTGGTTGTAGGCCAAAGACTCCTCTCACTTTGTGTTTGCAAGGCTGCATTAGCCAGTCCGACCATGAGTTCAACAGGGCTTTGGTCTGTGGATTACGAGATTTATGGGGATGTTCAAGGTAAGAATGGGCTTTATTTCATACACAACAGTTGTGGGAATATAGTGTTTTCAGGCTTAATATGAAAATCCATAAAGGTCATTTAATTTTGAGGTTGAAAATATGAACAGTAAACCCTATAAACTACTGACATTATAAATGATTCAATATGGGGTAGGTTATACTGTAAAACTCTACAGTATCCAGAATGGAAACATGAGAATAAATCTGTTATAAAGAAATATTTGAACAAAGATAATGATAAATGTTATGTACATCTGATGTAATGTTTCTTCATTATTATTATTAGTGGGACATGATTTGCAGTGATGTCCCTGCAACCAGACCTCAGACCTTTTATACTTGTGTTTATAGGGAAAGAAAGGAATTTAATCTCAGTATACAATGATATAAACACATAAAAATAGAATATTTTCCCTTCTACTTACTACCATGGCTGTAGAGTGTTCATGTTAGACAGCAGAGTTTGGAAACATAAGCCCCTCCAGATGTTCTAAACTACAACTTCCAGAATCCCTCTCACTGCGAAAGGCTTATGTAGGGTACTGGAAGTTGCAGTTCTGTGACATCCCTAGATCGGCAGGCTGCCGGCCATCATATAGAGTAGAGTACTGGAGGGTCATTAATCAACACTGGGCAAATTTGCACCTAGGTAATAACCCTAAGCAACCAGTCAGTGATTTGCCTTTTTCAACCAGCTGGGGGAAGAACTAAAATGAGATTTATTGTTATGGGTTTGCCCAGTGTTGATAAATGAGCCCCAGTTATCTTTTAACTCTTGTAGTGCTTTATATTATATATGAATAATTATGTAACTATATGAAAGAAGTCTTGAGAATATTTGAATATACAATATTGGACACAGAATAACATGTCAATGATAGGGAGGGGTTATCAGTGGGAAGGACAATGTCTACCAATGCAAGGGCTGGATTGAAAACATTAAACCTACACTATTCAGACTGACACTTACCTTTATTACTAACTTTGCATCAGTGTTGGACTGGGACACCAGGATACCAGCATATTCCCTGTGGGCCCAGGTGTTAGTGGGCCTTCCTGCTGCTAACCATTTGGCCTTTTGTATTCAGTCCCTATTTCTGTGTGGAAACAAAAAGGCTGACTAGATGTAAGAATATCAGGAGTATAGTTTGTAAAGAAAAGAGGCTATGAGATAAAGAGGTTGAGTGAGAAGAGGATGAAAAATAAAGTTTTAAAGTGGCCCATGGTCTAAGGTTTTCTGGTGGGCTCCCAGTATCTGCATCCAACACGGGTTTTTATATTGGGTATTTAATGGTATATTACCTAAAGCCCCTGGTAATCAGGTCAAGGACTCCAATTTCTTCCCACAATTTAAAAATTTGCAGTCATTTTATTGAGTCCTGATAAATTAACCATAATGTTTGGGACCTTAGTTTGCAACCCTAGGCCTGAAAATTACCCAAAATCCCACCCTGCTGCCCCCTTTACAGGCTGTCAGCCATTCCCTCTTTAGGTCAGTGGGCAGCTACAGGGATGGATCTGTGGTGCATTGCAGATGAAGGAAGAACAGGCTAGAAGGTGCCTCATGTTGGAACTTAGCACTGAGACTTGATTGGTGAGGCAATAGAGGATGACGAACTGCAGTACTGAGCATGTGCAGGTAAAGTCTTTGCTGGGGTACCGTCTAGTTGCTATAGGCAGCTCCTGTATCCCTGGTGGCTTAATTAGTTCTCCCCTGCCCCTAGGCTAGTACAGGTATCAGACCCCTTATCCGGAAACCCATTATCCGGAAATTTCCAAATTACGGAAAGGCCGTCTCCCATAGACTCCATTGTAATTAAATAATTCACATTTTTAAAAATGATTTCCTTTTTCTCTGTAATAATAAAACAACTAAGATATAATGAACCCTTATTGGAGGCAAAACAAACCTATTGGGTTTAATCACTGTTTAAATATTTTTTTAGTAGACTTAAGGTAGGAGATCCAAATTACGGAAAGACCCCTTATCTGGAAAACCCCAGGTCCCGAAAATTCTGGATAACGGCTCCCATACCTGTACCTTATCATCTATCATCACTATGTGGAAGAGGAAGATTATGAGAATTTTAATCAACAGATACGTTTAAAGAAATGGACAAGTATTTTTGGTTTATTAATCTACAATGTGAACAATATAAAGCTGTTCTTTAAGGGGTTGTTCACCTTTGAGTTAACTTTTGGTATGATGTAGAGAGTAATGGTCTGAGACAATTTGTTACTGGTCTTCATTTTTTATTATTTATGGGGTTTTTTATTTTACTTTTTGTTCAGAAGCTCTTCAGTTTTGGAATATTTTTAAAACTATAGAAAATAAATAATGAAGACCAGTTGAAAAGTTGCTTAGAACTCTATGACATATTGAAAGCTAATTTAAAGGTGAAGCACTCCTTTAAGACACGTTGATCAGATCACTTGAAAATTCAGGTACAAGTCTAATACATGTTGCAGGGCTACATTAATTGCATTTACATTTAATTGCAATCAGTGCAGCCCTTCTAGCTGGGTTTTCTAGATGTCTCCCTGAATTTTCAAGCGATCGGGTCACCCTGTCTTAAGATATAATAAAATAGCCACGTGTATAATGTGTTAACCTTGGAATTTATTCTCTCTTGCAGGAGTCTTCTTCAGAAAGGTACAATTTTATTGCAAAATTGCATGACTGCCATGGATGTTTAGCTTATGATTCTCACACCTTGCAAGGGCAAGTGTTGCGCAGAGAATCTGCCCTTAGATTATATGAGTCAGATACATGTATGTATGTATGTATGTATGAATATCTTTATTTATAAATACATAAAACAGGCAGCAGAGTGAATACAGAATCTCCTATTTCACCCCCTGGAAAATACCTAACAATCATCTAAAGCAGAAAGATATACAAAGTTTTTTTTTGTTTTTTTTCAAAACAAGAACAAACATAGAAGTAAAAATAAATATTATAAATAAAAGAATAAATAAGCAGGTAAGCAAAACAAAGTGCTACATTGTAGATACATTCTTGAATCAAGGTACATATAAAATTATAGCTATAACATATAATAGTGATAATTATAATCTCATTTATGTCTGCAAGCGCAGTGAGTTAAGCATAAAACCAGCTTCATTAAAGGTACATGCTTCAAAATGTGCTTCTTGCAGTTCCACATAGTTCTTCTCAGCATCTTGCCTTCTCTTATGGATCAGACGCTGCAGCACCTACTGATGCAGAGAAACCCTGGAGCTACTGACACCTTCGGACCAAGTGGTAGCACCAGGGTTTCCTTCGTGCCCTGCATTAGTCACTGTAGTGTAGTTGCACCACAAGCTCACACATCAATCACACACCACACCAGAAATAATGCCAGGCAGACTTAGAAAATATCCAGCACAATTGCGCCCAATTTGCGACAAAACACATGTGCAGTTGTGTCTATTTTTGCCCATTTTTGTCCCCAATAATATTGGAAATCAGGGAGAAAATGGTGCATTGAGGGAAAAAACATGGAGATTTCTCTCAAAATGAACCTTTGCTCACTGCACTTGAGAACATAAATGATCCCTAGTGATATCCCCAGATTCATTCAAAAAATCTGAACAATATTAAGAAACACAACTAAATCTTTCTGGAATACCCCTTCGAATATAGACCAATTGGGCAGCTCCACATAAGGTGTAAAATATCTGCACCAGCCGATTGGCACTGGTATTAGAACATAATCTAACTCTAAAGATTATAACATGGGTAATGTATGCTTGAAGCCTACAAGGGCTTCTAATATTAAAGGATACCAATCAAGGGGCTTCTAGACCCATTCCACACCAGATGTGGAATACATTGCTCCCATTTACTTCTAAAATTACTTGCAGTTTGTTTTTTTTATTTTTAAGTAGTGTGAAATAGGTCTATGAAGAAAAATGGACCTAAATATTTGTGTTTTTCTCCACAAAGCACTGTTTTTTTCTAGAACTCACTACAGACACAACGGATGAGTGTCTTGACGCAATTGCACTGCGCTGACTGCAGTTTTGTCTGATTCGTCAAAATGGATGCATCACAGTTGCACCAATTATTTTCTGTCTGCCTGGCATCATTTCCAGTGTTTAGTGCGCAAATGACATCTGCACTGGATTTTTTAGGTGCGAGTGTGCTGTGCCTATTGACGCAGGGTACTAAGCACAGGAGGTGGCAGTAGAACAATATATGCCCTATGGTTGTGTAATCATATAGTTGCTGTAAGGAGAGGCGCAGCAAGGAGTCAATTTTTGCATTACACAGAAAAGTTTTGCAATTGGCTACTGTTAAGTCATGATATGTTTATGTGCTATTTGTATTTTGGGGTCTTTGCATACAGTTTCGTAATTCCAATTATATGTGATATCAATGTTATCAGAAGACCCTTAATATTTTTATTTATTACATTTTCTCTTTGTACCCAGTAATTCAAGGTAAAAAACATTTATCCTAATTCAATTCTCAATTTCCCCAGAGACTTCTATTGAGTTTCATCACCAACAAGTTAAGTTTCTCGTTAAATTGAATCTGGCCCAATATTTGTAAACGGAAATGATGTAAAATGCAACTTTTGAGTCAATTTTCAGAGAATTTTTGTATAGATTTGTGACAATTTAGTGACAGATTTAGAATCTGTATTTTTTAGAGATTTCAATATACGGCATTATTACTGTTCTGCTGTTGTGAGTGACAGAATGCAGCTGTATAATAAAGAATGTAGATGCCAGCAACAAAAGACTACACTATTATTATTTTGGGATCCACATATAAGCCACAGATTTTCAGTCCCCTGTGAATATGTGATATTACTATAATTCTTTCTTTGCTTTTATATTCTGGAATTTTATCTCTTTGTACTCAAGGGGCATTTGGAGCATATTTTACAAATTTATAATATGTTTTTTGGCCCAAAGCCCTAATGTACTTGACAAACTATGTCTGTCCATTTGGAAAATTGGCTGGAAACAAAAGGGTTAACAGTAGACACAGTGTTGGACCGGGGTGTCAGGGGCCTACCAGGGCTGCCACCTCAGGGGCCTCCCACCTCACCCACAAATTCCTACACCTTCAACACCTCCCTCCATGTGCCACATTCTTTTTACTTTCAGCTGCTGTAGACTTAAGTCTTGAAATTGATCCCTATTCAAAGTGAAAAGGAAATGCTTGTATATGTGGGGTCCCACTTAGTGACGGGTGCATTTTCAAGCAAGATTTTTTCTTATCCATTGCCCTTAAAGTGCCACATATCATAGAATCTATGACCTGTGAATAAAGGGAACAATTCTCCACACATCACAGATCTCATGATCTATGGGGTCTGTCTATGCCACATATGTTGGTAGTACTATACCTACTGGGCATATAACTGTTCATGTGACCACTGGAATTCATGTTATGATGCTTTATCCTAGAACCTAAGAATATGTGGTAGATGAGATACAGTAAACATTTTTCTGCCAAAGTTTGCAGAATTTTTATAAAGCATTTCAAAAGTTTTACTGACCCATTCCTGTAAAAATCTGGAACAGGTGACACGTGTACTTATTGCAAAACCTGGTCTATTGTAGGGTTACCAGATCACTTGAAAATTCAGGGGCATGTCTAAAAAATCCAGCCGGTAGGGCTAAACTGATTGCAGTTCAATTGCAACATGTATTTATTACGTATCTCTGAATTATCAAGTGATCTTGGTCACCCTACTCTGTTGTTTGCTAATGATTTGTATATGTACTCTGTATCCGACTTCTCTTTTCCATCTAGTATACAGAAGATCAAGCAAAACGTGTTAGTGCTGTTGGATGGGTTAAAAATGCCCCCCATGGAACAGTAATAGGTCAAGTCCAGGGGTCAAAGAGCATAGTGGAAATAATGTAAGTACCTAATATACACACACATATATATACACGTGTTATGATACATTAAACTGACCTACCTGAAAGACCTGCCAACTTTGTGTCAAAAAGGTCCAGTCAAAAGTTCTGTCCTAGAAGGACAACCCTTCTAGAGAAAGTCAGGGAACAAGGACCCTGTGAATGAGGTTTAGTTAGATGGCAGGACTTGTTTTGTCAGAGTATGTTATAGGATGCAAGATAGTAAGGCAAGCTAGAAAGAGCAGCTTTGTTCTCCACCTATAGCTTGATTGCTGTAGGTAGCTCCCCCTTAGGTGGACAACAAAGCTGCTCTTTCTAGCTTGCCTTACTATCTTACATCCTATAACGTACACTGACAAAAATAGTCCTCCAGTCTGTCAAAGTTTCCTTCACAGGGTCCTTGTTCCTCTAGAAGGGCTGTCCTTCTAGGGCAGAACTTTTGACTGGGCCTTGTTGGCAACAGCCTCATACATGGAGTTTTTTTGCACGACTTCGGAAAAACGAAGCAATGTGTATGCCTTTCCACCAGCAATTTACTTTGTTGCCAGTGGAAAGGCATCTGCAAATCTAGAGCTAAATATTGTTATTTCTGTAGCTTGAAATTTGAAGGGTTAACCCCTACCCTAATTACACTTTATTTGTGTCTTTACTCTATGGCTACTCCCATCCTTAGTTCCTGTGGTTTTTACCCTCAGGGGCAGGCCGAGCCGACCGGGCGCCCTAAGCAACCCGGTCGGCCACCTCGCCCCTGCACCTGCGCTATCACATCGCACCACCCCCCCCCCCGAATTAGCGCGCATGCGCAGCTCGGCGCAGGGTGGGGGGGGGGAGATGCGAACCGATAATTCATTACCCCCTGCCTAGGGGTAGGCAGGAGAGGCTCCTGCCTGGCGCCCCCCAATCGTTGCGCCCTAGGCAGCTGCCTCTTCTGCCTACCCCTAGGGGCTGATTTACTTACCCACGAACGGGTCGAATGGAGTCCGATTGCGTTTTTTTCGTAATGATCGGTACTTTGCGATTTTTTCGTTTGTTTTGCGATTTTTTCGGATTCTTTACGAATTTTTCGGATCCAATACGATTTTTGCGTAAAAACGCGAGTTTTCCTATCCATTACGAAAGTTGCGTAAAAAGTTGCGCATTTTGCGTATCGTTAAAACTTACGCGAAAAGTTGCACATTTATCTAAATGCGCAACTTTTCGCGTAAGTTTTAACGCTACGAAAAATGCGCAACTTTTTACGCAACTTTCGTAATGGATACGAAAAACTCGCGTTTTTACGCAAAAATCGTATTGGTAACGAAAAATTCGTACAGAATCCGAAAAAATCGCAAAACATACGAAAAAGTCGCAAAATGTTCGTTTTCAAGTCGGAACTTTTCCAATTCGGGTCGGATTCGTGGGTTAGTAAATCAGCCCCCTAGTTACGGCCCTGTTTACCCTATAACCATAAAGTATTATACCTTCCAATATCTGAAAACCAAACGTAGGGCCAAAATAGAAATTCTTCTAAAACCATTGTACATCTCTGCAATTTGAGAGATTCTATAGGGGATGTTATGCTTATGCAGGAGCCAGTGTCTTTGTTTATCCTATAATCCACCCTCCGCTGGGGGCCTTAGTTGCCATTTAAGTGCCATTTTTTCAGTTTTTTTCAATAGTATACATTTAAGTCACATTAAGGCCAGGGCTTTACGTTACACTTTCAATGATACGGGACTGAAAAAGGGATTTTCATTTTTTAAAAAGAGAAGCATCACTGATCTTACTGGGTAGATAACCAGTTCTGAGTATTTTGAAATTATACGAAAATAAAATGAAGTCTTATTTTATATTTCTCTTAGGAAAAACTGGCTACAGAATGTCGGAAGCCCAATGTCTCGCATCGACAAGGCAGTTTTCTCCAACGAACATGAAATTCAGGCATTAGAATATACCAGTTTTAAAACAAAATATTAATAGTCTGTCCACATGCAATTAAACTGAAAACCAACTTTGTTTCTCCATGCTTTCATTTTCCTCACCTTTTTTCTGCATTTATAATTCTAGCAATTAAAATAACTACTCTCAGATCTCATTTGTAATTTCATTCCTGTGAAGCTGACTGCCCTACAGAGGCCTCAGTATCCCATCACCTCAATGTACTATTACTACCCCAGGGGCTACTGTCATTCGTACTTATAAAAGACCCTAAAGCTTGCACAAGGTAAAGTCTGGTGTACTTGATCCACTTGCCCACTGTGGAAAAATATATCCCTCACTTTTCTTCTGTCCCTGAGATCAGTAAAGTGGCCACTGGGAGAATTAAAACACTGCAAAACATTGTTACAAATGGAGAACTCAAGCAATTTTTAACCTCAAAAAACAATGTCACCTCCCCTCAGACTTGCTTTTCAAACCTTATTTCCACCAAGGCCAATAAAACTAGTTGTGGCCAGTGGAGTAACAATAAAGAAAGCAAACCCGCTTCCTCTATAGTTATAGAGCCCCTCTACTACCTGAGATTGGGGGAAGAACAGGTAGCAGGGGGAGTGCAGGAAGGGGTTGCTGGGTGGGGGGGGGGGCATGTAGTTAAGCCACTGGTTTAGACCACTCTAGAGGTATATTTACATATATAAAACCTTGATAAGATACTCTCTTATGGCCATACACGTACCAGAGATCAAAAGGTAACCTTGCACTTTAGAATAATTGGTATTGGCACGGTGGTATTTAATGGCACATGACCCATTAGGGATGTAAAGAGTGGGGAAACTATAAATATCTGATACAGGAAAATACAATTACACATTTGAGTACAATAAAAGAAAAAAAAGGCTTCTCACATCAATGTACATGTACCCACAGGATGTTTAACAATATAATAAAAATCTTATTTAGATAATGTAGCGTGGTCTTGTGCCAGTGAATATATGCCAGAGGCCTCTGGATACATGTTATGAGCATGTGGGTATTATTGGTTTTCCGGAATGTGCAGAAATTGTTCTGTTGGTAAGAACACATTGTATTCTATTGTAGGTGTAAATAAAAGGAGCTCTGTATCAGAATCTGAAACTATAGGGTGCTCTACTGCTCTAATAGTAATCCGACACAGCTAAATAGAATTTACAAAATAATCAGAGAACTCTTTCACCTGTTGTGACTTTGGACTTTGGAGCCAAAAACCAGGGGTGGGGCCGGCAGGTTATAAAGGGACCCCCGCTGCAGTGCCAGCCAGTAGGGTTGCCAGGTTTGTGGTTTTTCTGCCAAATTGGGCTACTAATTTAAAGCTCAGGCGGGTTTTCAAAGTACAAACCTGCCAAGGTATAGATTTGGGCTAGTTTTTGAGCCTTGGCGGGTTTGTAGTTTGGAAACTAGCCACAGTTTTTTCCCTAGTGTACCTGACATGCCTGTCCCAGTGCATGCTATGTAATGTAGTTTGTATCTAACAATTAGCCTACAGCTAAGATTGATATAAAACTACAATACCCAGCATGAAATTTTTAGAATTTTTTTTTACATTGCACATATTGGGCTATTTTTGGGCTACTTTTGAAGTGGTTTTTGGCTAGTTTAAGGCTGGTTTTAGAACTGACTTTGGCTGGTTTGAAAAAATAAATCTGCAACCCTGCCAGCCAGAATGAGAGAGACCATACGGAGAGCAGTGAGACTGTAAATGGCCGAGGGGTGCTTTGCTTAACATTTCGAGCTCCAGTCTATAAAGAGAAATATGCATAGCTGCTGTTGGATGCCTTTACCTCCATGTGAGTCTCCAGTGTGTCCCTCCTGTGTGAGGACAGGTAGTGCTACCTGGGGGAACTAATGAGCTCTTGGGGAAGGGACTGAACAGAGAACGGGTCTTTCCTCATGGAATCCCCCTGAGGTGTTCTTTTTGAGTTGTCCTCATTGCCCACTAGGTGGAGGCATTGCACTGTAAATCCCAGTTCCCAGTATCTTTATATGCATAGACCAGTGCTGTCCAACTTCTACGGTGCCGAGGGCCGGAATTTCTCTAGCATACATGGTGGAGTGCCGCTAATGGAAGCCAGTTTTGACCACTCCCCCTTTTTAAACTACACCCACTTCAAACCACACCCATATTATCACAATGGTGGTAGCACAGCAAAATCCCAAATGCTTGGTCCTTACTGTGGGGATATCAACCATCATTCATATGTGAAAGAATTATGTCGTATTAAGATATACCCTTAAATTCCATATGCCTCCTCCTCCCCTGTGGATAACAGAGCAACCCCCAGTACATAATTACACACCGTTGGGACCATTTAATGGCTATTTCCAACTGCTAACAAACTCCCACAACAAACCCCTGCCAGGTTCACCTCCCACAAGCAGCATAGGGCAAGCAGAGTATGGCACACACAGGCAGCACTCTGCCTGTCCTATGTGTGTGCCATACTCTGCCTGTCCTATGCTGTCTGTGTGTGCCATACTCTGCCTGTCCTACCCTGCCTGTGTGTGCCATACTCTGCCTGCCCTATGCTGACTGTGTGTGCCATACTCTGCCTGCCCTACCCTGACTGTGTGTGCCATACTCTGCCTGACCTATGCTGCCTGTGTGTGCCATACTCTGCCTGCCCTATGCTGACTGTGTGTGCCATACTCTGCCTGCCCTACCCTGACTGTGTGTGCCATACTCTGCCTGCCCTATCCTGACTGTGTGTGCCATACTCTGCCTGCCCTACCCTGACTGTGTGTGCCATACTCTGCCTGCCCTACCCTGACTGTGTGTGCCATACTCTGCCCTACCCTTCCTGTGTGTGCCATACCCTCCCTGACCTACACAGGGGATTACATATTTAAACAATACAGGGGGGGTTACAGCCTGAATCTGAGGTGAGAACCATGCAGGGGGGCAGTTAATCTCAGTACTGATACCATTTAATGCTTACTCAAAGGTAAGCCATCAAAGCAGCCAGACAGGTGGGGGGCCACACAGAGGGGGGTCGGGGGCAGCACTGGCATAGACTATTTGGGGTATGCTGATTGCAAGAAAAGAGTGAGTGTAATCCAAATTCTGCCGACTGTGTCAAGAAAGGGTTACAAAAAAAAAAAGGAACAAACTTAAATGTAGAGAAAAGATAAGGGGCATGGGAAGGGAGAGAAAAGTGCCTCTTTATATACAGTTATTGGATCCTTTAGGCAGGAAGCTGAATTTAAAGCTATTTAAGTAAGCAATTCTTATTTTTTTACTTACTTTTCGAATACTTATCAAATGGTCGCTTATTTATTAATCAGGAAAACCCTGTCCCCAATTTAAATAGACATAACACACTACTACCAGGCATCCACCTAAAGAGAGTTACAGACAGTCCGGTTATGCAGCGTCGGACTGGCCCACTGAGATACCAGGAAAACTCCCGGTGGACCCTCCTGCCTCTAACCATTTAGCCTATTTCATGGCTATTCCCTTTTTTTTTTATTTTCTGGAAACAAAGAGACTGAAGAATAGATTATAGTGTGTAAAGAAAATAGACTAGTAGAACAAAGAGGTTAAATGAGAAGAGGAAGAAAAATAGTTTGGAGAGTGGCCTCATGGTTTGAGGTTTTCTGGTGGGCCCCTGGCATCCCGGTCCGACACTGGGTTAGTTTTGGTTTGACCCAGCTCAGTCATGCAAGGGAGCTAAGGAGTTAGATGAAGACAGGTGGCACTGTGGATCAAATCCCACCTCTTGGTGTGACACTCACATGGGAAGGTAACCAAGTCCCACCATCCATTCTCATTGACACAAGTTATAAGCAGGAAATAAAATAATTTTTAGTCAATAACTCTAGGGGGCTGATTTACTAACCCACGAATCCGACCCGAATTGGAAAAGTTCCGACTTGAAAACGAACATTTTGCGACTTTTTCGTATGTTTTGCGATTTTTTCGGATTCTTTACGAATTTTTCGTTACCAATACGATTTTTGCGTAAAAACGCGAGTTTTTCGTATCCATTACGAAAGTTGCGTAAAAAGTTGCGCATTTTTCGTAGCGTTAAAACTTACGCGAAAAATGCGCAACTTTTCGCGTAAGTTTTAACGCTACGAAAAATGCGCAACTTTTTACGCAACTTTCGTAATGGATACGAAAACTCGCGTTTTTACGCAAAAATCGTATTGGTAACGAAAAATTCGTAAAGAATCCGAAAAAATCGCAAAACATACGAAAAAATCGCAAAATACCGATCATTACGAAAAAAACGCAATCGGACTCCATTCGACCCGTTCGTGGGTAAGTAAATCAGCCCCTAGGTGTTTCCCATGCCATGTTACACTGGTGTGTTTTATTGCCTGCTCTCTGCACTTACAATATGAAGTGATAACCTTCATATTTATATATTTATATATCTGCAAAATATGTTAAGTTAATGTTAGTTTAACTATTACTAAGTGTAAACTCTAGGTTTACAAACACACGTCTCTGAGAAACATATGAAATATATTATTCCTTAACTTTAAATTATTAGCAGTTATATATGGCATATATACAAATACAGGTATGGGATCTATTATCTGGAATGCCTGGGACCTGGGGCTTTCTGGATAAGGGGGTCTTTCTGTAATATGTACCACCATACCTAATGTCTGTTTATTTCACCAGATATAAAAAGCTGAATAATAAAAGTTGTTTTCAAAATAAACATGAAACTTATTGTTTTTATTAAAACATTCATATCTGTTACAAACTCTATTAAAAATCTCAGTTGTCAATCATATTTTGCTTTTCCACCTCTATGCCTGATATTAAAAATCATTTTTAAAAATTAGAATTATTCATCCCTTATAAATCCCTAAAACCTGACAATGTGTGCTTGGAAACGTACATTTATTTTAAACAAAGCCAACATTTTATGTTTTCGCTCCATGATGGATATTGGAAAAAAAAGTAAAAAAGCAGTATCATATTCTTAGCTGTTTAATTGCTGCTATGTGTAATAAGAAAAGAGAATATTCAGGTCATTAATAAAAAGCAAAATCTAATTAAATTAAAAACAGCAATGTGGGATTTGCCAGCCACAAACACAGACTAAAACATATTTTACAACCCCCCTTCCCCTCTTTGGTTCCAAAAAATATAGGAACTATTTTGCAAGCAGTGTGCAAAAATAACAATATGCAATATTTAAAATTAAAAAATTTGGTTTGGAAGTACCATCTGGAAGTACCATCTGGTTTCCACTAATGCATTGTTCTATTACAGGAAAACTATACCCCCCATGTTTTTTACATGAGCTCATTTAGTTAGGCGTATGTTAAACCGTTACATACAGTATATGCTATATGAACTTTCATGAATATATATATATATATATTTACACAGACATACCTGAATTATCCAGTGCCAGGCCAAGTTCTACTGGCACCAATGCCCAATGTGCAACCACAGCCCACCCCTCCTGCTGCCAGTTGCTCACCCCCTCACCCCTGCGCCACTTGTTACCCACAAGCCCCCCTGCCACTCAACTTGCTCATGTGTCCTGCATTGTTGAGTAAATTACTGGCCTCCAAGAGGGGCTGAGATGAGATAGACTATCATGGTATCCTTTCAATGTCTAAGTTAAAAAAAACACATTTATGTTTATTTGTGGTTTATTCATCTATTTTTTTTTTCTTATTATTATTTAGCTATTTAGAAAGCTAAAACGCTATTCCCAGGAGCTGTATAATTACACTGCATCCATGTTGCTCCAGTAGGGTTTCGCACAAATCTAAAATCAGGTAACATTTTGGGTGTCCCTTGTTACCTTGTTACTGCTCAATATGCTTCTATATTTGGGATGATAAACATTAATAACAACAGGATTTGAATTTATTGTCTTCTTTGGAAATATTTAGAACTATTTTTTACTATTAAACACTGGAGATCATTTGTTTGGATTCGCTTCCTGGTCTCACACTCTGCGGATCTCAATATTTAGGGAGATTCAACATAAGTGGATTAAATGGATCTGCAGAAGCGGTAAAATCCTCACTGTAAAATGACTATCTGGCAGAAAGGCAAATACAAGGATAAATATCAGTATAGACATTTCACAGTTTAGTGCTTCTGTTTAAAGAGCAGGCCAAGGCTGCATGCCTTTCATATCCTGTGTTGTTTTATACTGGTTTACTGGTTTTGTTATAATGCTTGCTACAAGTCCCCACCACATATTAACTATGGGCTACCTGTCATTGCGGATGGTGGTGCAATTAGTTGTCTGGAAGAGTGGATGGAAGATGGTTCTACTCTGCCCCTCCCTTTGATTCAAAGGTTGACCAATAGAGTCATTCCTTCAATAGCCTCTCATATATCCCTTTCTCTATGTCTTGTACCTCTGGTCCAGGCGCTTCAATTCATCAAAACTATACCCCTAACAATGTAATTCTTTATAAAAATATATTGCATGAAACAGCTTATATGTAAAATGCTGCCTTAATAAACCATTTTCATACATTTTCATGGTGGCAACAAGCAGGGTCGGACTGGGCCGGAGCTCCCCTGGGTCACTTATCTCCCCCCCCACCCCATGGGCTGCAGGTAAGTTTAATTAGTGTGGGGAGGGGGGGAGGGCCAACAAGTTAAGGGCACACGTACATGTTAAGTCACAACAGCCAATTAATGGACAAAGTTCTATTTTTTAGTCCCATACTTCTTCCTGTTTGATAAGATTTTTTAATAGGCCACTTAAAGGAGAAGGAAAGGCTAGTAAAGAGTTAATCTCAAGTTGCAGGCATACCTTCAGTTCTCTCAAGAGTGCCCTTAAGTCTCCCCATATTTCACCTGTTGAGATGATCAGAAGCCTTATAGGAAAAAACCGCTGAGCTCTGTAAAGAAATTTCCCAAAATGCCTCGCTCCTGCACCAAGACCATTGTACATGCTCAGTTAGTAAGACTATTAGTCAGCTTCCTGCTGATTGGCTCAGATTCACATTCCTAAGGGGAGGGAGTTCTTAGCATTCTTGAGGGAGGGGGGAGCAGGAGAGAGCTGAGTGTCTCTGGCAACTTCCTTCTAATTTAATATGATATAAAAACTATCTGTTGGTTACGTATTCATTCTGAGGCTTTTTCTTGAAGGAAAAAAAACACAAGACCTATACTGCTCTACAAAACATCACCAGAAAGTATGATTAAGTTTGACTAATAATTTATGTTGCATCTTTTTTTGCTTCAAGGAGAGCTGTCACTAAAAAAAATACACTGAAGTGTAGGGATGCATACTAAATCTTTTTGACATATACTGTTTATTTTTCTTACAGTTGCTATATATTATATTATTTTTGTGTGAGTTGGGCAGCCTGACATTTTTTTGCAGCTGCAACCAACTATCAGGACACCTACTTGTCTGCTTGATCTTTGGCTAATGTGCCTCTGCAGAGGCTTGTCATTGTGCACAGAGAGGCACGCATTTGTTTACATTGCCTTGTGCGCCTTGTCACTCATATTGGCGTTTTCGGCATGCATGTACCTTAAAGGAGAAGGAAAGGCTAAGTCACTTGGGGGTGCCAAAATGTTAGGCACCCCCAAGTGACTTTAATCGCTTACCTTGTACCCCGGGCTGGTGCCACGTTAGGAGAAAACTGCACCAGCCTGGGGTAGCTGGAGCGAGCGTTTCCTTCTTCCGCGTTTCTTCCGCCGGCAAAATCCCTGGGCCAGTGCATGCGCAGTAGAGTGAAACGCCGACTTTGTAGTTAAAGTTCGCCTTGTCACTCTACTGCACATGCGCAGCGCGCCAACACGGAAGAAGGAGACGTTCACAGCTACCCCGGGCTGGTGCTGTTCTCTCCTAACAGGGGTACCAGCCCAGGGTACAAGGTAAGCGATTAAAGTCACTTGGGGGTGCCTAACATTTTTGCACCCCCAAGTGACTTAGCCTTTCCTTCTCCTTTAATGCCAAGTATTTTGGAATTCAGTGCTAGGTGTTCTTCAGCCTTTGGTGAATCTAGCTCTGCTGTTGTGTTTCTGTGTTCCTGATCCACCACTCCTGTAGATTTCCCTGTCCCAACTTGTTCTTAGACCTCTATCATTGACCTGTCCCATCTTCAACATTCTAACCGTTCTTTATTTTTTGTACTCTGATGCAGTGACCTAACTAGCTATTGCTCGGCCCCACAGCAAACTAAACTTAGGACCCCAAAATATTGGTAAGTTGACCTAATCTACCAATGTATTGAAATTTCTCATTAATTAGGACCTTACAGGGCCTCCTACACTCCTGGGCCCCCCTGCAATAACAGGGTCTGCTTCCTCTGTAGTTATGTCCCTGCCCTGAACTTGTATCCTCAGCACTTAGTCTGCTTAGTCACACTATGCAAACCCCTGTCTCTGGCCCCAGGTGTTTTGGAATTCAAATGTGCAGCCATTAACAACTGCTCAGAACTCTGCTTCACTTCCTAAAGCCAACACTGGAAAACAGCGAGTCACTGACAGATTTCAACTGGTCTGTTTCCAGCTTAATCAGCAACTTGCAATGCTCTACTGACATGCAGCATGGTCGGTTTATTTGCTGTAAAAAATTGTGTGAGGTTGAACACACCAATTCATTGTTTGTATCTCGAAAACTCAAAAGACTTGAAAATATTATGTTTTAACCCCACTACAGTTTATTGCTTTTGCTTTAATAGTAACAGTTCCCCTTTAACCCTTAGACTTTTACACAACCCTTGGAGTGTCAGTCTTACTTTGCAAAGCAACTGACACGTGGCTTAGTGCATATAGCCATAAATGTGAGTTTATTTAAAGATCATGTCTGGCAAAGATAGCACAAACACAGGGGCATCTCAGCATGGTATTCTGCTTATAGAAGTCCCCTTTAAAGGACAATGAAAGGTTAATAGAAATTAAAAGTAAGTCTAAAGGCATTCTTTTTAAGTACTTACTGCATATCTAAATTCCCAGATCCCTGCTTGCTTCTCTGAGATATGGTGCTGGCAGCCTACAGCAGTGTGAAGACTACAGTGACATCACTGAAATCTCTCTGCCCTTCCTATTCTCTGAGCATGTGTGTAACTTGATCCTGTCTGCTGTTCTGAGCTACACATACCCATCAGCCAATCAGAAGCAGATCTGCCAGAGGGGAGGGGGGGGGAGGGAATGAAACACATGTGCAGTATGAAGCAAGGAGGGAAAGGAAGGGAGAATACCTTTTTAGAGATGGCTGCCTGTTCTAGAAAATGTGAAGTAAGTGTGACTGAGTAAATATTTGATTAGGTGAGCCAAAAGTGTGGTGTTTTTACTAAACAATAGGAGGACTATTGGGCAGTATGCTTTTTAAATTTTTACTTGCATTCTCCTTTAAACCTTCTGAGAAATAGGGATAAGGTTTAGCCTTATTTACTCTTTGGGGGATGAGCTGTTGTTGCAAAAACATGAGCAAATTTAGATTTAGCATTACAATGCCATAACCACCAGCACTTTGTTTATGCCGTCTATGCAATCAGTTACATTCAGTTTGCAGATTTGTAAGGCACAAGACAACCCTATGTTTTACTCTTTCCATTGAGTCTCTGGACTTTCCTTTGTGTGATGCACTAACATTTTCTTTCTCTGTGTACAAAACTGGGCACAATTAGAGGGTAACTAATAGAATGGCCATGCCCACAAAGATGCAGACACAACTTATGACATATTTGCAAACGTGTGTAAAGTTTTGCCACTTTATAATGTGGTGTCCCTTGCCTTCCTGGGATATTTAACCAAGTAACACACTCCATAGTCACAGTTTAGGGAACTTGCAATATCCACTTAGGAATGAATAAACTGGAGATTCACACACACACCACTACTGAACTCATGAACAGTTTAATTCACCGGCACAGTTCCATATTACCCTTTCCACACACCTGACTGTTAAGGTTCCCTAGGCCACTGGGCCCCAGCCTGATGCCTACTTCCCTGCTTCTTCCCTCTCGTCAGGGATACTGTACCTTCTTACAGACTTTCAGCATATGTGTCAGCCTTGCGTTCAAGGCACACTAAGCCCTATCTTACCTAGTTCCTATTCCACTGGGTCCCTAACTAGGCGAGGTACCGCCGGATCACTGGTCCCTCTCTCTCTCTCTCCTTGTTGGAGCCTCAACTGCTCATCTACCTAACCTACCACCTATAATGGGCTCTGGCAAATATACCCTATGACTATCTAACCTAACTATACTTACCTCTCGGAGGTGGCCTACTTCAGACTCCCTGGCATCATACACAATCACCTTCTCATTGGCCAAAGAGATAGAGGTTCCCTTCCTTCCCCCTTATATAGCTTCTCCAGCTAAACAGCACCACCTAGTGGCACAACTAACAAACAACATTTGTTTATACAGTATAATTTACCCTACTCCTTACAATCTGCATAGGGTTGCCACCTTTGTCTGAAGCAAAATCTGAAAAAAACTGGTCCCAAGTCCCAAGACCAAGTCATTAGGTGGGTTGGTGATGCTGGAAGAATGGGCCACTGATGTTTGTGGGTGGGCTGGTGGTGTTGGGATAGGGCTATGATGCCTTGCAACTCAAGGTTTGGGGGAATTCACTTATTTTTTTAACCAGCTGAAACCCGGGCAGGAGGCTTTTCAATGGGGAACCCTTAGGTGGCAACCCTACAATGATTCACAGTGATGCCAGAATCCTAAGGAGGAAAAAACATGTTGGTTTGTGCAAATTTTTGCACTTTACACATGATACACATAGTAAATACACATAGTAAATGAACCCACAAAATATTAGTTGAGCACCACAAAACATTTCAAGGTGTTCAAGGTATACTCAGTGCAGCACAAACATGTGAAAAACAACTTGTGTGTGTAGCCAACTGACAGCCCATGTGGGGGAGATTCTGTCATGATTTTAATGGTGTACTTTCTATTTCTAAATTACATTGTTTACATAGCAAATAATTCATTCTACCATTTACAATGTTTTTCTTGAACCAACAAATGTATGTTTTTAGCCATAATATTGGTGTGTAGGCAGCCATCTCAGTGCATTGTGCCTGAGTCTGAGCTTTCAGAAGGAGCCAGTGCTACACATAAGAACTGCTTTCAGGTAACCTATTGTTTCTCTTACTCCCATGTAACTGGAGGAGTCCCAAGCTGGACTTTCTTACTATTGGTTGAAATCAGAATAAATGTTCTTGACTGACATCCCTGGATTCTAAATTACTTGATAAGACTATTGGGTCATCTGAGCCACCACACACCAAACTTGCACTACTAGGGACACTGTTTCTGCTTTTTGACACCAAATTCTGTTTGCAAACTCAGCTATTCATTTTCAGTTGTTAATGAACTATGGAGCATTTTTACTAAGATTGGAAATAAATATCTCCTGTGGTGTTGCCCATAGCAACCAATCAGCAATAAGATTTGAACAGTCACCTACAAGTTAGAAATCAATGTAAAAACCTAATTGGTTGCTACAGGCAACGTCACCGGTGATATTATCTCCATTCTTAGTAAACATACCCCTATGTCCCATACATTCCTGCCTGGGGAATTTTTAAACATTATGTATGAATGACAGCTTGTGGACCTAAGGCAATCTCTAATTTTTGCACCTGCCCCTACACAGGCAAACAGTCACTTGAAAAAGTTCCCAAATATGCACTTAAATATACCTAAAGTTAATTCCCATGACCCTTTTAAAGATGAACATAGATAAGTTACAGGCCACTGTATTCTGCTTCCCCACCAGCATGCATGTTAATGATGTAACAGAATATATATTTTGGAATATGCATTCCTACATCTAGCAGCCTGAAAAGATGATTCCACTGGCTGGGTACAGGGAGTTGCTGTACCAACCAAAAGTGGTTACTCATCTGTATTAGTCACTGCTATCGGTAAAGTTGGTGACTTTACTTTCCACACAGCAGTTTGAAAAGTGCCATTTTGGACATAATTACCTATTCTTTCTTGATAATTCCAGTGTCGTTGTATTTGCCAGGGGGTGTTGCAACTGCTGAGATGCATCAAAATTGTCACAGCGGTGCTTGCACTTTTAGCTGAATGCAATTGCTGAAAATGTTCTACAGCCTGGTTTGGAGGAGACAGTGACTCCAGGGCTTCCCAGCATCATCAGGTGCATCTGCACTTACTTCGGAACATGAGGGAGGCGGCAGTGCCAAGCACAACTATATGGAGGTGCAAGGAGTGCGATATGGGTTAAAAAACATGTTTTTTGTCTGAAAATTACCATTTCACACCTTACCATTGGGTGGTTTAATTCTTAATAAAAAAAACTTACAACACATTAATGAATGAATGAATGAATGAAGCTTTTCATTTATATAAAAATAAATATTTAATGTTAAGAAACAAAAATTTGGTACACTTAAAAAAATGTCAAAAAAATCTTTTTTTCAGTAGGATAATTTTTTTCCCGTTAAACAATTTTCAAGTAAACAAAGTGCAAAAAAAGGATTTAGTTAACACCAAAACTGAAATATCAACAGCATTTAACTGCAAGCTAACATCATCCAGCCACATAAAATTAGCCCCCCTTCCTGATTGCCTCCATGTACCTGTGCCAGCAGCCATCATATTGCCCCATGTACTAGTTCCAGCAGCCATCATATTGCCCCATTTACTTGTCAGCAGCCATCATACTGCCCCATGTACCAGTGTCATCAGCCATCATATTGCCCCATGTACCAGTGTCATCAGCCATCATATTGCCCCATGTACCAGTGTCATCAGCCATCATATTGCCCCATGTACCAGTGTCATCAGCCATCATATTGCCCCATGTACCAGTGTCATCAGCCATCATATTGCCCGATGTACTAGTGTCATCAGCCATCATATTGCCCCATGTACCAGTGTCATCAGCCATCATATTGCCCGATGTACTAGTGTCATCAGCCATCATATTGCCCCCTGTACTAGTGCCAGCAGCCATCATATTGCCCCCTGTACTAGTGCCAGCAGCCATCATATTGCCCCATGGACTTGTCAGCAGCCATCATACTGCCCCATGTACCAGTGTCATCAGCCATCATATTGCCCCATGTACCAGTGTCATCAGCCATCATATTGCCCCATGTACTAGTGCCAGCAGCCATCATATTGCTCTATGTACTTGTCAGCAGCCATCAGATTGCCTCATGTACCAGTGCCAGCAGCCATCATTTTGCTCCTATGTACCAGTGCCAGCAGCCATCATATTGCCTCATATACCAGTGCCAGCAGCCATCATGCTGCCCCATGTACCAGTGTCATCAGCTATCATATTGGCCCATGTACTTGTGAGTAGCCATCTTATTGACCCATGTACCTGTGCCAGCAACCATCATGCTTGAGCTATACAGATGCATAGACATGAACCAGCTGCATTTATTATCTGTCATGTATCACTGTTCTTTTTAATGGAAGACCATCTTAAAATTCCTGGACAATGAGTCTTGTTGCACAGGTAAAACAGAGTTAGCCTCTTCTGTTGCTCAGAATTCCTTTTAGCTATCCCCTTTGAGTTGTGAATATAAAACTCATATTTCTCTTACATCCTTCACTATAACTTCTTATATTGACCTTTAAAACAAACCGTATAATTTTTACAATGTAAACCCCATATTGTTACAGGTGCCTGGAACTTGTCACTTGTTTCAATTCTGCGTGAGAACTTGTAAACATTTCTGAGATTTTTCTTACTGGAGTTTATCCCAAAGGGACTTATAACAAGTGTGTTTTATGTTATAAAAACGCAGAGTCCCTACAGTATATATGCATCAACACTAAATTATTTTAACCATATATTGTAAAGACTATGGTGCACTATATAAATATGCAAAGAATTCAAACACTTAGGACAAATGTTTTTTATTGGTGAGTATTATGGGCATTCCTATTACATCTCTGAAGGAATAATACAATGACTACTGTCAGAAAAACCATGTGAGGGAGAAAGAAGCTGAACTCTCTAAATTGCGCTTCTAAATATTCTAGCACTACAGGGCATGAAAGGTACTAGACCTGGCACTGCACAAACCTCTATCTGACTAAGATTATGCATATTACACTAAAGGTGGCCATACACGGGCTGACTCTAGCTGCTGATTTCGGTCCCTTAGACTCGATCGAGCAAGTTTGAAAATTAGTCGGATCTGGGACCGCATCAGCTTGTTGACGCGATCCCCAAACTGACGGACGCCTATAACCGTTGTTCTAATTCGATTGTTGCTGGGGATATCGGGAGAAGATCCGCTCGCTTGGTGACCTCCCAAGTGAGTGGATCTTAGCGTGTACGGCGACCTTTAGGAACATGTAGAAGACCATCCGTATGGTATTTACTTTTACCAATATCATTGTGTAGTTGTCTGTGTTACCAACATGTTTGTTTCAGGTGAAGGTTGTGATATATGGTTCATATTTTTTTTAAAAAAAAACCTGGGGTAGCAAAAAAAGACTGGCAGCAGAAATGCCACCTAGTTGTGCCACCTAGGTGAGAAAATAAGAGTAAGTGAGTATGAGTAGCTATCTGAGCAATGAGAGACATAGGGAAGGGAACTCATTAGACAGAGAAGCACTTAGTGCTGAGTGGGAAACACATGTTAGGTCTTCTGATTGGTCCAACCCAGAGAGATAAGAGAGAGCAATTGGTGGATTATACCAAAGATTAAATGGGGTATCAGGGAGAAAACAATTACATTCTCATAGAAGCTGACTAGATGTTATATTGAATAATATTGCATCAAATAAGCAAGAAAAAGATGAATGACACATATATTTTTTGTACAGTATATACCGAATGTTATTTTGAACCCCCATCAATCACACGTATAACTAGAATGAATTAGACCCCATTTAAGCTATACAGGGATATGAGCACTGGATGTGCTGCAGGCAGTATGTTATGTTTGTGTTATTTTTATAATTTTTTTTCTACTTTATGATCATTTTGGTATCTGGCAGATGGTCTTGTACCCTATGTCCACATAATGGTGTTTAAAGGAACGGTGACACCAAAATATGAAAGTGTGTTAAAGAAATTAAAATATATAAATGTAGTGTTGCCCTGCACTGGTAAACCGGTGTGTTTTCTTCGGGAACTCTACTACAGTTTATATAAATAAGCTGCTGTGTAACCAAGCTGGAAAAAAGGAGAAAAGGCACAGGTTACAAAGCAGATAAACTCTATTGAACACAATGGTGTTTTATCTGTTACCTGCTATGTAACCTGTGCCTTTTCTCCTATTTTAAACTATAGTAGTTTTTTCTAAAGCAAACACAAAACTTTTACCAGGGCAGTGCAGCAGTACATTTTAGTTTAATTTGTTTTGAAGCATTTTCATTTTTTGGTGTTACTGTTCCTTTAAGAGCTGAGTAACAGCTGATTCTGTGTATCTCTCCTTATAACAGTGCAGGGTCTTTCTGCCAGCTGCTGCCTTATACCATTTATTCATTTTCAGCGACAGAGCCTCAGGTAAAGGTGATAATATATTTTATGCTAGTTTGCTGTATTACAGGTTCCAGCCACTAGATGACAACGTGGAACATGGAATTCCCTTTAAAAGGTATTGCTAGGAGGTGGTCTCTCAATGGCAATCAGGAGGGAGTGGATTACCCTGGAAAGTCCTTATAAGGGAGTGTGTAGACAGTGTGTGTGGCTAATGAGAAAGAAGGCATGCTAATGACACAAAGGGAGTAGAGTAGAGGGGTGACCAAATTGAGACTGTTTTTTAGCACGCCATTAAATAGGCCAGGTCCTATGGCGCTCTCCTCAGCTGTTGAGAAATAGAAGTTGAGCAGCTGGGGCTCCATGGAGGAGGAAAGAAGGGGTCAAAACCCCAGTGGTTCAGGGACACAGCGACAGGGGCAAAGGGCTAGGGATGTGGCATGACCAACATAGAGTGTTACACCCTGATGTGTACTTCATTCTTGGCCAGACACTTGTGTGGCAAGAGGGCCCCTGACAATAAGAGAGTATCAGGAAGGAAGAGCTTAACACCTTATGGACCCCTGTACTCTTCACATAGAGTGACTTTGTATTTAAAAATAGTTCTGCTTGTATCTGTATGTGATTGTGCTGTTGTATGTAGAGTGTCTGATCATGTGTGTGTGTCAGGGATGCTATAATTAACTATTGGACCCTTTCTGCCATGACCATGAGTTATGTTGATTCTTTCTTGTGAAGTTTTTAATAAAAAAAACCCTGTTCCACCCAACCCGGCCCTCTTACTGAGCTACTGACAGGACTTATGTATGAGTGTGTGACTGTGTGACAGTGTACTACTAAGCAGGTAAAGGGAGAATGATGATCATAGGTGTGGGGACGGCTGTATGATAGTAACGCTGCTGCTTAGCATGTTACTGCTGCTGTTACTGTGCATATAACAATCTATAAGTAAAAGTAATAAATGCAATACGCTAATTACAACAACCAAAATAAAGAATAGGCACAATACTTACCATATAAATAAATGACCACATCCCATTTATTGGGCTTCACATTTATTATATTCTGGTTTCATATGGGAAAATAAATACACACTTATTTTATGGTAGGTGTGTCAGAAACATATAAAAAAAAACCCAGTGCTATCTGAATGGCATTGCTCCACTTAGCTTATATAAATTATTTTGGCAGTTGGACTGAAGCAGGTGCAGTTTATTGGCTTTACACAAGGATCCTTTGGAGATCATACAAAGCCAGGTGCTCAGTGTGCTGTACGACTTTGCACCATTATTTAAAATTAGACAGTCTGGCAGTATATGGGATTAATGTCCTACTTTTACTCATATTTCCCATTTATAATCAAGATATACAGAAATGATATCTCTTTCCGGAAACCCATTATCCAGAAAGCTCTGAGTTACAGGAAGGCCATCTCCCATAGACTCCATCTACCATAGACCCCATTTTAATGAAATAATTTCCTTTCTCTGTAATAATAAATCACTAGTACTTGATCCTAAGCTGTACAGATACATTTTGGTGGGAAAACAATCCTATAGCGGTTCATTAATGTTTATATAATTTTTAGCAGACTTATGGGATGAAGATACAAATTATGGGAAGATTTATCCCGAAAACCCCAGCATTTCGGATAACATATGCTATACATTTATAGAGGATGGCATTTCTCTTATCAAGTTACTTTTTAAAATGATAGGTTAAAATAATTAGGTTGACTTCACCCTCTCTGGCAGGCCTCTAGCTGTCTGTCCAGTCTGCCCGGTTCCTGTTTGCTGCTCCTTTTAACTGTTGACATCATCAGACAGTAACAGGTAGAAGCAACCCAATTAGTCAGTGGGTGTTTGCCTTGCAGAGAATGTACAGGACATGGCTGAAACTAGGAGTTTGGCAGGGTAGCCACATGCCTTGGGTGCAGTTGGGGTGCCTGAATGAAGTAGGAGGCAGTCAGACCAGAGGAAGTGAGGAAGCATGTGAGTGACAGCCAAGAATGGAGGGTAGTAGCGACAATGGTAGCAATGACAATGGTAGTAGGGGGTTGTGAGTGCTACTGGCTAGGAGGGGCACAAGGACAAGTAGTATTGCCTTGGGTGGAAATACTACATGGTCCAGCACTGGTCTAAAACAGCAGGTAGGAAGTTGTCAGCACAAAAATGTGGCAGAATAACTGGTTTCTGAGACTTGGGTGAGGTGTTATGCTGCTGCCATATCTGGATTGAGATTCAAGATAGCTCTGACATTCAAGTACAAAAAGTACCAAGTAGCCCACACACGCCCACAATAACAACACCCAAGAACAATGACTTGCAGAAGGGTGCTACCTGGGATTTATGTGCTAACAATTGAGATCTGACATTAAATATTTCATTCTGAGCCATTTATGGGGACTATGTTAGTATTAGTTTGTCAGATAGTCTCTTTGCTAGTTAGCCAGATATACCCCATGTTTCACCCATGTGCAGGCATTGATTTGTGTATTAAAAGCCTATTACATAATAACAAATATTAATGCATATATAAAGACACTCATCAACCTATTTGTTGCAATATCTGTTTGCAAGTATTTTGTTCCATCAAAGACTTCCTGAGGTGTATTTCTTGGTTTATGCTATTTATTTCATGCTGGTTAAGAAGGCTGTGCCATAAAAATGTAACAACTTAAACAATAAAGTAATATTATTCTAAAATTACGCCAAAAAAAAATCTGAAATACTCTGGTTACTCACTGTATGAAGACAATACAGCTAGTTGCCTGTCATGTTCTTCCCCAGTGTCCTTCTTCTCTAAATGAAAGAAACACATGCAAAAACAAATGCAGTGTCCAGAGGTTAGTGTGCTAAGCTTGCATATTGTAATGGAATATGCTGGAAGTCACTGACCCATGAGAACTAGCACTGAGTACTTATTATATTTTACTATTTTTATTATGGTAAATGGGTCATCAGACTATTGCTCTTCCTTTGAATCAATACTGATTCAGGCCTTAGGGTAAATGCATATTTCCTTTGTGTTTAAAGTACAGTTACATAGTTCTAATTGTACTAGGCTATATAAACTGAAAAGAGTGAACAGTGGAAGTTTAACAGCAGTATTACAATTTGATTGTAGCAGACTGAGCAGAGAAAGGTGGATGGGGCCGGTTAAATGGGAGTGGAAATGGGCAGACTTGGTGGGATTATAGGCAAGCAGAGGTGGGCCCATAGGTATTAAGGTGATCATCAGCAGACAGGGTCAGGGAAGGGCCATTAAAAATTTATTGGCAAGAATATTGCCCTGTGGTTGCTGATCTCTGCACTTCGCTCTGAATCAAAAATTTGGTGGAGAAATGCATCAGGAGGCGGAACTCACTCTGAAACCTCATTTACAATGCAATCGACCATTTTTGCTTTTCACAGTGCATTGCACACTGCATTACATATGTGAAGACAGGCCACACACCTCTCTTCAATCCTGCCGCATGTATTAGTCAGCACTCACTCTAGGAATGGCAGGCAGTGGGAGGCACGTAGGCATCTCCCCATCTGCCCCTAATCTAGACCTTGCCCCTCATTTACACGCGCAAGTTGGAAAGCGTCAGAAGGGGCCTGTCCTTACCACCTGCCCTGATATTTTAATCAGTTTAGAATGTCTGGTCTGCAATGCTGTTGACATCAGTAGATAAGGACTAAGGAAGAAGTGGGGTCCCGGGAGTTAAAGGCTGTAGTCAAATAGTGGGCTGCCAGAAGAAACATAGTCAAAGTCAGGTGCAGGTCAGGGAAAGTAGCAAAACATTGTATAAATAGGCAAGAGTCAGTGAACAAGAAAGTCAGTGAGAGCATGAACGCACCCATGCTCAAGTATTAAGACCAACAAGTGGGCAAAGGCAATGGCAGAATTGAATATAGTGGTGTCATGTTACACTGCCATCACCAGTCCCTGCACATATTGCTGTGACCTTACATATACATGTTTTTCCATTGATGGACAAAGTTAAACAGTCTTTTACATCAGCATTGACAAACAGTCAATCTAACAGAGGATTTTTTCTTTGAATTCCTACATTATTTGGCTAAAATCAAATATATGTTATTGCACATAGTATAAGTCACCTACTAAAATGTCCTTTTATAGGGCTACATACTTTTCTATTACCAGGAACTGAATGGTGGTTGATTTACACATTCCAAGAATACTTACGTCTGTTCAAGTCTTGGAAAGAAAAAAAAATGGGAGGAAGATTTAGGTTGAAATGCATTCTGTTCGAGCCTGTGTGTCTTTTAAGCTGAGTAAATGTGTAAACCCCACACAGTACTATATAATACCACTTTCTAAATTGCAGCACTGTACATATATATGAAAAACAAGAGTTGAACAAGTTATTATGTCGCCATGCATCTGCTTGCAGCCTCTAGAGAATATCCTTATAATGCATATCAGCTGCACCATTATATCACAGTGTTATACGGCTCTTAAATCAGCTGTGCACATCGATTGATACTATATCTTTGCTGAAAGACAGCTGTTCATAGAATGCAGCAGAATATGCCTGTTCCATACATCATTTGACACCAAATGGAATAGAAAGCTGAAATACAACTTGCTTTTTTGTGAAAACGGCACATAATAGCAAATTAGTGTCTGCATGTAGCCACTTGGTCAAAGGCAACCTTGTGTTTACTTTATCATTGTCAGCTATGGATGAGCAAAACTGCTGTGAAATTCTTCGAATTCTGGCATTTCAAAACTGTGATTTATTTGTGATTGTCGAGTCACCGCACTTCCTGCCCAGCAAAGCCGTTATTTCACTAGCAGCATTTTTTATTCACAAATCCTGTTTTACCAAAAGCCAAAATATTGCCAGCTAAAACTAGTTTCCTAAAACAAATTATCATTTGCCCTCTCATTTGCCTTCTCTTCCCCCCCTCATTTGCACCCCTTTTCCCTAAAGCTTTATACCCAAGGGTCCGCCAGCTTCCATAATGACTACTAATCATTTCACAGCTAACAATTTCAGTCTTGCAAAAGCCTCCAATTTCAGTGTCAGACTGGTCTACCTTGGTACCAGCAGAACCCCTGGTGGGCCCCAGTGTTAGTGGTCCCTTCTCATTCACGCATTTGAGCTTTTATAAGTATGCCATGACTTTTTCAAAATTCTGCATGTGAATGAAGATAAGAAGCTGAGAAGAGGATAGATGATAGTATGTAAAGACAAGATATTAGGAGAAAAAAAGAGTGAAGAAAGGAGGACCGTAAGTGGGTCCTTTGTTTAAGGGTTTCAAGCACTGCAGTCCCACACTGGCCGCAATTTTGCTTTCAGTCTACCTTGCCTAAACTTTCCTTATCTCTTCCTAGCTCCTTCCTCCAAATGTGACAATAAGCTGATAAGCATGTAACCCTGTAGCCCAGCAGACGTGGTGGCATATACCCATCTCTGGAAAGGACAGCGAATTTTAAGGACGTAGATCATTGTGTATACAAAACATTCTTGCTCTGCATACCTGCTTTTATACTACACAAACCAGATCAAATACCTGAACTGCCAACACCACAAATTATTAGCAGCTCATGTCACAACTAATAATGTAGCCAGAAAAAGTTTTCTTTAAATCCTATCACCTCAAAAAACACAAAAACTAAAAACATATACTGAATCAACCCAATGAAAAAAATGTATTAACTGAACAGAAAAAAACATACTGCATACATACTTTCTTATATGAAAATACTGAGCAAACAAGTGCATCTTTAAAGCAAATATCGTTATTTCCACAGAAAGACAATTGAGGTGCACTGAACCCTTCTTGTCGGGGTTCGGGCAAATCCCTAAATCTTTCCGGCAGGAGGAAATTACAGATCTGCAAGTGGAAAAAGCAAGTGCACATACCATACACAAGAAAAAATTGCCACACACATGGCCTTTATTCATAGGGGTTTGGATTCATTTGGCCAGGCTCTTGGATTTAGCCAAATCCAAATCTTGCTTAAGATTGCTCAGATTCGTCAGAAAAAAAAATATTTACAGTCTATTGATATAGGAACAGTAAACTGTTAGAACTACAAAACATGCAACAACTGCTTTATAAAAAAATTACTAGGTAAAACTATCCATTAATGCAGGGGCCACGGCATGAAATGTAATCTGTGCCAAATAGTTCCAACACATGCAACATTTACTTCCATCTTATTGTGACTGTTTTCTTTGTAAAATGACCCATGCATTTTCTAGAATGATTTATTTTAAATGTGGGCATTACTTTAGTTTGTCTGTAGACCTGCATAACAGAGACTATAGACCAAGACACTGAGAGTGGGTTATGGGTATATTAACAATGCAAGAGAGAAAATGGACAGTGAATCACAGCAAATCTATGAGAAGGCACAATGTCTTCAACACTTTTTTAAAATGTAAGTTAAAAGGAGTGATTGTTACATTAAACCAATATATTATTTATTATTATTTATGTTATAAAAGCATGCTAAATTTCCTCACTCTAATTTTATTTAGCAGCAAAACTTATTTCCAACATATTCAGTAGTGCTATAGAATGGGACCCTCAAACTATTAATTTACCCAAAAATGTTGCCCTTAGAGATTCTTTTAGAGAATGGTTAGAATTTTGTATAAAATATTAGTTGTGTCTATACTCACATGTTTATGCAATGTTGATTATAATCCTTCAGTATGATGTACATTGCTAACAATATACTAGACAGTTTATACATTATGTATGATATTAATAATGGTGTTTATCATAGGGAAATTGAATTGTAAGCAGTCCTATGCAGAGAATAACATTTGCAGTCAGAAATGCTGAAATCTATAACCTCAATTTCCGTTCAGTTACAGAGCTACAATCTAATAGACAGTGGTTGCTGGCATGCTTTACACAGGGTGGATGGATCACATATAAGTTTGCAGAGGTAACAAATAAATGTAGAGATAGCAATGTACAAACATGTATTTGGCAGCTCTGCAAGCCCCTATTAATGAATTTTCATGTATTCTAAGAATAAATTACCAATTTCTGCCAATGTCTGGCGCGGAGGCGGTTAAAGTCTGTGTGCTTTTTTTTTCCTTCCCACTCTGAATACTTTAAATAATAAATGTAATTTGCAGGAAACATTTAGTGAAGGGTAGGGAATACTACTTGTGATTTAGGACTGTTTTCAAAATCCATCTACTAAACTGAATGATATATAGGAGTTACTGTGAGAGGAATAATAATAAAAATCATACAATTTTATCAGTATGAACTTATAATGTCCCTCTAATATTACAAGTCTGTATTTTATTTGTACATGTTCTGGAACCAACACAGCTCACAGAGCATTATTTAGACGCATTAATTAGACGCACACCACTTCCCCACCGGGAAACTTGAGTTGCACCTTGCACCTTATGAGTCCTTATTTTCTTGCAATGTAGCAGTGTATTACAGAGGAATTGGGAGGTATCACTGAGTATATTCTAGTCCTTCAGGGCAAACCATTATATAGTTCAGCGTTTTTCAACCACTGTTCCGCGGCACAATAGTGTGCCGCGAGATGTTGCCTGGTGTGCCGTAGGCAGGGCACCAATGTACTAGGGGGGCACTGCTCTTGGCACCAATGTACTAGGGGGGCACTGCTGCTGGGCACCAATGTACTAGGGGGGCACTGCTCTTGGCACCAATGTACTAGGGGGGCACTGCTGCTGGGCACCAATGTACTAGGGGGGCACTGCTGCTGGGCACAGAGTTAAATTTTTTAACATTTTCTAATGGTGGTGTGCCTCGTGATTTTTTTCATGAAACAAGTGTGCCTTTGCCCAAAAAAGGTTGAAAAACACTGATATAGTTGGTATGTGAGGGATCATAATAAAGTACTAAGTAGATGATATAGACAGAAAAATATGAACAAAACAGTAACATGGAAGTAGTGAAATACTTTTAGAGCAGAGGTCCCCAACCCGGGGTTCATGAGACCAAGCAATCCTCTTCTCTTCACTTGTCTATCTTTGGAATCACGGGGCCAGCACATGCGCAGAAGAGCGAAAAGGGCGACTTACTTGTTTAAGTTCGGGTTTTCACTCTACTGTGCATGCAGTGTGAAGGCAGGAGAAGGAACATTTGGTTGCAGCTACCCCCGGCCAGCGCAGTTTTCTGCTAACAGGAGCACCAGCCCATGGTGTCAGGTAAGCTATTACAATCACTGGGGGTGCCTAACATTTTGTCACCCCTCAGTAATTGTACCTTTCCTTCTCCTTTAAGATCTTGAGCTATTTAATGGCTGTCCATATTTCATTTTAAGATGTGTGTATTTGTTCACAAAAGCTTTACCCACACTGCAGCAGCCCACATAGATGTCTAAAGGTGGCCATACACGGACCGATTTTTTACTTACAAACGACCGATTCCCGAACGATCCGATGCTATCGTTAAGTTATCGTATAGTTGGTGGTGTACGAACGATCGTCGGCCCACTAAACGAGCCGACATTATCGTCCCCAAAATCGATCGGCCAGGTTTAAAAATTTTGGTCGTTTAACGATAAAATCTGCCAGTTGGTGTGAGTGTCAGACATTTGTCTTTCAACGATTGTTCTCTGCGCATGTCACGATTGCCAGCAACGACATCGATCGTACGTAGATGTACGATCGTAGGTATTTTACGATAATGGCAACGACATCGATCGTACGTAGATGTACGATCGTAGGTATTTTACGATAATGATGCGACAAAATCTTTCCCGAATTATCGTTGCCCGTGGATGGCATATCGTATGGGAACTCGATCGCCATACGATCGTTTGTCGATATAATCGTTCATCGCACAACGAGCGAAATCGCCTCGTGTATGGCCACCTTAAGTCCCATACAAGAACATTTTTTGTGTAGTGTGACAAGCGTTGAAATATGCGAAAACAGTTTCAGTCCAAAGACACAGCTGCCCATAAAAATGAAATAGAAAATATACAAATTCTATGCTTTCCTTTTTATTAGAGACAGGTGTACAATCTTTTTTAGGACGTTAGCTTTTCCGGTTGCATTTGTGAAGAGGTACATATTTTTCTTATTTGTTAATTGCTTTAATAGTGGATGAGCAACTGTATTTGGTTTTTTTTTTAATGGCTCTTTGGGGTTTTTGGGCTGGAATGAGGACATCACTTAACGGCTCTCCAACACGATTAATAAGGGAATTCTATCAACCCAAAGGGTTAACAGCCCTATCATAATAACAATCATGTGATGTTGTCTCTAGTTATCTTGTTGTATGTATGCTAAGAAAGCAAAAAATGGTGCTGCATATAAATGAATGTTGCCCTTTAAGCCGCATCTTTTAGGGCTCTGGCACACGGGGAGATTAGTCGCCCGCGACAAATCTCCCTTGTCACGGGCGACTAATCTCCCCGAGTTGCCATGACCCGCCATCCCACCGGCGAACATGTAAGTCGCCGGCGGGATGGCACACGCGGTGGCGCGATTTCCCGAAATCGCCGAAAAAGATTCGCGAGTGAGGAAAATATAGGGTGGAGTTAGGCCTATTTAGGGCCAACTAGTGGCACTCTGCTGACGTCTAGAGTGATCTGGAAAAGTGGCCATAAAAACTATAGTCCGAGTCAGCAGCTTATTGCCCCATGCATGGGGCCCTCAGGAGGTCCTGTCTGATTGATATCTGGTTGAAAACTGGCCAAATATTGATTGGACAGTTTTGAAACTCTTATTGGGGGAGGTCTACATCAGTGTGTTGATAGGATTCTCTACTGGCATGTCTCCCCATTGCCCCATTATGATCTGAGTGTTGGCCAAGGGCCCAATCAAAGGGTTATCTTAATTTGGCAACTATATTGAGGTAAAGATCTGCTTGTTTGTCTCTGTATGCTTTATGTTTTAAGCCTTTTAGGAATTATACTCTTTTCATGTTTCATGAATACTCCAGATCTAAATCGGCCAGCTTTAATATTTAAATAGCACCTTTGTCTCCTGCAACACTTAACAGTATAAGAAACACAGTACAGTATAACATACCTCATTATATATACTAACAATAACATTGTACAGAAGCAGTCACACACTGCAGCATTTGTGTAGGGGAGGGCTCTGCTCACAGGAGCTTACAATCTTAAAACATTACATTCATGATTTGGCAGAACACATGTATAGACATATAGCACTGATCTATTTTTTGGGCTATTAGCATATATTAGAACATTTAAGAGTTGACAAAAGTGATAGATTTTTTTCATGGCCTTCTGATCCTATTTTTATTCTGTAACCCTTGTTTGTTAAATTATTGCAAGACTCCTGTTTGTTATAAATTGAATTAAAGTGCTGGGTTACTTGCTGGCACTATATAAATAAATGATTATGATGATGACTTCTGCATCTACATAAGATCTGATACAATACATACAATATGCCCCCTTGCATGCCCAAAGTTGACCTTCATGCTATTATTTTCCTATAATCAACTATTGCATTCATTTTTTCTTTCTTTCTGTATCATAACATATGTCTGCCATTTTAATGATCAGCTCCCTCTGGAGCCCTATTTGGTTTGTTATTATAACCTATTAATGTTAGCTAATGTCTAATACAAGGCATTCCTTAAACTCTGCATCCTGCAGGAGTGCTTAGCAGTTCCTTCAGCTGTGCGTTGGTTGCCTTGCTTCACAGAAATCAGTACATGGGTATTATAGATGTTTGATTAGTAATTGATGGGCTCAGGAATAGGATTATCCTGCTTAATTTTTCTTGCAATACAGATTAATGTATCAAAGAGTGACTTTTTTGCTTATTTGTATTAGTTTTGCAGGTGTAACCTCATTTTCTGCTCTATTTATTGTGTTTTGCTCCCTTAGCTTGGCTTTTCTTTAGCAGCTCTGAGTAGGGCATTTCCTGGCACTGTCAGGAAAAAAATAAGGTGATCCTTTCCTCTTCTAATGCATTATTTGGAAGCACGTTCAGAGGAGTTATAATGCAATAATATAAGGAAAATGTGTTTTTCCACTAACAGAGAGATACCGGTGCCTGCTAAATACTGCCTCTGCTGTTCCCTACTTTGCATCTGCCTGTTACTGCACACATAGGGGCACATTTACTAAAGCACGAACGCTCCGAGCGTATTTTCGCCGATTTTTTTCGGGCGTCCACACGACTTTTTGCACGAAAAAATCTTAAAGGTTTTACCACTGTTTACAATTGTTCGGTACGAAAATTTCGTTACTTTCGGATCGCCAATACGATATTATCGTGACTAATACGATTTTTTCGTAAGCATTTTCGTGATATTTGTGATCTTCCGGAATTTTCGTTTCCAATACGATTTTTTCCCATTCGTGATTCAGATTCGTGGATTAGTAAATGTGCCCCATAGAGTAAATGTCACTCTGAAATGCTAAATTGTACTCTGTGACAAAATTGCACTGCAATGACAGAAAGATGGAAGAAAAGTAAAGGCCAGTCAGAGGCGGCAATATTGGGCATGCACTGGAATTTCTTCCACAGCAGATGACCTGCCACATGTGCCCCTTGCCTCTGACTAGGGTTAGACTGGCCTACCAGAGCATTTCCTGATGGCACCATGCCCTATTGAACCCCAGTATGGGACAATCAGTCCCCTGCCGTTGACTTAGGGACACTTAGGGGGCCAATGAGGTCCTCCTTTCCATAGTTTTGGGGTCCACAGAGAGATTCTAAGGTCTAAGGTCTAACTAAGGTATAATTATTTTAGCTACTAATCATGTAAATAGTGGACTAATTTGATTGCATAGAAATTTGTAGAGAAGTAGGACCTGTGCCATCCTCCATATGTCAATCACCTCTCACATGCTTTTTAATTCTACAGTAACTCACTGTTACCCAAATTGCTAAGAATCACCCAAATTTCCTAAAAGACTAAAATAAGTCTTCTCGTAATGGTCAGAACACAAACTCAACCAGTCTGGCTGACTGTCTGGTTTAATGTGTGGGTAAAGCTCACCAGACACAAGCTCACATTGCAGGGCACTTTGTTATACATACACAAAAAAGCCTGTCAGTTCTCCAGAGTGATCCAGTCATGCATTTAAAGGTCAAATTAGATGTCAACAAGTAATCAAACAGAACACTAATAGGACAGGGTTGTGATTAGATTGAAAAGCAGGGACAGATTTAGAGGGTCATATAATAATACCCCAAAATAAAACCCACGTGTTTGAGGAAAAAGTTATTCAAATAAATTTCTGTCAGGGTTGGGGATTTCGCATAAACCTAAGAACAGAGCTTGTACAAAGACAACAATTAGGTAAAGGGAGGGGCTTATATAGAGCCCTTAAACGCTCTTTAAGTTATCATTATTCTGGGTAAGTCAGGGGAAAATAGTAAAAGCAAAAATGGAACCGTAATCATGAGCCACTAATAACTATAGAATGTTAGATTATGAAATGAATTAAAAATAGTTTCCATTTACCAGGCTCTTCTTAACATATGTATATATTATGCCTTTAAGTTGATTAGCATTCTATTATTTACCGTTTGCTACCCACTGGGACACCTTCAACCCCTGTACATGTATCTGCAATTTACTGCTCCTGCAAATGAACTGCTTGTATCATGGTAAGACCCCATGGTAGAGTAGGCCCTTGTGCAGCAAATAGCCACCACACAGTAGAGTTTATTTGAAAAAAAAAATAAAAAATAAACTAACAATCCATGTACCCTGCCACTTAGCAAATGCAGGAAAGGTAAGAACAAAGTGTTGTGGGTGGCATGGAGTCTGCCTCCTCAGGTGGCAAAGAAGCCTAGAAGCACCACTGTTACCTGTAACCTCTTCCAGACAAATGAGTATATTCCAACAGGGTACATGAATGGGACCTGTTTTCCAGAAAGCTCAGGACCTCAGGATTTTTCAGATAAAGGGTCTTTACTTAATTTGGACCTCCATACCTTAAATCTACAAATAAAACATGTAAACATTAATCAAAATGAATAGGATGGTTTTGTCTCCAGTAAGAATTGATGATATCTTAGCTGGGATCAAGTACAAGATACTGTTTTATTATTACAGAGAAATCATTTGTACAAATGTGAATTATTTGATTAAAATTATGTCTATTAGAGATGGTTTTCCTGTAATTTAGAGCTTTCTGGATAATGGATATAACAATAGGCACAGTATAGAGACCAAATGATTGAAATGAACAATGAACAAAATTAACAAAATAAGAGAAAGTTTAAAGTAACAGTACTGATATTTCTCATTTTCAAAATATAATTTTTATCTATCCCTCCCTTAATCAGTTACATAATAAATTACTTACTTAAACAGAAAGTGCTTGCAGTTGCTACTGTGATCATAGAAGAAAACAATTATTTAAGAATGTATGTTTAGAGGTAAATCTAAAAAAATCCCAGTTGTTGCTTTCAACACAATTATTTTACACCAAATCTCGCAAAGAGGTTTGAGCTAGAAGTATACTTTTTGTTAACACACAGAGAAAGTGTGAATTAGATACTGAATACATTAGCTGCTATGTTTGAACAACACGCTTTGAATAATGTTGTTTATATTTTTCCCTACAGATTAACTCATCGTAGATTCTTCTCATGCTTTCTTCACTACTTGATTGCTTTATGATTGAACTAATTTTAACATATTGTTATGTAACCTTACACAGTAAGGTTCTAGCAAACATTTAGCTAAGCTTTTCCATGTTGGCTTTTCTGCTGTCCCAATGGTTCATCTGAACAATAGGAAGTTAGCCATACACATGTATGGCCAGTCATATGGTATCTGTCCATGCAGCCTATGGACCAATTGGTTGGCCAATGGATGACCAATGTAATATTTTCTGTAGCCTACCATTGTGTTCATCATGCTAAAAAAGCCTCTCAAAGTCAAAATCCCTTTGTTACCGCATGGTTTACCTAATGAAGGGGTCCTCTCAGAAACCTTGTTTGTTTGTTTGTTTTTTTTTTTTTGTGCTCAGCTGTATAGATGTACAGGGCTCTGTTTTGGCCAGGAACACACCTTACTGCACAAACATGGTCAAAGTTTGCCCTAATTCTGTAATACACAAACACAATGAGTTATCTGCAATGAGAAAATCTAAAGAATACTGAAGGCAATAGCACAATGGGTGTATCCTGGCAATTTGTAGCTCTGTAGGTGGGACCCAAACACTTGAAATCACCCCAGACTCACTTGTATTGGCATCACCTGCAAGCATCGGTGCACTCTCGATTGCAGGCAAACAGGATATAAGTGAAGGGGGGGTGTCAGATTCAATTATTTTGTTCCCCACTCAAGTCTCAAAGTGTTATAATGTTTGCTCAGCAGTTTACTACAGATATAGGACCCATTATCCAGAATGCCCGGGAACAAGGGTATTCCGGATAAGGGGTCTTTCCGTAATTTGGGTCTGCATACCTTAAGTCTACTAAAAAATCAATAAACCATTAAATTAACCCAACAGGATTGTTTTGCATCCAATAAGGATTATTTATATCTTAGTTGGGATCAATTACAAGATACCATTTTATTACTAAAGAGAAAAAGAAAATCATTTTTAAAATTCTGAATTATTTGATTAAAATGGGAGACAGGCTTTCCGTAATTCGGAGCTTTCTGGATAATGGGTTTCCGGATAAGGGTTCCCATACCTGTACTATGTTCACACTGAGCAGCCGGTAAAGCAATTGTGCAAATGTGTATTTGAGATATATACAAATATACTGTACATATATCTATGTATACTGTTAAAGAATGACAAGTTAGTATTTGTGTTACAAATATTCTTTATTTAATTTCACTGTAAATCTGACATTTCAACCCCACCAGCGAATTGAACTAAAGAATATTTGTAACAAATGGAGTGCTGCCTTGATATTCTTAATCCTGCAACCTATATGACAATTAGTTTAAGAATGCAAATGTCTTCTAATAAAAAAAATCCTGTATTGAACTTGATACATTATTATTTCAGCCAAGTTGCATGCCCTTTATCACGATTTTATCCCTGTTTAAAGCCAAATACAAAATGCTGAAGTATTTTGTTCAAAAAAAGATGTTTCCCCAAAAAAATACTGTGAATGCTTAGTTATATTGCTACTGTGTTTATGTTTTCAAGCATGCAGGCAGTCCACAAGTGTGCCTCTTTTTCACCATAAATATATAAATATATATATATATAGAGAGAGAAAATGTAAGTATATATAGAAATAAAGTCCAATAAAAAGAAAAAGTATAACCCAATATTGCAATTTTCATTTCCTTTGTTTCTCTGCAAAGTGCTGTGCAACATGGCTCCTATGTTCTACATGTCTATACACAGATAAAAACATACATACACGTGCATATTTGTGTGTGAACCTGCAAAAATACTGTAGGTATATGCACACACACACACATTTACATACAATAGACAAACATGCACACATCTCAATGTATATATACTATATTCCATTCTTTTTTTTTCTCTTTCCCTCCCTCCGTTCTATTCCTCATCTTCTCCCTCACTTTTTCTCCCTCCCTTTTCCTACATCTTTTCCCCTCCCTCTCCATCCACAGAGTGGCCCTCCCCCCCATCCTTTCTCTAGAAGCTATGACATCTGATTCATTCAATCCCTCCCTCTCCCTTGCTTCTGAACCGGTTCATAAACAGCTCTGCCTGTACCACTGAAATTCTTTCTTTTCTTATGAATTCTAATGTTCCAGAACCATTCCTTTAGGATGCATGACTCCGTATGCCTTCCTTCTGCTCTGTGACCACGCTCCATCTCTTTCTTCATTAATAAGGTATGTTTCCCTTTATTATTTCACCCATCCTTTGATAAAAAGAACCAATGGCCTTGCTCTCATGTGTTGATTTTTTTAGTGATGCCAAATGTATTTAGGGTATATTGTTTCCTTTTTAAACATGCCTCGGTCTGGCTGGTGCCTACCTGTAAATATTCACTAATGCTTTTGCTGTTTATTGAGAATGAACGTTACCAGGTTAAACCGCTTTTGTCTGAGTGCAATCAGTCACGTATTATTAATGGGAAAAACAATACAGGATTAGTAATGTACCCCCTTTTTATTGCTTTTCTCTGGTCAACGTTTTAAAGGCAAATCTTATATTTAATGCAATTTCTGCATCTCGCCGTGCCTTGTGTACATCATTACAATAGGATTAAAACATTCTTTATTTAACACAATACACAATGTACCTATGGACATTGTTGTTCATATTACCTATTATATATGCGTGCATATGCATTTGTGATTTTGTTTGTGTTTGTGCATATCAATCCGTGTGTGAATATGTATTAAATATAGATTAGCGCTAAGTTAATTAGTGATCAATGCCCGCCAGTGATTGCTGTAGCTTATGTAATACGAATTATTAGCCATTTAATTATTTCCCCTTCATCAGCAAAGAGAATATTTGTACAGATATTTTTAGATATTCTTGTCTTTTTTCTTTTGTAAGAACCTAAATATATGAATGAGGATGACAGTTTCCACATTAAATCAAACAGTAGTATAGTAGTCTTTTCCCTGAATGCTTAAGAAACTGCAGGGTTTGCCATCAGGTGGAACACTGACTTGATTCAAGCTGTCGGGAGGTATATATAGTTACATGTATAGTGTCTCAGAATAGAAGACTAAGGGTTTGGATACAAAGATATATTAATTCAAGGTCTTAAACATCCTTTTTTAGAAGAAAAAAATTAATTCTGATCAAGGACTGAGTGCATTTATGGATTTATAGAAGTTTCATTGATAAAACCAAAAGACAAAGCCATTAGTGTTCATTTCTGTACCTGTGTGTACCTATGTTTAAATGCATCTCTCGGTTAACATATGATAGTAAGAGACCAGATGTGTTTATGTTGTGATAGGCATGGTACTTGAATCTTGTAGGTATTAATGGCTATGGGGTGGAGATACCAGGATTGGCCTGATGCATATAAACAAAAGACAGAGAGAGGTTACAAGCCATGTTACATAGTTGTCTCTGTTATCTAAATGTGTAGTTTAACTGATCCTGTAAGGCTGCTGGGACTCACAAGCTTGAAAGGGTCTCTGTTCTGCATCTGCCCAGATGAATTTCCCAGTGTCAACTCTTATGATAACAGATAACTATAGGCATTTTTCTCTGCCAGATATTTCTACTGGCGGCTACTGCCTGAAACTGACTTAAATGGCATGCATTTTCGGGTCACCCACTAGTGACAGGCAGTTGTCATTTCCTAGAATGGTGCAGTGACGGGCATAAATCCATCAATAGAGCAAGTGCCTGGTGTGCCATAGACATAAAACATTAAAGTTGTTGCTTTCTTTCATTCTTATCCACAACTACAGAATTTAGAAATGCATTTTTGCCTATAAATGGAAACCAGATTAAAAAAAACTTAAATACTGAACAACTTTTGCTGATAATCCTAAATTATACATAACAATTTAACTTCTAAAACATACTGCATAGCACAAATTCCCAAACAAATGTTACAGTTGGTAACTTCACCTCTCCATTTGTTTTGATGGAAATCTGTTGGCATAATTGATTAAGCTGTAGGCCTTTTTTAGAATGGGGAGCCGGTGGGTAGAATAGGATAACAAATGGAAGGGGAGGCCCTGTTTGAAAAAATAAATGTTGCAAATTCTACCAGATATATTTAAACTTTCTTTCTACTGTAAACTTTCTATAAATGCTTAATCGATAAAAAATGTTTTTGCTGTAATATAGTGATTTGCATAGTCAGCAGATTTTGAGGGGATTAATTGATACATATGACTATATTGTCAGTAACTAACTTCATTTATGTAGCTGTGCAGTATAGCCCAGTTTGCAGCATGCTGGGAAATGGGAATTATAGTTCATCAACAACTTGAAGTGTGGACATGCTTGTTAGTTCATCTGAGCCCTTTGTTTGAACTTTACAGCCATAGCTTGACACAAAGACACACACATGCTCGGAGGGATCAGGCATCTGTCTATATAGCTCATGAAGACAGAGAATCGTTTGTCTAGCCCTGACTGTCCTAGTAAAAGAAAATGACAGTCAGGGCAGAAAAGTGGAAAGAAGTGTTAGAAACATACTGCTACTTTGCGTTATATAAGCTGCTTAGACTTTGTATTGAGTGGCTAGATAAACAGATTCTTCAATGATATCATTGCACATGGAGAATAAAAATCTCATGTTGTTATTTAAACCACTGATCACACAAAATGAGTCTGGGATAGATGGCCTTGCTATCTGACCATCTGAACTGGAGGAACAATCTGTGATTCTGAAAATATCAGGAACTTATTTATCAAATGAATGCAACTCGACCTTCTGTGTTTATGGCTAAACCACCATAAAGGCAAGTCTAAAAGCAGCCCATGTGTAACCAACATTACATGGAGCTGCTCAGTTTGTCAGAGCCTTCGAGCTAATCTTTTAATTGTAAGCTATACAGGCCAAGGGCCTTTTATCTTGTAATATATAGGTACAAAGCAGATAATCAAATACTAGGTAGTGGCTAACCACTTATATCACCATTTTGCTTTTTTTTACTGGTACTACTGTGATACATGAGCATAAATAACAGTGTAGATCCATTTGTTACAACTAAAAGAATGTTAAAATTGATTTCTGGCACAAGTTCAGCCCTAGTGATAATGGTACAAAAAGTGGAACTATTAGGAAAGAGAGAAAAATGTACTCACTAACTAAGCCCTATATTCAGTTTCTGTTCTGGGGTTAAGAATTGTCTTGTGACCTTGGAATTTCAAGTGGCAGCTGACCTGCAGGGAGATATTTACCTACTTTGGATACATTTATAGGGTTCAACTTGTTGAATTTTGTTTAGTAGATATTGACTGATTTAGTGTTTTGAGAAAGATATGGCTGATCATCTGACTTTGTGTGGGACCGTAATAATCCTGATCAATGTTTGCTCACCCAACACACTATCGAACCCCACCTGCGTCATCTGACCACTGACCAAATGTGATTTTGCACAGAAAAACATGGTATAAAACTATAGGTTAATATATACTACTGACTGGTCTTCAATTAAAATATATAAATTCTGCACAATATATAAATATATAAATACACAATGCTTTTGCTTCTATACAGTCTTAAAATTTGGCATTTAAATGCATACTCAACAGCAGAGTGTTACCCATCGTCCTGTTCCCCATTGGACCCCTCATTTGTTAAATGTATCGAGGGGGAATGAATAACTGTGCACATTTAAAAGAAGACCATCCGGTCATTTGATTCATCATATAAATGCAAATGGACCATCCTTGTGTATTGCTAATTCAACGTGTATGCAAGTCCATGTGTAAACTCCTTAAGTGGCATAATTATGAGCTAAATTATCATTCTAATATTTAGGAGGTAACATCTTTTGCAATAATCTGTCAAGATTATGAATTAATGGATTTTTCTGCTTTAATTGTTTCTTTAAGGAATGGTATGTTTCTGTCCCTCCTGCTATGACTTTGGATCCCAAAATATCTGACCACTGGTCAATCTATTTCCCTCTCTGTATTGCATGAAAGTGACAATACCTCTTTACCCACAATATTTTGGAATCTGTACACTGCCTTGCATAGGACTTAAATAGGACTTGAAAATATTTGAGAGATATACCTGATTGTAGGTGGGGTTGAATAACTGCTGAATTAGTGAGCATGAGTCGGCACATATCTGCATACAATGACAAAAGTGAAACTGGATACATCCATGTGCATACATCTTGGCTGCTCAAAGAGAAGCACCAAGGGCACAAAGATGTTATGACTAAAAGGAGAGTTCAGATGGCAGAGGGTGATAAATCTGTGAATTCAAACTTGCCAAATATAGAATATTAACAATAAGGGTGAACTTGAGCTTTAGTGTATATGTCTCATTGTATAACAGCTGCTTCATGGAACAACTTCAATGCACAGAAGTTTATAACTTCTGAACTAATGGGAATGCTGACCTTGTGGACTTCATGCATCTTTCATCTCCTCAATATTCTTATTTTTCTAACTTCTGTTTGATGTCCCTCCCTAGGTAGATATAACATTGCAGGCAAACTACAATGATCAGTTACAGGACACTACCCATGAGCAAACAATGATCACTTTAAATTTTAGGCTTTACCTTAATAAGACCCTACAATGTCTTAAAAAATTGCCACTAATTTCCATAAGACCAATAAAGTCTCACTTTCACATTCGGAGAATTATGAGAGGTGGGATTTTTACAGAATGTTAAATAGTTAATTACAATTAGAATCAACAAAGTTGAACCAGCTATATGTCTTGTACAGTAATATTACAGTCTTATGCATGCAAAAAGGGGCTTAAGGGCTTTGGCACCAAAAAGGTAACTGGGAGTACAGCACAATTAGAATATGACCCATTTCCATTTTAGATGTGATCATTCTGTTAATAAAATTAGGTTACAGTTCCAAAAATAGGTATTGCATTTATTAGAATATCATAGCTTTAAAGGGAAAAGAACCCCAAAGTGATGTTTATCACCTATTGCTATTTCCATACCTAGACCTTAAAATATGAGAGCACAGCACATGTTGCACACACAACACTAAATCTCTACACATTTATATTTAGACATGGAATTGCTATGTTGTTGTTCAGTTGGGATCCCAAATTTTAAACATTTTAAAAAGGACTCTGAAGAATAAAACAATATTCCCATTAACATAATAAAGAACCCTCTCAATGTTTCACTATTAAAAACCAAGTCTCAACTAATGTATCCTTCATGGATAACACTGGCAAAGATTTCAGTTGGTCTTAATTTTTTTTGTAATTCTTTATTAATTCTTTTCTTTATTAACCATCTTTTTAAACCATCTGCCCCTTTTAAACGGGGTCATTGATCCTGGCATCCAAACCTGTTGCTTTATGCTACAATTGTATTACTTATTTTTCTCTTTGGGCACCTCTTCTATTTATCTTTAAGTCTGTCATTCAAAATACTACCTGGTTTCTAGTGTAACTTGGATCCTGGCAATCAGATCTCCCAGACCGGAGAGCTGCTAAACAAAAAGTTAAATAATTAAAAAAACACCTAAAAAACGAAGACCAGCTGCAAACTGTTTCACAATATCACTGTCTACACTACAAAAAAGGTAAGCTAAAAAATAGCATATATTGTGTTAATATTGATAATGATTTTTGTGTATAATTAGTGGCTCAAGAAGGGAGCTCCATAGCTTTAGGCAACATAGTTGAACCTTGACAGGACCAAGAAGCTGGGAGACTGGGGGGATCATAGCTTGAGTACTGGATAGGGCTTAGGTGCAGGAAGTTGAAGGGAATTTTCCTCTTCTGGCCAGCACTAGTGTGACAACATATCACCCACCTGCCCCAATGGATTTTCTTTGGGTAATAGGAGTTTTATAACAGCTAACAGAGAGCGGCAGGGGAATGCCTGCAGATGGACAGACTGGTATGAATGGTATGAAGCCAAGTGAGGATTAGTGGTGACCTCTGTGGGTCTGAATCCCAGGATATATGGGTATTGGTTGCTTGTGCCCATTCAGTGCAGCTGTGGCGGGTGTCTGGCATGGCAAGTAGTCCACTATGGGAGAAATAGTTTGGCAAGCATTGCTTTGTGAGGTATTATTAGAGGGGCCCTGTCTTTACCCCCTGCTCTAAGTGGGCCCTCTTACATCCATTCTCATACTTGCACACTTTCCATTGGTTGCTGTTTGTTGTTGTTTTTTTACTATATGGAGGTGTCATTATACAGCAGTTTTTTCCTATTCCTATCATTCTACAGTGCTTTTGAAGAGACCATATAAAAAATGTATGAGTACAGTTGTATAGGTAGGGTTTACATATATGTTTTTTTTTCCTGTTAATCTTCAGTGGAACAGTTCTTACCAAAATACAATACGGGACGGGATCTATCATTTGGAATGCTTTGGGGTTTTCTGTTATTTGAATTACCATATCTAAAGGTGACAAAAAAACTATTACATTAAATAGGACCCAAATGATTGTTCTGTCACCAATATAGATTTATTCAGGTTACTTACTATCAAGTACAAGGTACTGTTTTATTATTACAGAGAAAACAGCATTCATAATTTGGAGCTTATTGGATAAAGGGTTTACAGATGATAGACTCCATTCCTGAAAGTTCAACACAGTTTAAGTTAACCATTCTGCCATGTTTTTGCCTATAAATGAAAGCAAAGTTTGCCAATATTCTAGCTACCATTGCTTAAATGTAAAGTCTCTTAGGTTAGGTTACAATTTGATTATTATATAATTAATATTGCAAGAAGATTGATTGCTGGGACTTAAATGGCTGTAACTATTTTAAAGAATGTATTGTGTATACAGAAAGAGGCACATTGTGCAGGCACAGCCCCATACACATTTCTATGAAGAAATGACTGGTTTGTAATGTGTACCATTTGCTCCAGCATGCAGCCTGCTCCTTAATTCCAGTACCAATTTACTGCTGGACTGAATCCTGGACTTAATGCTTTGTAACTGCCCTGCCTTACATCTAGACTAGGCAGACAGCCTGGAGGCTCCTGGGTTTATTCCACTAAAGCTTTCCCACAAATCTCTGTGCTTTGGATTTTACTTAATACTTACAGCTGCTCTGCATGAAGCAGCAAATACAGCTCATTGCCTGGCATCCATAAAGAAGCTCCCCTTATAAACCCAGTCTTGAGCTCCCGCCATTCCAGAATATCTGATGCTGAGGGGGTGTGCATGCTGAGACAAGCAGAGGAGATGAGTGGGGGGTGTTGGGGCGATCAGGGCAAGGGCTTGCCTTGGGCACCCTTAACCTTAGGGCCAGCATTGCTTATTTGCAGGCTGTTTTTTTAATTTACCTTGGCCTGGCTAACATTATCTAACAAAACTTTCCTCATCAATACTATATTTTTTATTCGATTGTGAACTCCAACCCAATGGAAAATTACCATAAATGCAACCCCAGTGATTGTCGGGGATTGGTGGAACTGGGCCAGATCAGGGAGGGACACTTTCCAGAGCCTTCACCTGCTCTGAACACTTCCAGGCAATTGGTGCCCTTTTCTGTGGTCTTGGAACCACATGTCACTTAGCAATGGTCCAGTGATGGGATCCTTCCAATAAATAAGGGGTACAAGCACAAATCATGCAGTCCCATGTGTCGGAATGAATAAAAATTCTCCCATACGGTATGTATACCTATATAAATAGGCATGAAAGGCAAAAAAGATTATAAACTGTAAACTGGTTAAAGGAGATATCCATCCAAATCATTTTGCACAATGAAAGAAAACAATGCAACTAACCAATATACATTAATGCAAACTTTGCACTTGGTTTTGAAGCGGATATAAAGCTACTGTCATAACAATTTGCCTACCAAAAGAAATTGTAAACCACACATTTCTAAATTCATAAATTATAAATGATCAATGATTTTAAAATTATTTGCATAAATAACTGTTACTGAAGGCAGTATCTGCCTGTACCTTTCTATTGTCCATCCTGGAGTTCTGGCTATTTAAGCAATGTAGCAGAAGTCATCTGATTAACCGACCTGTAAAAGGAGCATGCAAGAGTGCCTTCTGCTACAAGATTTTTAATGCAAATATATTTGGAAAGTGGCTTAGAACTACATTTTCTTTCATTAGAAAAAATATTATACTAGGGGTTACTTCCCTCTTTAAAGCTATTTGTAGATGTATTTATCAATGACTTAAAAACCACTGAAAATCCATCATTCATACGAAGTTTTTTGCTGAAGGAACACTTTAGGGGTCATTTACAACTGCAATATGAGCCATGTTTTTCCCCAAAATGCAGTGTTTTTTGCCACAATTCCAGTGCCATTGCAGCCAAGTGCAGCACTGCGTTTGTTGCAGATGTCAAAACAAATGCATGTTTGGGAATAATTCTTTAGATGCAAGTTTGAGGCATCAGGGTTCCCCTCAATAGTACCGAATAGTCAATTCTAATGCCATTTTAGGTAAGATTTGGATTAGAATTATTTGAGAACTAGTTGCTCTTGACAAATCCACTGAAAGTACAGTCTGAAACTAATTTGGGGTTACATTTAGGGTTATCATTTATTTGACAAGGTTGCCAATTTGCATACATGCATGCGATTATGAGCAATTCATCAGAAAATAATGGACAGGCAAATTAGCACTCACCACAAGTTGGAAAGAAGCATGTTCAGACACAAGTATCTTTGTGCATAACGTCAATACCACACTCAATTTTGTGTAAATGAGCTCTGTGATGTCCAAATGCATAGCTGTGCAGTGGGATTGGAAGCTGTCACGTTTAGGCTTCCACTCTTAATCTCGGGCTCCCTGAATTAAAGGCAGAAACATGGAGAGTGGAAGCCATTCTTGTACTGGCAAGTGTAGGGGTGAAAAAGCTGGCCACATATTCCCAGTTTTAAGGTCCCCATACATCTTAAGATCCGCTCTCTTGGCGATGCCACCTACGGGTGGGAGATATCGGGAGAATCCAGGCTAATTCGATCGTTTGCCTAACCCTAATGACGGGTATAGGCAATGTCGGTTAAGGGACCACATCAACAAGCCGATGTGGTCCCCGATCCGACTAGATTTGTTAACCTGCCGATTGATATCTGGCCGATTTCAGGCCAGATATTGGTCAGGCAGGCAATTGGTAGTGCCCACACATGGGCCGATTAGCTGCCGAATTGGTCTAAGGGAGCGATATCGGCAGCTAGAATCTGCCCGTGTATGGGGACCTTTAGTCAGGTACTTTAGACTGTCCTTTAGATATGCAAATGTTTGGTAGCCATCTGATTGGCCTGTTACTAGTTTTAGTTTTCAATTCAATAAGACCATGTACAAACAGGTGATAAAGGAAAAAAACTGATTCTGCAAATGTAGATTTAAATCCAATTTCATATAATTCCCTTGCACGTGCACTAAGTTTGTTTTGCATAGCGTGCAGGTTTTTAGAATGGATTTGTCTCCCCAATAGCTTTTGTAAATCTCTCCATATAAATCAGGCCCTATTGTTTCAATTGTTTGACTATTTAATATGCTTAACTGCACAAAAGGTTAAAACAAGGTTGGAGACACAGAGCCCTTGTTCCTATAACTAGTGATGCTGCATATTTCTGTAATTCAAACAATTGTGAAAATGAAACCCAAGCAATATCATGCTGAAACAATACTGTGATAACATAATGTCCAGATTTATGCTACTTTTTTTTATTAATGTAATATGTTATTTGAGTAGAGAGGACACATTCTAAAGTACAATTTTACCTTAGATATACAAAACCAATTAACTCTAATTTAAAAAAAAAATATATATATATATATTTATAGCTACATGTAACACATGGAACTGTTGCTGCAAGTTACTGAAAACTAAATGAAAAAGTTAAAGGAGAAGGAGGGTTAAATTACTGAGTGTTGCCCTCCAATAATTAGAATCACTTACCTGTAGTCGTCCTGAAACCCGTGGGTTGGGTGGGTTCGGAATGGTTTGGAATGACATCCACACAAGAATTGTGGGTCACGTGGGAGTTCGGCTGAGCTCTTCCTTTTGGCCTATCCTGCCCGTGACATTTCTATACCGCGCTTACACCTCCGGCAACCTTTATTTATAGGTGCTTGCCTGCTCCTGCTGCCCCCTTCATAATGTCAGAGATGGGGTGAGTCAACCTGCTCATCATTACTTACCTGACTAATGCAGCGTCGAGCCTGTTGTGCCCCCTTTTCCCTCCCCCTGGTACCGAAATAAGACAACGGACGACTTAATTTTGGGAGAGAAGGCCGCAGTTGTTTAATGTAAAATTTAATATAAATCAGTAAATATATATGTAAACAACCATAACTTGTATTAAACTGTTTGTAAGTCCAAACATTAAAACAGCAGTCAACTTATACCTCTAAGGAGGTCTGACCCTGAGCCCAGGCCCGGAGCCTGTGTCCTGTCTATTATCCAAGTCCCCTTCTAGGATTATCCATCTCCCTGAGGACCCCAGGCCTACCCAGTTACCCATTCATTTTCCAACTGCAACTTTTTAATTTCCTCTGGGGCTCAAAGTCGACCCCACCCCCGCAACTGCGACTACTGGACTCCTATCTCATAGGGAGGGAGGGAGGGATGCTGTTGATCCTGCTCCTTCTCCCGCCGGAATGATGTGAGTTCACATCCGGGGAGGGTCTTCCTTTCTTTTCCCTGCCTGTACCAACTGCAAAAAACCCATGGTGGGAGGGGGTGAAAAGGGGGGGTGGCTTTCCTCCTAACATAGTCATGCCCTGCTTCCCTAACATTTTATTCGGGTCATTGGGCTCCCTGATAACAGTTATCAAAAAAGGTGTAATTCTCAGCGAGCACCACATTGCAATGTTTTTCTTCTGCATCTTCGTTTTTCAATAGCCTAGCCCCTGCATGTGCAGTAGGGTAAAAAAGCCAGCTTTTTGCTTAATGTTCTGCTTTTCACTCTACTGCTTATGTGCACCCAGCACGAAAACAGAAGAAGCAGCCAGAAGATTGCTTCATGGTGCTTGCTCAGAAGTGCCCTGGGCTGGTTCAGTTTTCTGCTAAAAGGAGCACTGGCCTAGGTATCAGTTAATCACTTAAAGTTGCCTTACATTTGACAATCCCCTTTCCTTCAGTGAAAAAAATAATGTTAAAATCACAGTGGAAGGAGGTTCATTTAGGTATTGTTATATTATTAGGAACCCCCTCCTGAGACTCCCCTTCTTTTCCCCAAGCATGTAATTTTTGCTAAGAGATAAGGGTAAGGACATTGACACATACTTTGGCTGCTTAGGATTTGCATATTTCGCCTATTCAAAAATCTGATGCATATAGCAGCCAAAGTTACCCTGTGTGCCATTGTCCTTAAATGTCAGTAAAAATAACAATCATTTACAAAGTCACTTACTTTACTCATCAACATAAACATCAATTTTACACAACCTTTCCTTTCAAAATAAAGACTTTATTATAACTGAAAACAATGTGAACAAAAACACAAAAGTGGCTGTACAAATTACATTTCATTTGTCAGACCTCAGGGTTGATTTTGTTTTAGTTATATGATTAGCTGGATACTGTATTGCTGCCATATTTAGTATGGCCTCTCCACCACATAAGCCTTAATGTGATAAGGATGCCTGCATTAAGCTTTGCACCAGCAGCCACTGTGTACTGAGGGGGGCTGCTCTGCACCCTGCACTGATGTGAGTCCTACTGCCAGTAATAGAGACCAGCAGCCACTGTGTACTGAGGGGGGCTGCTCTGCACCCTGCACTGATGTGAGTCCTACTGCCAGTAATAGAGACCAGCAGCCACTGTGTACTGAGGGGGGCTGCTCCGCACCCTGCACTGATGTGAGTCCTACTGCCAGTAATAGAGACCAGCAGCCACTGTGTACTGAGGGGGGCTGCTCTGCACCCTGCACTGATGTGGGTCCTACTGCCAGTAATAGAGACTGTAATTACCCATGTGCCTAAGTAGTTTCCTTTTTTAAGTATCTTTTACAGTTTGTCTAAAAATTCTCTTTACATATGAATACTCATATGTATGCTGCCCATACCTAACCACTTCAACAAACAATTTTTCATCTTGTACAGTTTGTCTAAAAACTCTCTTTACATATGAATACTCAAATGTATGCTTCCCATACCTAACCACTTCAACAAACAGTTTTTCTTAATGGGAAATTCTATGCATGCTTTGCATTTTCTTCTTTCTGTGTGTTAGTTTCCATCTACCCAACATTCTGCTGTCTTCACAATTTGGATCTGATTTACTATGGGCTCTTACATACCAGTGTTTGGTCATGCGTTCCCTTGCGGTGGCCCTTTCATGTGTTCCACCTGCATTTGGTGTTCGAAGTGGTGCAGCGAGCAGACAGCAAAGAATGGGCTACATTAAATTCCTTGTAATGTAACGCATGAAAGAACCACTGAGTTTTGCACTCAGCTGCAGTAAATACTTATGGGTGCTCAATTCTCTGTCACCTTGATGATTCTATGTTAAAGGGGATTAAGGTGTCTTTTTATCTGCTTTTTCATGCATGCCACTGATTGGCCAAATTAGTCCACTTTAAAGAGAAGAAAAGGTAAAAACTAAGAAAGCTTTATCAGAAAGGTCAATGTAAATACAGCCATAAACACTCACAGAAAAGTCGTACTGTCTCCTTTTTGTAAACATGTTCTTGGGCATATGAATTCCTCTCTCAGAAAAATCTTTTCATTCTGGGGCCAGAGTCTGCGCAGCTCTCCCCTCTTTCCCCTCTCCTGCTCCCCCCTCCCACAAGAATACAAATGCATAAAAAAAACAAGCAGGTCAGAAATACCCTCAGAGTTCTTTGACCTATACAGAAGCTTCATTATCCCTGTGATTTTGCTCTGACACATAAGGATATTAGAAGGAAGAAATGTAGAGGCTTTTCATTATTTTGAGATTCTGTTATTAGAATTATATTGATCAGAAAATTTAAGAAAACTTTATGCTGGGTGTTTGTCCTATTCTGCATTCTGAATATACCAAAGTTTATATTACAGAAAAGATTTTCACGTTTGTCTGGAAATGAGCCCAGAGAACAAGAACTTCCACTTTGATCCCTGTATCTTTCCATTATATTTCACTTCTGAGGGTCTGCCTAATGTAGGAAGGACACTTGACAGCAGATTATGGGTCGAGTAAATACAGATCTTACATTCCCTATGAGAAGAATGTGCAAAGACATGGATCTGAAACTGTTGCTTCCCTACAAATTCCAACATCTTGAATGATGCCGATATTGTGAGAAATTGTCCCCTAAGGGACAAAATATGTACAGTAGGCTGAGACAATAATGTTAGCTTACTGTCACTTTCCTACCTACCAGCTTTATCAGAAAGGTCACCTTCCTACCTACCATAGTCTGTCACCTTTATTTAGTTTGCAGACTGTTTTCCCAAAGTGCATCCAAAAATTATAGGATTCACATTGTAGCAAATATTAACTATGTACAGTCTACACAATGTACAGTGACCAAAATATTCATCCCTGTAGGTATCTGCATGCTCGTGCTTTTAGATGGTTTCTTATTTTTAAAGTAGCCAAGTAGGTCTTTCCAGGGCCCACCAATAAGACTGTCCAGTTGTTGAAATCCTGTTGCCAGTAGTTGTGACCAAAATGTTTGCCCTCTCAGCCCAATATTGACCACTTCAATGTGAGCATTTTGCTAAAAGATCAGCTAGTTTGGCAACCTCTCTAAGGGCCCAAGCAAGAATTGAACTTGCAATGCCTGGTTTACAAGAGCAGCGCTCTAACCACTGAGCTACAAAGCCTGATGAAGATTGGCAAATCTTGCTCAATATTTACACTTATTACCTTTTCTACACAGCAATGGAAAGATAAACTCTGCATGTTATATAGCTGTTTCCTAAGGGTCCTTGCACAGAATCAGTTTCAGCTTCAAATGTATGAAACAGCAAAAAATATGTTTCTTACCAACACCCTTTTCCTTTTGCTCATTGTGTGGTCAGTTTCAAAATGACCCTAGCAACAGGCAGTCTTATTAATGACTGAAAGATGAATAATAAGACCATAAAGAGAAACCTGGCAATAAAAACCTAACCTGTAACCAAATCTGATTGGTTTTTGGTGCCTAGGCACTGAGTCAGGCCAATGAATAAGGGCACCCAAGGCAAGTCCCCAACATCAACAGCTACCTGCTACTTGTGACTTGCTGTCTCACTTTTACCACAGCTGTTCCAGTCCCGTTCCCAATTGGCAACTAAGGGCAGGACCAGGGTTAGAAGCAGAAGCGGCATATACACTCCCCCTGCCCCCCTTAGTTCCAGTCTGGGTTGACCCCCAACAACCACCTTGCATTTTAAATATCAGGTTAGAGGGAAACAGAATTGAAATGCAAGTTATTCTAAAGCCATAGCAAATTTTCTTAGCAAATAGATTTATCTAAATTATAGTAGCATAAGTAACTCAGGCTTAATAAGTACAAAACTTTTTGCTTACTGACTAATTTCGAGCTAAAAACACTAGGGAAAAACAACATATTTAATATAATCTGCATTATATGCAAACATGGAAAATTTTTGCTATGTATGGTAATGCATACAAGAAATCATCATAGTTTTTACTGATCTAGTACAGATATGGATTATGTTTCTAAACATCTGATTCTATTTTAGAAAAGTAAATTCAGAGTATATTTCTCCTGACATCGCACTACTTTGATATTGATCTTAAAATGTCTTATTAAATATACTTATTTCATTCAACATCACTGTCATTAGCTGAAGGTTTTGTATCAGTGGTTAAGGGACATTCTTGCAGTGGTAACTGCTGCGTGTGAATATTCTGTCTGTGTTTAGTACAACAAGCTTCTTAAAGTTTATGTTACAAATCTAAAGCTTACTGTTTAAATACCTCTTCAGTGAAGACCCTCTTCAAACAACTCTGTTACTATATATCTTACCCAGGGATTCAGAAATACAGTACTAAGCCATTTTCCAGAACCATATAAGGTGGTTCACTTCACAGGGTCACATCTAACAGCTGTCACCTTAACCCATCTGGGTTTTGTCTCATTAAGGGCATAAAATCACAGGGCTGAATAAGGCAGTGGACAATATATCTACATGTAATTATTTGAGAATGATGTATATAAAATACAGAACAAAATAATGTATCACCCTACACATAACTGTCTCCTACATATCTAGAACAGTTTTTAAAAAAAAAAAAAAACTGTTTGAGATCAAGTCTCTCATTTTGGACAGGCTGGAAGGAGCAAAGATCTTCACCTGATTGGATCTCTGTGGTGCTTTTGATCTGAATCTGGCAGGGTGATTAACAGAAGACCATTAATATATGGGATAACCATTACGACTATATGGTCATGTCCTTTGCTCTGTGCAATGCTCCCTCTATCTTTCAGGACTTTATTACTGATATTCTCATGAACTTCTTCAGTCCTGTGATGTGGTTCTTCTGTATGATATTCTAATTTCCTCCAACCTTGCCCAGTATATTCTACAAGTGAAACAGGTTATACTTTTCTAGATTCTAGATCATTCTTCATCTGGCTTTGAGATGGATCTCGCCAAAGTCCCTGCTCTACTGAAGTGGCCTATTACTGTGGGATTGAATCCAGTGCCTCCTAGGCTCTCCCAGCTTTTTTTTAAGTTGTTGCCCCTCATTAAAGCCCATACTAAAAGGGGGCCAACAGGTGTCATGGACCCCTGATGCTTAGGAAGTCTTTGAAAGCCTTTACTTCTGCTTCTCTTCTTGACCACTACTTGCCTATTTATCTGCACATTGCATGTGTTATGAATCCAATCCAGCCTGAATGGTCCTGGGTATGTTTTCAGCTTTACCACTATTTATGGATTGGCCCCATTCCAGGTTCCTGGCTTGGTTATTGAGATTGACTAAAAAGGATCAGCATCTAAACTAAGGTCTATTAGTCTTAGTGAAGTTGTTTGCACATGGGTAGGAAACTGGCTATAGGATTGGGTACAGAGGGTGGTTGTTAATGGTACATTCTCTACTTGGAGTAAGGTTCTCAGTGGGGTCCCTCAAGGTTCTGTACTGGGTCCACTTTTGTTCATAAACTTGTTCATAAATGACTTAGGGGAGCAATGTATCAGTGTTTGCAGATGACACAAAACTCTGCAGACCAGTCAATTCTATCCAGGATGTGGCATCTTTGCAGCAAGATCTTGACCAACTGGCAATCTGGGCGGCTAAGTGGCAGAAGAGATTTAATGTGGATAAATGTAAGGTCATGCACCTGGGATGTAAAAATTATCCTTGTAGATGATAAACTTGGCTGTAGCAAGCAATGTCAGGCAGAAGCTGCAAGGGCAAACAAGGTTTTGAGCTGTATTAAAAGGGGTATAGATTCACGGGAGGAGGGGGTTATTCTTCCCCTTTACAGAGCGCTGGTAAGGCCCCATCTAGAATATGCTGTTCAGTTTTGGTCTCCAGTGCTTAAACGGGACATTATTGAGTTAGAGAGGGTCCAGAGAAGGGCAACTAAGCTGATAAAGGGTATGGAAAGTCTCAGTTATGAAGAAAGACTGGCCAAGTTGGGTCTGTTTACACTGGAGAAGAGGCGTTTAAGAGGTGTCATGATAACTATGTATAAATATATAAGGGGATCATATAATAACCTCTCTAATGCTTTATTTACCAGTAGGTCCTTCCAACGGACACGAGGGTACCCACTCCGTTTAGAAGAAGGGAGATTCCGTTTAAATATTCGGAAAGGATTTTTTACTGTGAGAGCTGTGAAGTTGTGGAATTCCCTCCCCGATACATTATATAGCTTTAAGAAGGGGTTGGATGGATTCTTAGCAAGTGAGGGAATACAGGGTTATGGGAGATAGCTCTTAGTACAAGTTGATCCAGGGACTGGTCCGATTGCCATCTTGGAGTCAGGAAGAAATTTTTTCCCCTCTGTGGCAAATTAGAGAAGCTTCAGATGGGGTTTTTTGCCTTCCTCTGGATCAACTAGAAGTTAGGCAGGTTATATATAGGCATTATGGTTGAACGTGATGGACGTACGTCTTTTTTCAACCTAACTTACTATGTTACTATCTAATACTTCCATGAACCTCACAGTTCTGATTAACCCTATGAGTTGTACGTCCTTGGTCCCTTAAGTGCTCAGTTGGGCCGACTAAAATCTCAGGTCACCACAAATCAAGAAGATGTTTGAATTTGTCTCCAGGTACTGTTGTTGGCCATCATTTGTCCAAGATGTAACCTAACCCATGCATTGTTGGTGAAAACGTCACTTTATTGCCTTGTGGCGTTCTCCAGCAACTGCATGTTCCTAGTTAACCCTGGTCTGAAATCACCATGGACTTAATTGTAGAGTTGGCTAAATTCTGTGAGATGACTACCATTTTATTCTTGTAGCTGACAGATTCTTAAAGAAGGCTCATTTTGTCCCTTTGAAGTTCTCTTTGGTTCAAATTCTTGCCAGAGAACATTTTCATCTGCATGGCAGTCCTTGTCCTTCCTTTCAGCCTGTTAACTTGGTTTGGCTCTCTGCTAAGAACATTAAGCTCCATCTACCTCCTACCTGATTGGGTTCTGGTTTTTGTTATCCATATCCTGCTCAAGCCTTGTTAAAGTGTTTACCATCTAATTTTGACTTTGCCCTGCTCTTGTCTGTTCATTGTTTACTCTGGCCCCAACTCCAAAGTGTGCAGGTCCTTTGTCAGTTCCGTAGCAGATAATTTAAGTGCCCGCAAGGTCATCGGTTAAGAGTGGTGCTGGCAGGGGTTTCTCTCAAAGAAGAATTAGACCAAACTAGCTGTCACACAGTGCTCCCCAAAAGACTTTTGCAACATAATAGCTCCTATAACTAGAATAACTTGAAAAGTAATAAATACAGCCACTGTTGCCAGCATTTGTGATCCAATTGTTGGCCCTCATCAGCCCAATGCATATTACTAAAAGACTGACAATTTCGCAAAACCCTAGGCCCCAGCGAGAATTGAACTCGCGACCCCTGGTTTACAAGACCAGTGCTCTAACCACTGAGCTATGGAGCCGAACCTTTAGCCTGCTCCAATATTTACAAGTATTACCTTTTCTAGACAGCAATGGAAAAATAAATTCTGTGTGTCATATAGCTGTTTCTTAAGGGCCTTTATATATAAGTAGTTTAAACTACAAATTTATGCCACAGCAAAAACATGTTTCTTACCTACACCCTTTTCCTGAGCAACCTTAACTCATAAAACCCTAATAAACTCATCAAACCCTGGCAATAAAAAAAACTAACTTATGACCTCCATCTTGCTGCTCCTAACTTGCTGTCTCTCTTTTGCCATTCTTTTGCATTAATTCTTTTCACCCCATGTACATTTCAAGCTAAGTTACCCTTATCCATTGCTCCAAGCAATGGGCTTAGGGGACCATTTTCACAATTTTGCCAATGTTGCTTTAGAATATGATTCTGTTATTACCCACTATATTTTATACTCACATACCCATACTTTAGCTTGTAATATTTATTTAGCAAGGTCCGTTTTACCTCCCGTGGTCCAAAAGTGGTCCTGTGTGCATATGTCTTCCAGGAGGAACTGCCTCACCTGGATTATTTAGAACTAGATGTTAAATGGGTACAAAACCTATTCAACACAAAAAACAAACCTGCAAGAAAGCTACAAAAGGAAACATCAGTGAAAAGAAAGTATAACAATGCCTCATCACTTTTCCTTAGTACAATGAGCAAGTTAAAGGACAAGCAAAGACGCAAGTTCTAACCAGAACAAAGAATGGATTATTATTTTTTTTAATGTATATTAAAGTTAGATTACTCCTTGATTTTTACAGGATGAGTGTTCTTTATGAATAGGAATACATGGAATGTGTCCTGTGGAAGGGATACATCCCTTTTGGCCCTATGTATATGGATTTAGCTGGAGAGCTTGAGGTGAGAGGCCTTTGTTGGAGTATAAACCCTGATGTGAGCCATATATCTTAGTGGAAGTCAGGGAAAAGGATCTCTTGAATGAGAGCTCTTAATTAATGTAAGTTTGACTCCTCTCCTAGCATGCTCTTGGAGGAAAAAATTAGAGAACCCTTTACCTAAGAGAAAGAGTATCACTCGTAGTAATGTTCTAGCTAAAAAGAAGCAGAAGTTAAAATATCCCTATTTTCAAAGGACACAACCCCAATACATACGTTTTCATATAGACATTAATGTAGTAAAAAAATAAAAGCTCAACACCATCTATGCACAATGTTCTGAGAAATGAAAACTGCAATATAAAAATAATTTGATAACAATAAAAATGAGAAATAGAAAGAATTTAAGAGAATGTAAGAATGGACATTTGCCTCTTTTTCAACTTTAATAACTTTTACTCTACTCGAAATAAAGGAGAAAACGTATTTCTTGCTATAATCTTCAAACTGCAATAATCTTATTTTTTTCTAGTTCCCTAACAGTCCACAGGCATTTTGATTGTAAGTATGTTTTAGGGGCCCATTTATCAATGTACGATGGGGTACGAGTAAAAAAAAAACGTATTTTTTCCGTTTTAGAACCGTGCTATTTTCTGTGACTTTTTCATTAATTTGCACGACTTTTTCGTACTTATGCGACAAAATCGTATTTGTTGCAACAAGTACAAAAGTTTTGGAATTCATTCAAGCTTCGTTATCGTGACTTTCCTTGGGCCAGGTTGGAGCTGCAGAGTGCCATTGAGCCCTATGGGAGACTTTCCTTGGGCCAGGTTGGAGCTGCAGAGTGCCATTGAGCCCTATGGGAGACTTTCCTTGGGCCAGGTTGGAGCTGCAGAGTGCCATTGAGCCCTATGGGAGACTTTCCTTGGGCCAGGTTGGATTTGCAGAGTGCCATTGAGCCCTATGGGAGACTTTCCTTGGGCCAGGTTGGAGCTGCAGAGTGCCATTGAGCCCTATGGGAGACTTTCCTTGGGCCAGGTTGGAGCTGCAGAGTGCCATTGAGCCCTATGGGAGACTTTCCTTGGGCCAGGTTGGAGCTGCAGAGTGCCATTGAGCCCTATGGGAGACTTTCCTTGGGCCAGGTTGGAGCTGCAGAGTGCCATTGAGCCCTATGGGAGACTTTCCTTGGGCCAGGTTGGAGCTGCAGAGTGCCATTGAGCCCTATGGGAGACTTTCCTTGGGCCAGGTTGGAGCTGCAGAGTGCCATTGAGCCCTATGGGAGACTTTCCTTGGGCCAGGTTGGAGCTGCAGAGTGCCATTGAGCCCTATGGGAGACTTTCCTTGGGCCAGGTTGGAGCTGCAGAGTGCCATTGAGCCCTATGGGAGACTTTCCTTGGGCCAGGTTGGATTTGCAGAGTGCCATTGAGCCCTATGGGAGACTTTCCTTGGGCCGGGTTGGAGCTACAGAGTGCCATTGAGTCCTATGGGAGACTTTCCTTGGGCCAGGTTGGAGCTGCAGAGTGCCATTGAGTCCTATGGGAGACTTTCCTTGGGCCAGGTTGGATTTGCAGAGTGCCATTGAGCCCTATGGGATGCTTCCAAAAACATGCACTGAAGGTTCAAAATCAGAAAGTTTTTCACGCCTTTTACGATTGTTCGGATATGAAAATTTTGGAATTTTTGGATTGTACCACAATATTTTTGTACAACCATGATCCGAAATTTTCGTACTTAGCACACATCAGAAAATATCGCATTTAATCTGATCATACTTTTAGAAGTCCGAAATTTGGACTTTGATAAATGGGCCCCTTAGTGTTAATTGTGGGTTCCATGTAACCATTTTAACTGATTAGAAAGTGTTTCATGAATTTTGATTGCCTCAAGTAGCATGTAGTAGTGATTGAAACACCATAGGCCTTAGCCCTAAGAAAATTAAAGGACAAGGAAAGCTGAATTCACTTGGGGTGTCAATATATTAGCAATGTTTCACAAACTACAGGTACATGCTGGCATGGCACTGCTTTAAAAATTCTCTGGGCTGGTACCCAGGGAATACATTTAGTAAATGAATGCACTGGGTTAATTTCCTTGCCTGTATATTGTATACTGTATATGAAACCCATAAAATAATTTGGTCACACTCGGATGGAAAATTTTTACTGATCTGACCAATATGCAAGAGGGCAAGTCCTTGCAATTTTAAGTCAGCCATTGACATAATCGATGTTAGTATGGAAGTTGACCAGCTATTTCACTTTGGATAGTCAACAGGTATGGAATCTATTATCCAGAATGTTTGAAACCTGGGTTAAACTCGATAGGGGTCTTTTTGTAGTTTGAATTGCAATACCTTAAATCTACTTATAAAGATTAAACACACAAGGTACTGTTTCATTATTACATGCCCCAGAGTCTATGGCAGCTGGCCTTCCTGTGTTTTGAAGTTTTCTGCATACTGGTTTTCTGGATAATAGATGCCCTCTGATCTGCTAAATTAATTATTTTGGGGGCCAAAACATACAGAAAATTGCCAGTTTGTTGAAATGTAGCTGGTACTAAACCTGGCAGTCATTCAGTGAAAATCCCACTATCTCTATCTCTATCTCTAACTTGTTACATTCATTAATCCAATTACACAAAGCCTGAGGCAGGCACAGATTGGCAGGTCATATATAGCTCATTAGTCTGAGATACTTAGTTTTGTGACAAAGAGCAGGCGCATGTTTCTATGACTTCATAAATACAGGTTCCTCTTAGTCCTGCCTGAGCCAGCAACAAATACAATAATTACTAAATTGTTCCTGCACTATTGGGATGCAGGTGTCATGTACATATCTGAGTATGTATTCTGTTCCATACAAGTTTGATTTTACTACTGAAAAGAGTTATTTAACCAACAGATAATGTATTTGATAATAATTGACCTGTTAAAGAATCTTATCATATCAGCATATACATCACTAAATATTTCCCTTAAACCACCATTTTGTGATGGACTGTGTGCTCCCTCAGAAATCACCTGACAGGAAATAATGCAGCTGTAACATAACAGGAACAAGTGGGGGAGTAAAAGGCAGAGCTCTGACTATTCATTGGCTGATGTAACCAAGTGTGTATTTGTGCTCTTGATTTGAGCTCAGTAAATTTTATGAACCAGGGGACAACGCTTGGTACTTAAAATGTCACTTTTTCTATTTAGGATTATCCAGCAGTGTTTTACATACAGGTCATTTTATGCAATATATTTTTATAGAGACTAGCAATGTTTAGGCGTATAATTCCCTTTAATAATGAAATGCATACTGTTTGTGCCAAAAGTATTTTTCTCGTGCCTGAAAACGCACACAAAAAAACATAAAAAAGTTACTTAGTGTAAACAGTAATGTACACATCACCTCAGCTTTCTGAAGTTACTTTGCAGCAAATATGTTTTTCCACCGGCAGTAGAAAGGTATCACAGATTTACTAAAGGCAAGAAAACTTGCAAAAAATTGTATTATAATAAAATGCAGTAACTATACGATAACAGGTTAGGTAGATGTATGTATTCCCCATATATTTAACACTGTACAATGCCTTCCTAAGACATTAAGATCTTTGCCTAGTTCCATTTTAGTAAATAACAAATCCTATAATAAAATGATATCCTCAGCAGTACTTTTTTCAAACACTAAAAGGGACATTAACTAAACCGTTGGCTTTTTGTCTCTGAAACTCCAAATTTGCTACAGAAAAAAAGTTCGAGATATATTATGAATCAAATCCACGACAATTCCTTATGCAAATATACTCCAGCTAAAACCTGTAGTAATAACGTAGAAGTCTATGGCAGATGTCCGTTTTACAGTTGGGAGATCTTTCTTTGCTTTGTGGTTTTTTGAGGTTTTCGAGTGTTTTAGTGCAGGTTTTGCCATTCACGGAACTGAGTTTTTTGTGTTTTCAAAAAAATAGAAAAGATAAAAATTCAGGTTTTAGTAAATCCCCCCTCTATGTGACACTTTTTGTAAGAGAAGGACTAAAGCATGCTGTTAGAATGTTAGAATATTCAGGATATGTTCAATCATTCGTAAAATCAGGCAACGGCACACAAACACTTTGTCACCTGCCAGAAACTCCCTAATGGTGACAAAAATATCTTTGCATTGGTGATACTGGGAGTCTCTGTGTCCAAAACTGCTGTATTGTGTAATGGCTCTTTCAACATTTTATCTGTTTTAGACACAGAGATTTCTAGGACTGTCAGTTCAAAGGTATTTTGGATGTTTGCAACTGGCTTTGTCACGCTGTCTGACACTATCCTATAATCATATATATATATATCCAGCAAGGATTATGGTTATAGCAACCAGAGCATTTTGCTCTCTGCTAGTTAAAGCTTATACAGAAGTAGCAGGCTCCACTCTGAAAATCAAAAGCAAGCGTTTCAGATGGTAGGTCGACCTGTCGCTGCTATGTGTGCTTTAACAAGTGTGGTAGTCACTTTTTCCAGGGAACTACAATATTTTGGAGGAGGAGTTGATCTACTTAAAGACACAGCATTCAAAACAATCAAAATAGCCCTGCGTCCCATTGACCTAACAAGAGAAACACAACCTTCCTTGTCTGTCAGGCCAGGGGTGATTGTGCATTTGTGAGGCAGTCTTTCCAATAACCAATGGGTGGAGACCAAAACAAGAGTGATATTCTCCTTTAGTCACTTGTATGCCAATTTCCTGATGTTATGGGTGCCTGTAAATAAAAGCTTTGATGTTTCTGGGGTGGCAATCGCCTAACAAGTAAGTGTACCATTAAATGGGATTTATTTCAAATGTTTTGTAGCAAGACAAAATGCTCATAAGCACCCTGTGTGTCATTGTCCTAACTAAAAGAGTTTATTTCTATCTCATTTCCATTGTTTAGATGCAAACAGATGAAATAGATAGTGGCCATATTTAAACTGCCAGTGCCCTCCTGTTTAACTGTAGTCTCATTCTATATCAAGTGCTCTTGCAAATGAGATAATTGAAGAGCTGCTAATTAGGTCACATGACAGTAAAAGCTAATTAGGATATATAAAAATAGAATGTTAATTAGGGTGGAAATGAACAGCTTGTGACAGTTGAGGTCACTGTCTCATGCAGAGCAGGAGGGGATGTACATTTTCCACCCCTTCATATCAAGGGAGCATGGATTCAAACCCCAATCCTAAAATAAAAACTGCAATCACAAATCTTTAGTTCTAACCGTATGTGTAAGAATCAAAGTATTTGCCCCTCAATAACCTTCTATAAAGGCCACATAAAATAACAATGAAAATAAATCTCACTTATTCTGTAATTGAGGGGCACAGAAGGGGGTATCATTACAATGTCAGATACAGTGCCCCATGCTAATATGTTCAAGTAGAGAAAACAAACTAAGGGCAATGGCCCACAGGGAGATTAGTTGCTGTGGTTAATCTCAGCTACTGCGGGGTACTAAGCTCCCCAAAATGCCTTTCTAATGGCAATAAAGTGATCGCCTATAGAAATGCATACAGGAGCAAACTTTGGAAGAATTAAGCATAAGTATATCTCCTAAATAGGAACATATGAACATATGCTCTAGCTTGCAGATACAATACCAAAGTATGACTGCCTACAATGTGACACTACTGGCAGCAGCTCCAGGCAAAAGCCTGCCTGGTCATAACTCTGTCAGTGTCAGAATAGCCCCCCAAGGAAAGTAGGCTGTGTGCCTGTAAGTCAATAAAATGCTGTTACAGAGCTGTGTATGTTTGCCTAGAATTTTAGCCAGTGTTATGGTTGTTTTATTGACAGCCTCAGTTACTTTTAAAGGTGATGGCGAACGGGGAAGGGGGGGGGATTAATCTCGTTAATCTCGGCTACCACAGGCAACTAATCTCACTGAAATGCCTTTCCACTGGCAATAAAGTGAATTGTTGTTGGAAAGGCATCATCTTTGTTCTCTGAAGTCGCATGGAAAGTGACGCATATGCCTATTCACTGCCAGTGGGAAGGCGTTTCAGGGAGATTAGCCATCCATGATAGCCAGTAACCTAAACCTGTACCAGCCACAAAATATTTAAGGAAGCTATTTACTCCAGATTAAGTAACATATAGCTGAGTACTGCAAATAGCACTAAATGCGTGTAATTAAAATGTTCCATTTTCTCTTTTTAGGTTAATGAGACATTTCCAACAGTAACTGCCGTTGTGTAGGCGGCCAATATTCTGCACCTTGCTTTCAGCAATTCCCTTAGTACAACCATGAGCAGTCCACTGTCACCGACAGATTATGACAGCCTGGAAATCCAGCAGCAGTATAATGACATCAACAATCGATGGGATCTGACAGATGATGATTGGGACAATGAGAACAGTTCTGCAAGACTTTTTGAGAGGTCCCGGATCAAAGCACTTGCAGGTGAGCTAGTTATCAATACATGCAGTATTGAAGTAAGGTACTGGAAAATATGGCACAAACAGTAAAACTACCGCTATTGCAGTGCTTTTCTGCTATCCCCCATATGCAATAAAATGCACTAAGTTTGCCCAGGAGCAGTAACCCATGGCAGATGGGATTGTTTTTAAACAGGTGACCAGAAAATTCTACCTGCACATTGCTTGCTGTGGGCTACTGCTCCTGAGCCTAGCTATGTGTATCAAAAAAAAAAAGAACAGATTTGCAGTGGCTTGAATCACAAATATTGCAAAGCAGAATGAACATGACTTTTTTCTTTGTTGCTATGCAGTTTCTATTTTAATCTCTTCTTTGTTGCAAATGAAACCAAAGGTTTTTTTTCACGAGGGAGGTATTATATACACTGATTGTCCAATAGATCTATTGTACATGTAGTTTCCCTTTGTTTCTTTCTGTTATTAATCCAGAGAATTTGGTGACTAATAAATCCATACTCCCAGCCATAAACTGAAGCCAATGATGAGATTATTTTCTACTAATTACTAAATTTATTTTTTTCTCTTTTCAAGAATTCACTAAATATTTACACTGCGCTATTAACATCCACAACTACACAACTTTAAAATACTGTAGCAGTGCTGATATTTTTAAGTACTTTACATAATAGTTTTGATTATAGCACATTAACATAGGAACAACAGGACAAAGCTTCAAGGATATTTCTTCTTCATCAGAGCTATGAACTTGATGAAGGTACTATGCCCCCAAATAGATGTGAAATGCAATAATAAAACTATTAAAGAACTTTAAAGAATAACTAACTTAACAAAAAAATAAGCTAGAAATGCTTCACGTCATGTTTGGGCTTCTGTACCAGCCTAAGGTGAATACGGGCCTGTAGCAGTAAAGATCTGTAAATTCACAGTAGCTACCCATCTTCTGTTTTGCTGATGCTCTGTGCTGCTGTCAATTACCTGAGCTTAGCGACTGACTTAGAATATATAATATATAAAAGAAGTCACAATACAAGGCTAATTAGTTAATTAATTTAGCCCTGTAGCATAGGCAGTGTTGGATTGGCCCACCCGGATACCAGGAAAACTCCCGGTGGCCCGAGGCATTAGTGGGCCCTCTTGCTTTTAACTATTTGGACAGTTGCATGGTCATTACCAATTTCTGTATGAGAAAAAGAGATGGAAGGATAGAGAAAAGAGACTTGGATAATCAAGAGGTTTCGGAAGAGAGGTTGAGTGAGTTTAGAAAGTGGGCCTATGGTCCAAGGTTTTCTTGTGGGCCCCTGGCATCTCAGCATAGGCTTCTATGATATAGGCTTCTATGATATGTGAACCTCATTTTCTGCTTGATGACCCTAACCTTAGTTTCTCAGCAGCTGCCCAAACAACACTGAACATATGAGTGTCACTGACAGTTGAAACATAATCTAGGACATTGAACCCCAGTGTACAACTTTAAAGGTCTGAATCAATATTGTTACAGAGATTTTAAAACTTTTGGCTGGTGCAGTAAATCCACTATATAAAATATGACATTTGTGTGGGTTTAGTTTTCCTTTAATGTGTATAAACTATACCTATGTTTTCATCACCAATTCACACTTATTGCTTGAATGCAATTGAGTTTTCTTTTCCTATGAGAGAACTGTTCTTTGTGTACCTTCCCAAGTGCGGGGATATTTCAAGTCAAATTAAGGCAAGTATAATGTATTACATTAGGACTTATAATACAGGACCTTTTTTACCTTTCTAACTAAAATTAACTACTAAAGTTAACTACCAATGGCAAAATAGCTGGATATCCCAGGCACTATTCTGTGGGATTATTGTTTAGATATTATTTCAGCCACACTCATGCAAAAGCAAATTGTGCAATAATTTAGCTTACATGATTGGTTGTATAAAAAAAAATTTCAAAAATTCGGGTGTGCAGCATGTTTTAGAATGTGTCCTGATTTTTTGAGCAGATAGTGCCTAACCCATTGTTATTTTTATGAATCTATTAGACACACTGTTTTGCTCTGTTTTTAGAAGAGCAAAAATCTGCTAGAACAATTTTTTGGGTTAAAGGTCCTTCAACAAAAAAATATGAACAGGTATGGGACTTGTTATCCAGAATGCTCGGGTTTTACGGATCAGGGATCTTTCCGTAATTTGGATCTCCATAACTTAAGTCTGCTAAAAATCATTTAAACATTAAATAAACCCAAAGGATTGTTTTGCCTTCAGTTAGGATTGATTATATCTTAGTTGGGATCAAGTACAAGATTCTGTTTTATAATTACAGAGAAAAAGGAAACCATTTTTAAAAAATAGATTTGCTTATAATGGAGTCTATACTTTAAAGTATCTATTTTTTTAGAGCTTGAGAAAATAGTGGGGAGCTGAAGTGAAAGACTTCCTAATTATGTAGAAGATTCACCTTAGAGTAAAGGGAAAATAAACACACCCTGACACAGGCAGCTAAGCAATGCAGCAAAACTAGTACTTGTCCACAAATATGTATGCAGGACTGTGTACTAAGCAACATTGTTCAAAACAGATTAGTACTGAAATAAATGGTTAACAAATGCCTTTGCAAAATAACCTTAAATAAAATATACTTATTTGAAGTTCATATGAGTATTTTCTGTGCTACTGAAAGAAATGGAACATTTTGCATTTCTTTTAACATGTCCAATAATAGATCTATTATGGGCAACTAAAATCTTGAAATGTATTGGGTTTTCCTATATTACTGACTTGCTTCACAATAATTATCGGTTAGACCCTTTGCAATCTGGCTTTCGACCATTACACTCTACTGAGGCTGCCTTGTTTAAAGTTACAAATGATCTTCAGGTTGCTAAAGCCAAAGTCTCTTCTATTTTAATCCTCCTTGACCTGTCATCTGTATTTGATATGGTTGAACACTCCCTCCTTATGCAATTTTTATATTCACTTGGTATCCATATCTCTCCGTATCCATATCAGGCTGCATCCTAGCTCTTTCTTACCTTTCAAACCAATCTGTCTCTTATCCTAGTAAACCCTTATCACTAGTTCCACTTAATGTAGCGGTGCCCCAAGGTTCTGTATTTGGTCCCTTGTTTTTCCTCTCTGTATTTGGTTGATCTCATCCACTCAAATAGCTTTATATATCATCGATATATTTGGAAATCCAAATATATTTAACAGCCCCTATAACTAGGAACCCTGGAGCTACCGCCACCTCCTGACCAAGTGGTAGTTCCACAGTTCCCTCTGCAGTGTGAATAGGCATAGCACACTTACGCCAAACATTGGAAATGATGCCAGATAGATTTCTGCATGGTTGCCTCTGATTTGTGACAAAATGTGCACGCAGTTGCATTACTTGACAATTGCACTCAAAGTTGCCTTATTTATTATGCATTACTATTATCTTTCCATGGTCATAAACTCTTTCAACTCAGCTTGTGCTTGGGGGGGGGGGTATACTTTGAATCCTCTCTCCTTCTCTGATCATATTTTCACCAAAACCTGTTGTTTCTTTCTATTTTAATATGCCCTAAATCCATATCAGCTAAGATGCAGACTACTGCAACTTGTTACTAACTGACCTCCCTTCTCCTGCCATCTACCAGAGAACAGGTCCCTCCACTGAAATTTTTATCATGGCTTCTCATACAGCAAGGATTAATCTGCTAATTTCTGCACCACAATGTATCTCTTGTGTCTCGATACATTCCTGGCTGACTTCTCCATTCCTCTCAGAACCACCATTCACTTGCACTGCTGTTTCCTCCCTTAAACCATTCTCTTTTGCTGCTCCTTACATTTGGAATGCCATCCCTGAATTCCTCTGAAAAGAAACTGACTTCTTCATGGAAAACTTGTTAGACAGTGCTCCAGTCAATGGGGGCAGGTGGGGGAAGAAGCATGTAGGTGTCCCCCTTGCCGCCCCCTACCCAGCAAGATAAGCAGCCTACATTGGGGCCCTGTACTTACAGCACTGCACTGCACTTACTGCAAAGAATTGCACTCAGGGGAATGCAATGCTCAAGGAATGAGCACTAAGGGGCTTCCTCATGCAATCGCACCCCTGGGGTGCTTAAGCTGCTCATATAAGGTCCTTTTTGAGTGATACATGCTCATGTATGTAGATGTAAGTTTTACAAGTAAAGAATTACATTTTATCGCATAGTGGGACAAGACATGACCTGAAATAACTTCATGTGCCATTACCCTAAGGCTGCAGTGTGGAAGAGATGATTGATGGAGATATCACAATGTGGCATTAAAGGCCCTTGCCAAATGTTTGGATTACATTTGCTTATCTCTAAAGCATACTGGGAAAATAAGTGGATCTTTAATGTATGGCCATCTTAAATCTGAGCCAGTCTCACGTCTTTTGTCAAAGTTCACCTACATCCATGATACATAATTTACCACCTGTGGCTATAGCAGTATGCCCCACAAGAATACTTCTTCCACAACTCCATAGATGGCAAATCTTCTCACATACTACAGAAGTAAACAAAATATTGTCCAATGTTATTTAGGCATGTAAAAAACACAAGTAAGCATAGTGTGCTTTATGGGTGATTACCTTTATAGCAGAATACCATACACCTTATCACGAATAGTTAAAGTATTTTGATCCTTAGATTTTTATTGGCATGTTAGCAATAAAACATCAGATGAAAGCTCAGATCACACATTTCTAAGGATGGGGGAAGTAAGTTCTTATACATTCTTATGTAAGGGGGGAGCAGGAGAAGGGAGAGCAGACTCAAGCCCTAAACCTGAAGGAGCCCTAAAAGAGAGGAAATCTGATACCGAAGAACATGTTCCCAAAAAAGGAGACAAGAAATCCTGTGTTTCTTTTGATAGAGGACTGCTTATGGCTGTATTTACATAGACCTTTTTTGATAAAGCTTACTTAGTTTTTACCTTTCCTTATCCTTTAAATACTATTGACCAACACATTCTTATCAAATTTTTCTAGTTCTGTGCTCAAAAAGCTTTTTTTATTTTCCTTTCATCTTTCTCAGTGATCTTTCTTTTAATCTTGTTAACATAATTCCACTTCTCCTTAGGGTGGAGTTTTCAGACCTCTAAAACTTTGCACAACTGTATCTGTTAAATATTATTACTATGCATATTACACTAGCCCAAAAAATGCAGTCTTATATTTCTGGCCCTAGGATATAAAATTCTTGATAGCAGTATCTGAACTTAAGAGTAGAAAAAGAAATGTAACTACTTATTTCCCCATTAAAAGCAGGTTCTTCCTTCCTACCTTTACTATTGCTGTTTATTAAATGATCACCAGATGTCAAATAATTTTATGATTTTAGCCATTCTTTTATTAAGCTTCATTCTTTCTTTGTCTATACTATGGAATATAAAATGGATTTTCAGCTGCTCACTTTCCCCAACGTTAGTCTATATTGAATTTTGCCAAAATTCTTTTCACTAAAAAAACGTTGAATTTAAAAATATTGTAAAATTTGTTTTATGGCTATTATTAATAACAACAACTATAAAATCAATGACAATTCAATGCCTTTCATTCTACTTTGCAGTCTCATATATCTCTATTGTGTCCTTCCTCTTTAAAAGTCTTTCTTGCTAACCACCCATGCTATAGTCTCCAGACCATGCTGTTTTCTACTTTAACACTTTAGAAAACTCAAAAGGCCTTGTTTACTATACACAGGGCAGGGTACTTGTTTACCTGCTTATAGCATGTTGCACCTTACCCTATAGGTTGTAGCCAAGGTCACACCTCTTTATTCTGCCAGAATGTATTGCAAAGAGCTGCACCCTGAATACAGCACTGCTGGAGTTTGATAGCTGCCCTTTAGGGATTGTTATTGGACGGAGGACCCTGGCTGCTGCTAGACAACCATGTATCAGCCAAGATACTGTTCTAGCAGCATTCCCTCCTGACTGCAGAAAAGTTTTTTTAAAGGAACAGTAACAAAATGAAAGTGTATTAAAGTATTTAAAATATAATGTACTGTTACCCTGCACAGGTAAAGTTGTGTATTTGCTAGAGTAACAGTACTATAGCTAATATAAATAAGCTGCTGTGTAGCCATGGGGGCAGCCATTTAACCTGGAAAAAGGAGAAAAGGCACAGGTTACATAGCACATAACAGATAAGCTCTGTAGAATATAATGGGGCTTTATCTATTATCTGCTATGTGCCTGTGCCTTTTCTCCTTTGAATGGCTGCCCCCATGGCTACACAGCAGCTTTGTTTATATAAACTATAGTAGTCTTTCTGAGGCAAACACACCAGCTGTACCAGCACAGGGCAACAGTACATAATATTGTAAATATTTTTATACACTTTCTGTTTTTGATGTTACTGTTCCTTTAAGTACTGGCCTAAGGTTTGTTGAAAACATAAACAGAAGTGCCAGAATGCCTAAGAATATTTGGTGTTGATCTTTTCCCATTTGTTATTAGTAATGCATAGGACTTGCCTACCATGTTAGCCTTCTCCTTGACTACAGCAAACTACACAGTTCATAGTCTAAACACCCAGAGACTGACCACTTTGGCCACACAAGATTAAAAAATGGAATGACAATTTTATTTGTCCTGACATACACACACACAACGAGGTCAGTGGTTGGAAAGTTTTTGTGATTTCCTTTTGACTGAATACTGTGATGAGTCTGATTGGCCAGATGTATTTTGGGGATATACATGGTTCACTAATTTTACAATTTACATTTGGAGATGTGGCAGGAGATGTGCACTAATTTTACAATTTACATTTGGAGATGTGGAAGGAGATGTGGCATTTGCTACTTTGGGGTCAATTCAACCATTCTTTTAAAACAAACTGCAATCAAATGGAATTACAGTCTTTACATTCTGTTAAAAGATGAGCACATGTTGTTTTCCAAAGGTCTTTTTCCCCAAAAAAAGTTTTTACAGCATAATAGTCATGTACTCCCAAAAATATTACAGTATGCAAAAGGAAATTAATTTGTGGAAATACAAGTAAAATGTACTAGCTGATGGTGATCAATCACCAGCAGTGTGTCTGAGTATAAGTATAAATAGCAACATAATATGTATGTCATATCTACATCAGTTATTAAGATAATCTATTAGTGACATCATAAAAATCTCAGAAGGGCTTAGCTATACAGTTTGATATAGGTTGGTTGTAAAAGACAGATGTTTTTGTAACCATGGCATAATGCAAGCATTAACTATTTTTACATGTTCAATTAAGAAAAGATATTGAGGCAAAGGTCACAGTAAAGCACTTTCTTAAGAGAGCGAAACTGTTTACCTTTGTCCTGGTATGTAGTCCCAGTCTGCAGGTGCACATTAAAAATTGTGAATGTCTGGGCACAATTTATGGCTCCTTAGTAAAAACAGACTCAAATATATCAATAGTCAACTACATCACAGGTAGTACTACAGATTTCCAGCCCCAGCATGCCAGCCCTCACAGTTCTGCCCCAAAGAGACCTAAACCAAAAAAATTATTAGGGTGCTTCTCTGAGTACTTCTGGAATTTACATTTATTTTCTATTCTGAGATATTTGCATTTTTAGACTGCTAATAGCAGGCTTTTAGCAACTGAGAATCAGTATCCAAAGGGTTAAGTTCAAGTGTGTAGACAGTGTACAGGGCCACTGGCCTTCAAACAGCTGACATTAACTTGCACACAAACCAACCTGAACTGTTGCACCTTCCTTAAGGTGGCCATACACGGTCCGATTTCAGGTGGTAATTCGGGTCCTTAAGACCAACTCAACAGCTTATCTGCCTGTGTATGGGGCCCTCCATCAGATCTTCCCGACCAATATCTCATCAAAAATTTGGCAAATGATCAGCTCGTTCATGCGGTCCTCGATCCTGACTTTTCTTATCCGGTAGAGTGGAGGGAACAGACGATCTTTCCTGCAACCAATGGTCACAGGAAAGATTGTAATTGGTAAGTGTATGGCCACTTTGAGAATAAATAAAATTAGCAAAGATTAATCCACAACCCCAATACTGGGTTTAGGACTGACAAGTTGAGCACCACTGCTGTGGAGATAAGAATAAAATCTGTGATTCAGGAAAAAATTACTTTTATTACATAATTTAGATTTGACCAAATCCCCAGGATTTGCCAAATGGATCCAGTGTTTTCATGTTCTGCTTTTCCCTAGATCAGCAAATTGGTGTTTAGGACTAAGCAGAACTAGATGTGCTGAATCACCTTGTCGATTTTTATTAGTTGCTATAGGTAACTCTAAAATGCAGTCTTCCACATTGTTTAGGGTACTTCTGCTACATGTATTTATGCAGAAAGCTGCAGAGCTATTACCATATACAGTAACAGTGCAAGGTAACTACTGATTACATTGTTGCCTAAAAGAAACAGAAGAAAAGGAATTCTAGAAAAGCATGTTAACAAATATTACTGGCATGTGAGACATACGCACCCATGATTTATGGAGCCAGCAGGCTCAAGACGCAGCTAGTTGCATCTAGTCAGTGGGAGATACACAAAGTTACACAAAGTCATCCTTGACTCTAAAACAGTCCCATGAAAAATCCTGTTCCAGTAAAATTATTCTTTTTATTGAGGCTACAGTGGTTGTCTGAACTGTTCAGTTCAAGTTCACCTTGGTTACGTTACCTATTAGCTCATAAAAGGTCATAGATTTAAATAGCAAATAGCCGTTCTCCCAAATCTCCCTTGCCCCAGCCAGGGAAATAACTGCAAGGAGGGCAGAACCTTGGTCTACAGAGGGAACAGAAGTGTAAAGGCCCTAAATAATGAGCAATTTCAATATATATTGGTTAGCCAGGTGATTGGGGGTCTGGCAATAAAATGCACAATTAACAACAATAAAATTGTTTAAAAAAATACTAAAAATGTTACTGAAAGGAACTTTTAATTTATTCCTTAACGTGAGGGCTCATTTATCACAAAGCGCAAAAACCAGGAGAAAGCTGCCATGTTTTCATCACTTTGCTCTCTGGCCCAAGGGTAGGCACCCAAACGCACAGGTCCTTGCACTACAAAATGTAGCAATGGAAATACCACTGTCTGTGTTTGATTTATAAGGGGCTGGTGGGGGCATTTAGGCATCCCCTCTCCCACCCACTAACATTTGCATCATTCAGATGTGCTAGTCAGGGAGCTCTGGCAGGTCCTCTTAATGCCTGCCATATGGCACATAGTAAGTACAGGGCTGCCTTGCATGGGTCCTTTGCAACAGATTTTTAAAGCAGACTTCATATAAACACAAATGACTGACATTACATTATGGTGTAGGCATTGCCGCATCATATTCTACATCTGTTTTCCCATCTCCAGATACAGCCTATATTTGCCTTAGCCCTGTTTCTGACCATCACTTCACTTTTCTTCTTATAACCTTGTCCCGTTCCACAAATGCAAAATAATTTTTTCTCAAATAATGCCTTTTTTTTAAAAATTCCCTGATATGTCCTGTTTGAGATTATGCTTTTTCATTCCAAATTGTTTACTGATTACCAACCTACCTGAGTACCGGCACACCCTTAATTTCACTAATGAAACATACCATTATGAATAACAACCGGGCTGTAAAACAACCTTATGTTTTCTTTGTTCCCCAAACCTTTACATTGTAAACTCATGTGAATAGGATCCTAATTATACTGTATTAATACAGCATTTGAACACTTTGTATTGTAAAACAAAACGCCTCTCTAAACCCTGAGGGTAGCAAAGCTGTTAAATGCCCAGCTAGAAGGTGAATTTATGGGCAATATGCACCCTTTATCAGCATGAGCTCACTTTCTACCTATAGTTTTAATAACTAAGAAACCAGGTACAATACAGTATATCCTGTCCAGGTCCAGACTGGGACTCAAAATAGGACCTGGCATTTCAACTACACAGAGACCCAAACAGCTCCACACCAACAGTGACTGTCTGTGGCAAAAATAATGTATTTCTATTTTTTCTGCGATAAAGCCGGATTGCTGCATGTAATGTGTTTTACAAGGGCAACAAATCTACTCGTGTGCTATTGCCCTAAAGCTGTAACTTTGTACTTATCAGTTATCCATGTTACCCTGACATCATATGATTAGTGACTGATTATATGGTAAAAATAGGAAAGCTAACCATATGCAAACAAAACAAGCAAATAGAGTTTCTGTAAAATAATGTGCCTATGACTCCTATAATTATAGAAAAAGCAATCAGCAGACAAAATAATTATAGGCAGATAGGGTGTGTTCTTTTTTCCCATAAAAACAACCAACGCACCAGAGGCCACCCCTTTAGATTGGGGGAACAGAACTTTCATTTGAAGCAGCATAAGTGGGTTTTTAACGGTGAGGGCAGTGAGGTTGGCAAATGCCCTTCCTAGTGATGTTGTAATGGCAGATTCTGTTAATGCCTTTAAGAGGGGCCTGGATGAGTTTTTGAACAAGCATAGTATCCAAGGCTTTTGTGATACTAATATCTACAGTTAGTATTGATTTTGTGTTTGTGTGTGCTGGGTTTACTTGGAAGGGTTGAACTTGATGGGCTCTGGTCTTTTTTAACCCAGTGTAACTATGTAGCTATGCAACTGCATCTCATAATTTGCAATGAGTAGAAAATTTCCTCCACAGGTGATGAAGTGCCTGAATACCATGCCTCTGAAACAATGATCCCCAGTGGCTCATGAGCAACATGTTGCTCACCAACCCCTTTGATGTTGCTCTCAGTGCCCCCAAACTAGGTAGTTATTTTTGAATTCCTGACTTGGTGGCAAATTTTGGTTGAATAAAAACAAAACTTGGCTCCAAGCCAGGAATTCAAAAATAAGCACCTACTTTGACGGGAGCAACATCTGAGGGGTTGGTGAGCAACATGTTGCTCCTGAGCTACTAGTTGGGGATCACTGTCCTTAGGTATCAGACTTGTATGGCCATGGTATATAGCTGCCCCTCACCCTTTGTGTTTCTGAAAAGCCTGCTTCAGACACGTTAAATTGCACAATTGCAGGACAAAAGGACTGTTTGCTTTGGGATCTGGGATGAGGTGTAAGGACAGTCAGTGTTTGAGCGGGGGAAGGGGACTGTTTACTTACTCTGTACATTTCTGCCAGCCTGCCCTTTTTAGAGTGAACTTTTGAGCAAATGCATAATGCAGGTCTATGATGACTTGTGCAGTCCTGTTTCATGCTAATTTCATTCTTCTTAAACAGGAACAGTTTTAAATAAGTACAGGACTATGACATCTTACATGAGCCCCTCTAATTGCAGACTTTCTATTACCTGCCAATGTGAAGCAGTCCATAGTAACAGTACCTGTCACTGCAGATATGTGGATTGAATTTTAGAATGAAATGCACATCTGAGAGTTTTCTGGTCAAAATCCAGAAAAAAATTATATTTGCTCTGCTGGTGGAAAAACCACCTTGTGCCATAGGATTTGAACTGGTAAAACTGCATACCCATAACACGTATAGGAGGGTGGTTTCTTCGACATGACATTGCGGGCATTCAGAGAAGACTATTGCTCTGTGTAGAAAAGGATGCCTGTAGAACATGAAAATCTCCAACAAACTGCCACTTTAATATCAAATAGTAGCTTGTTTACAATCAGAGTGGGTGAGAAAAGAAAGGTTCAGGTATACATGGGTTTCTTTAGAGCTGCTTTGTTTTCTTCCAGCTGTGCACAAATGCACTTGAATGTTATCTAGCTACAGATGAAATACTATCTGTGACAGTTGATGTGACTGCGCTGGTGTGAAGCTCGATTGTAAGCTCTGTTTATTATATAAGTTTGCTGCATAGTGCTGTGTATATAAGAAGTGCTATAAACAGTACATAAAACATACATACATACAAGAACTGATGTGTGTGATAGAATTGTCTGTATCGCACTGTGTAATATATTGGCACTATTACAGGTATTAAATCCATTATTCAGTTTTAAGAAATAATTCTTAAGTTCATTTTTAAAAGTGATTTCCACAATATTGTGGCAATCAATACATTGATTTGAGGCTTACCTCTCAATGTACTGTTGGCCCACCCTACATATGTCACACTAAATATTCTGATCAACATAGTGCTCTCACTAATCTTCCTTGCAGATGCACCAAACAGCACCAATTGTCGCAGTCACTGGAGCTGTCAGATAGTTATGGGTAGGAAATATCAATTTGAATGTGAAATGCATGGTCTACATTAGCAGTGACAGGTGAGAATTACTCAGGAACTCTAAATTCCGGTCAAGAGAGAAGGCTGCCTTTGAGCAAGGGGTTCTGAGCACAGCATAGAGCCACCACAATGTTGTGTATGTACTACTGCATGGAATCAAATTATTTTTGCCGTGATAGCACATCCCAAAATGTCATTATGCCAATATGTTGGTGCTTTATAAATACTTGTTATAGGAGAAGGAAAGGCTAATAAAGAGACCAAGACCAAGTGAACAAGCTCAGTTAAAGGAACAGTAACACCAAAAAATGAAAGTGTTTTAAAGTAATTAAAATATAATGTACAGTTGCCCTGCACTGGTAAAACTGGTAAGTTTGCAACAGAAACGCTACTATAGTTTATATAAATGAGCTGCTATGTCAACACGGGGGCAGCCATTGAAGCTGGGAAAAAGGAGAAAAGGCACAGGTTACATAGCAGATAACAGATACGCTTTGTAGAATATAATGGGGTTTTATCTGTTATCTGCTAAGTAACCTGTGCCTTTTCTCCTGTAAATGGCTGCCCCCGGGGCTACACAGAAGCTTTATTTCTATAAACTATAGTAGTCTTTCTAAGGAAAACACACCAGTTGTACCAGTACAGGGCAGCATTACATTATATAGTAATTACTTTTATACACTTTCATTTTTTGGTGTTACTGTCCCTTTAAGGTGGCCACACACGTGGCAATCTGCGATCTTTCGTGCGACCATCAGTCGCAGTAAAGATTGTCAGACCCGCCACTAACCTTCAGGGCTGAAACGGCAGATAAGGAGGTAGAAACAATAGGATTTCTACCTCCTTCTGCCGATTCAGCCCTGACAGCAGATTTTGCTCAGGTGCCTTCTATGGCGCCCGATCAAAATCTTTTGACCTGGCCGATCGGCGAGTAGACCGATATCAGCAGCCTCCTGCGATACCGGTCGACTCGCCATACACGCACCGAATATCGAATGAAACGAGGTTTTGTACGATATTATCGGTGCGTGTATGGCCAGCTTAAGTTAGACTATGAGGAAGCTTCCTGCTGATTGGCTCAGATCCACATTCCTAAGGGGGGGAAGTTCTTAGCATTCTCGAGGGAGGGGGGAGCAGGAGAGAGCAGAGAGCTGCGTGTCTCTGGCACATGAATTACAGACACAAGAAATCTTTTGACAGAGAAGTCAGTGCAACGTTTCTGTGAGTGCTTATGGCTGAATTTACATAGACCTTTCTGATAAAGCTTAGGCTGATGCCACACGAGGCGTAGGGCTGAAAAACGCTTGCCGAAAATTCAGCCCTACGCCTGCTACTTGTGCCTGCACCCGAATGAATGAGATACGCTCGGGTGCAGGCACATGTAGCCGATATACGCACGAAAACGCGAGAGAATGCAAAGTCTGGTGTGGCATCAGCCTTACTTCGTTTTTACCTTTCTTTCTCCTTTAATAACAATATTGTGACCTTAGATAAGGCTGGGAAGAGCCATGTGGCCCCAGCCTAAAAGCCTTAGTGCTTCAACCTGACATTCCCTCGTTATTGCCTGCATTGCTGGTGGTTCTCACTACATCTACAACTGAAATACTTTTTTAGTAGTTAGCTCATCTCCAGTCAAGAATTCCTATCCCACAATGCACTGCACACTTGCATGATGAACAGATTAAATGAGTAAAGAAATGGCTGGAAAAGAGCTGATTCCTGCAACACTGTATCAGCAGTTGGAAAAAAAAATGAGTGCATGGAAAAGCAAACAACAATCAGATTCTTTACATTAACTTTAAAATATTCATTGAAAGTTTATAAGGGCAAGGGCACACACACAATGGATCCGTCCCTTTCCTCTGCATGCATTTCGTACGCAGGCTGAGGGGAGCGGATCTGCTGTAATGTGCTCCTTCCTGTAGTTTCATTGACAGGCATGGCATTGGCCTGTGTGGAGCAACACCCAGGGCAACCAATCAGCAATTAGATTTCAACAGTTAGAAAATCAATGCAAAGCATCTGATTGGCTGCTATGAGCAATATCACTGGTAATGTTTTACTCCACTTTGTACACAGCATGATAAATATACCCCTAAGTGAATATTGGCACGAAAACATGAAGGCTAGTGCCACATGGAGCAGATTCTGTGCATGCCTGGACCAAGGCCGAAGCAGTGCTTCCAGGTGCAGGCACAACTTTCAGATTTTTAAAGCAGAGCGGCTTATTTGCAGGCTGAGAATCTGCCTGTGTGGCACTAGCTGAAAGCATGCGTTTTCTTGCCGATATCCACTCCGAGTAGCTCCACACAGGCCAACATTGTACCTGTCAATGGAACTACAGGAAGGAGAATTACAGCATATAAAACACATATCGGTGGATCCGTTGTGTGTGCCCTTGCCCTTAGAATTACATTTGCTTAATTAAGCAAACTTGAGTATTGGGAAAACCAAGCCACTTTCAAACATAATATATGAAACCTAGATAGTGTATCCCTAATCTGCACAAATTTCAATAAGTTTTTATAAAAAAAAAGAGTTAACAAATGGAAACAGCACTGGGTTTTAGTAAGTCTTTAATGCTGTTTTAATGTTTTATTGACTGGTAATTACCACACTTCACTTCAAGGATGAGAATGAAAATGCCAGTCAGTTGCCTGCTGTAAACGACTCCTTTGCACTCCTTTATCTTCCTCCCGCTGGGTTGGAACGGCCTTCATTACATAGACAGAACCCTAGTCACACAGTTATTACACACGAACATCAAACCTTTCCCCGCACGCCATAAAACGTATTTACGTGTAAACATTGCTTTTCCCCGCCCCCCCCCCATCTGGCCCTGCGCCTCCCGCAGGTCTTCTTACCTGTCCTGGCTTTTGTATTTCATTTTATTATATACATAATTATAAAACACACCTTATGCAAGCAGAATAGACTAAGTAAGCACGCTGCAGCTTTCACTTTTATTGCAACGCACATTAATATTACAAGCCAGACAAGGACTGTACCATTTCTTCACCTTCCCCCGTCACACCTTTGTAAGTGGTTCCACCCGAACCTGCCCCCTGTAACACTACTCTCCTCCCTCCAACCTTCCCTTGCAACCTGGCCGGGACGTTTCACAGGATCAAGGTACAGGAAGAGCTGGAGCCGGGGACACGATTCTCTTCCCAGTGCCAGGAATCCCAAGAATTCCTGAAATCCGATCTTTTTAAGGCCTCTGCTCTGGAAAAAAGGTGCATTTTTTTCGGGCGTGTTAAAAACAAACCACATTTGAATCCGTTTGAGCTGCAAACAAATCTGCCTTTTCAGCTCAGCTTTCCGGCCCGAGAATGAATTTGCTGGAGTGTGCGACGCGCACAGAAATGGATTTGGGGGCTTCCTAGAAAAAGACTTTATTGGAACTCGTAATTTTTAGTTTCTCTAAGTTTGGCGGATCGACTGCAAAAGAATTTTCGTTTTTGCTGCTTAAATAGACCAAGAAACTGAAGGGAAGATTCAATCAATTATCTTTGTGGAACTACAGGATTTAAGTTCTTAGCAGTGTGGCTGCATCCATAGAGCTGCACAGTCCCCATTCTGAATCCTTTTTTTTTTTTTTTTTAGTTCTTAGGTTAAACTGTTCCATTTACCACTACATTTTTAATGCATAACTGATCATATATATGGTGGCGGTGTATTTTATTGGATATAAATATATTCGGTTAGTTGAGGTGTTTGCTTTTTAAGTTCATTGGAGCCTGAAGTTGCAGAAGACGCACCATGTTTCAGTTCGACTCCCCTGCATACGAGGATGTGCCCCGGCCTGCCTCCCCCGGTCCCCGGCTTGCCTCCCCTGTCCCCCGATCTGGCTCCCCTCTCCTATCCCCTGCGGCTTTTGTAAATGCAGTGCAATACGCTAACGTGCTGGAAGGAAGGTTCAAGCAGCTGCAAGGTGAGAAGCATTGCGTCTGCACATTTATGCACAAAAGCTCTTTTATTTTACTTGCTAATGCTTCCTTGTGGGGGTGGAAGGTTTTATTTGAAAATGGCATAATGTGATTTTCTCTATTCAAATTGTTGTGGAGGTGGGATGATTAATGCGATTGTTAACTACTTTATATATTGTAACTACCACTTATTTATATCTTCACTATTACTGTTCATAAAGCAGCCCCCCATCACAAGCAGCTGGATTATACACTTCCTTTAAGGTTTTAAAAGGTATTTATTTGTTTCTCAAGAGTGATACATTGTGTTCATTTTTTAAGGTTGAATGACAGGGGTGTAACTATGGAGGAAAAGACCCAGTAGCTGCAGTAGGCCAAGGAGTTTTATTGGCCCTGTAAGCAATTTCACTATATGTGTGTGTGTATTAGACAGGGTTCTGGAAGTATTTAGGGCCCTAAAACTATAGCTGTGAGGACCAGTAAGCCACTCTTGATTCATATCATTATTGTCACTTCAAGACCTTGGGCGCGAAGCAACTAATATACAAAGGTTATTGTTGTACATGAAAGTATATGCCTGGGATAAGTCCTGTGAAGTGCAGAGCATGCCCAGTTTAGACAAGACTGATCAAATGATTTGTCTATACACGCCCATGTGGTGGGCTGCAAGCGCGTGGGGTGTTGATTTTAGAATCCTTATACTTAAACAATAGAAAATGGGGGAGTATTTTATGATTAATAGATGGCTAATGATTATACGTCTCTCATCTGTTTAGAGTACAAACAGCAGAACAATAGGTCTGTAAATGTACCCTTTGGAGGATTGTTAGGTGACTGATTATTAATAGGTCCCTTGGCCTGTTCTGGTTTATATATGAAAAGGGTCATTTGGATCTCTTGGAACAAGATTGTCTTATTGATTACACAGAGGTAGTCTCTGTGATACCAACATCTTATTAAATCATATCAGCTATGCTATTTTGTTGTACCAAAAGTGTGTGCACAGGTCATACATACCAACCTGATCTGATCAGGACTTGAAATTACAACTTTTGCTGACTGAGGGCAGTGGGGCTTGTAATATGCTAAAGCTGAAAGGTGGTGAGTTTGACATCCCTGCATAAAAGCAAAGCCATACCTTGGAGATTTCTGTGAGCTGGTCCTAAAAGGATTAACCCCTTTAATGTGGCATTCCTTTGGCACTTTGTGTCTAGACCTGTTGCATAATTGCCAGTATTTATAAATAATTTCCGGGGATTCTTTGAAGCTGGGTGGGTGTGGCTCCTCAGACTTGTTTAGAGGGGTTGCAGTGTGCCACACCCATTGTGCATAATATGGCAAATAACCCTTTTTACTGGTTATAGTGACTCTTCAACAGAGTTTTGATTTTTTGCTATATTAATACTGAATTTTCAAACACCCTTTTCCTAGGACACAAAAGTTTTGGGGGAAGTAGTTAATTGTCAGCAACAGTCCCTAAAAATTAAGAGCAGTTTAAGTCGCAACCGTGCCTTCAGACCAGGGCAATTTTATTTAGAGAGACCACTGTTGTCTAATGAATTAGGAACCCTGAGTTGTGTTACACAGGTAAAATTGGCCACAAACTCTCCGAATTCATTCCAAAGGTTTAGATGTGTATATGTTTAGTTGAGATAAACTTTGGGGGTCTTTTGTAACTAGCTACAGTTCTCCAAGAGCCACTGATTGAGAGCTGTAGTTCAACAACAGCTGCACATTGGGCTACCTTGTCATGCAATAAGCTTTCACACTTTTAGTTGTAACCTGCTTTCTTGTGTGGATAACTGTTCAGACAGTAGGGTTCCAGCAGCAATTGTGTAGGCCTATAATTACTGGGTGGTTTGTTATTTAGAATGACATCTTCATTATAGATCTTCAGAGACGGTCTTGCACCACAGTGGGTTTTATGACTGATTGCTTCCTGTGTCCTTCACATTAGCTAATAGAAATATTATGCATAAAATGTATAATTAAATCATGGTTTCCATTGCTTCTTTAAGGGTATCACTGACTGTGTAGATTCTTCTATTTCCCATCTTCTGTTTACCAAATCCTTCTGAGGATCTCCTGTCATTAAAATAATGGTATGATACTACAAGAAACAGTGGCAGGGCTTGACAGGTTTAGATAAAAGTATCTGGCCACTGTAAAGGTGCCCATACACTATAAGATCCGCTCGCTTGGCGATGTCGCCAAGCGAGCGGATCTTCACCCAATATCCCCACCTACGGGTGGGCGATATCGGGTAGCAAGAAACTAAAAATAAAAATCGGATTACATTTGTGGTTATGGGGCAGTTGGTTCGGGGACCGCATCAACGAGCCGATGCGGCCCCCGATCTGACTGGATTTTCTAACCTGCCCGATCGAGATCTGGCCAGGCTGGTCGGCCAGGCTGCTCTGTTCTGCCCATACACGGGCCGATTAGCTGCCGAATCGGCAGCTATAGTCGGCCCGTGTATGGGGACCTTAAGGCCCAATAAACACTTAAAACTTTTTAGATTGTAAGGTGTTTTGGGCAGGGCCCTCTTTGCCTCTTGTATCAGTTATTGGTTATGTTTGTATGTATATCTGTATATTTAATGGCTAAACTATTGTGTATATTTAATGTATACGTTAAGTGCTGTGGAATATGTTTATAAATGCAGAATAATAATAATCCCTCTACATATATTATCTTTCTCTGTCTCCAGTTCTAAGCATAATTCTGTAAGGCAGTTTTAAAACTGAGTTTCCCTTTAAATGCATTCTATAAGAAAATCCTGATATCTTGTGACCCACTTGAGCAGAATTGCTTGTGGTGTTCTCCAAATATCTTTTGAAATGAAGATAAAGTTCAATGCCTAAGTACATTATTAAAATATGTTTACAGCATGCCAAATTGCTCTGATTAACTTTGAGAGTGGGAAAATGTAGTTACTGTTTGTTTCTTTTACTGTAGGAGAGATTTTGTTTGTATTTGGGTGGATGGAAAAGGATTTATTTTATTATAAACTGCCAGACAGAAAATTCTATACAGAATAATGTATTTTAAAAATCATTTACTGGATGTTTATTTACTCTGGTGTGTCCTGTACTGTAAGAGTATATTTACATACTGGCAACTGTCTGAGCTGTACTGTAAGATTATATAATATAATTCCATATCTCCCCTTGTTATTAAAGTAGTTGCATTATACCTTTGATGAAACCTTGTTATGGGACTCTTTTTATTTCAGTACTGTCCAAAATCCTCTGCATATTTGGCCATTGTTTGATACAGGTTTGTAGGCTGAAATATATTCATATGTCATACAGAGGCCCTTGGGCATGCTGGGGGCCAAAAGAATTCCTCTGAAAACCCCAACCCTGTTGTAACTGGTTGAACTGAAAGGTGTGCTATTTGGTGAATCCTTTGCCTGTAGTTACTCCATTAAAAAAAAGTTCAAAACTAGTTTTGTCCCCCTGTTTTCAGTAAGTTTTGACTGTTTTGAACACACTTCACCTACAAATAACAGATCTTCCTTTTAATCAGTTAGAAGAACCTTATGCCATATTAATGCATATTTATGATTTTACTAAAAAAAGTCCAAATAAAGTTGGTTGTGCACTGACCAATGTTGGCTGTTATCTTTACTACTCTTGAACAAGTAGGCAGTTTGCATGCCCCTCGTTGTCTTCATTTTTGGTTCCATCCTCTCTCAATGGGTCTCTCAAAACCCATCACAATAAGCTGTGCTGGCCTGTAAGCTAAATGGTAAGATCAACTCAATTTTGCACTCCGCTTAGGTTGTAAAACTGGTTTGAAATCTTGATATGTATGGTCTGACTATAAGTATGTGTAAATGCATTTATGGCAATTTTTGCTGCAATTTTTGGGGTTTTCCGGGTAAGGGATCTTTCTGTAATTAGGATCGCCTACCCAAAGTCTGCTAAAAACATTATTTAAACAGTAATTAAACCCAATAGGATTGTTTTGCCTCCAATAAGGATTAATTATATCTTAGTTGGGATCAAGTACAAGTACTGTTTTATAATTACAGAGAAAAAGGAAATCATTTTTAAAAATGTGAATTATTTGATTAAAATGGATTCTATAGGAGATGGCCTTTCCGTAATTCAAAACTTTCTGGATAATGGGTTTTCCGGATAAGGGGTCAGATACCTGTACTATTAAGTGAAATTGTTACACCAGCTTGTATATGCAACTATATGGACTGATAATAACCTGTACTGGTAATAGTCACATGCATAATGGTTTATTATTAACTAACTGGAATCCTATATGCTTGTTTTCATTACTAATGTTGTATAAGAAGGAAACTATTTTGTCGTAAAATTTGTTAAAGAGTTGGAATGTGTCACGATACATGTGCATGATAAGAATTATGTATACATTAACTTTGAATCTTTGATGCTATTCACCAGAACGCCTTTGGTAAATGGAAGAATTTTCCACTTTCCACTGTGCTTGCTAACAGCCCAAGGACTTTTCTGCCAAACCAGTTACAGCATGACCATCAGTGTTAATGTAAGTTGTTTTACAAGCTGCAGCAGGAGGGGTCAAATTGGGCAGCAAAGTTCACCTCTTCTACTTTTGCCCTAGTCTCCTCATTTAGTTTGCTCCTCCAAGGAATATGCTTGATAATTGTGTAAAATCCATGTTTTTAAGTTTTATAAGATTCTGAAAACATGAGCTGAGCATGTTGCAACCAGCAAATGATGCCTGCCTACACAGAAGCACCTGTGCTTTGATCCATCGATCCCTACAGGAGGAATTACACCCTCTAATGGCAGAATTCCCTGGTTCTTTAGAACCCTGCAGCATTATTCCTCTATCTGCCTCTCATTTAGAATAATGGCACATGGAGTCTTTTGCTGCCTGTGTGTTTTCTAGTCAACAGGTGGGCCACAAAATGCTTTGTGCCATTACACCTGAAGGCTGCAGCAAGATTAAAGCTTTACTCATGTGAGTCATTTCCCCTGCTGTCTAATTGTTTATACAGAGTATCAAAATATGTATAGCTGTTGTTACATAGTTGATCCACAAGATGCAAAAATAACCTTGTATACTTTTATTTGCCAAAACATATTTAAATCTGTTGGGTAGTTTTGAAATCTTGGTGTCCATTTGCAATATATATTGTACATGCCTTGCTCTTTTATCTAAGGGCTCTTTTGATTAGAGGCAGTCATATGCAGACCAGTAAGGCACATGTTCCCGTGTTTGTCTTCAGACAGAAAAATCCATTAAAAAAAAAAAAAAAAAAAAAAAGGCAACAAGCAGTATACCTCCTAGTTCAGCAAACATGAGTTCAGTGAATAGGGCTTATCATGCCTATTGTTTTTTTTTTTTTAATTTCTTGTGCTAAAAAGGGGAAACATTTAAAGTGAAGCAACTCCATGTTTAGTTCTTGTCAGGTAGATAATGTATACAGATATTCCCATGCATAATGGACTTCTATTTAAATGGAAGCTAAAACAATTACAACAATGGGTGAAGAGGGAGGTTTATACAGTATCTCTAGTTAAACTAAGTCAGCTCATTAAAAGTAAAAAGCAAAATAATGCTCTGCTACTGCTTTATAATAAATCAATAGCCAAGATATATGAATGTTTTATTAAAATAATAGATAGGATTTTTAATTAGCTTAAGTTCTAATTATTTTGCTTATGCTGAAAAGAGGAGTGTCTAGGTGTATGCTACTCTTTAGGGCAATGGTATGCGGTAAGAATTGTCACCTGCAGTAAATCTGTGCTGCAGCAGGTTACGGATTTCTTGAATATGCCTTACTATTGCACAACAGCAGGTTTGACGTAAGCAACACCGCTTAATCGCAGCAAAATGCAAAAGAAGTCAATTCCCTGTGATTAAGCTGGATCGCCAAGAGTAATATGTTTTACTTGCCGATCCTAAAACTAATGCCACAGCGTATTCTCGGCAAGCCGAAAAATGCTTTCCAAGAATACACTCCTACACTTGAAAATCCTCTTACCTGTGCCTGCACCCGAAAGAATTGAACAGCTTGGGTGCAGGCACATGTAGCCGATATCCGCAAAACTCTTGCGGTTTTTGGCGGATATCAACTACATGTGCCTGCACCCGAGCCTATTTAATGCTTTTGGGTGCAGGCACAGGTAAGAGGATTTTCAAGTGTAGGGGCGTATTCTGGGCATGTGTTTTTCGGCATGCCAAAAATACGCAATGTGTGGCATTAGCCTAATGTTATGCAATGCAAGGCATTTTCAGGGGATTTGTTGTCTGCGATAGCACAGGTTTACCACGGGTGATAAAACGACATCTTTGGGCTCTGGTACACGGGGAGATTAGTCGCCCGCGGCAAAACTCCCTGCTCGCGGGCGACTAATCTCCCCGAGTTGCCTTCCCTCTGCCATCCCACCGGCGAACATGTAAGTCGCCGGCGGGATGGCAGACGCGGCGGCGCGATTTCGCGCAAATCGCCGAAAAAGACTCGCGAGGCTTTTTCGGCGATTTCCCGAAATCGCCTCGCCGCGTCTGCCATCCCGCCGGCGACTTACATGTTCGCCGGTGGGATAGCAGAGGGAAGGCAACTCGGGGAGATTAGTCGCCCGCGAGCAGGGAGTTTTGCCGCGGGCGACTAATCTCCCCGTGTACCAGAGCCCTTTCACTCTAAAATTGCTTTCCCCATCAGAGGTGTGGGCTAATAGAACTTGCAGTCTGGTTGGGGGGGAAAAAAAAAGAAATAGCATCCTACAGTGTTAGGCTGCCTGCACCGAGGGGGGGGGGGGGTTGTCTCCTGGTTCGGGCAACCATGTTGTGGTACTCACATGCGCATAACAAACAAGTGCCACATCTTGCTTATATTGTGCATGCGTGTAGCATAGAAGAGTTGCATCAATGCTTCTAGATCACACGCATGTGCATAATAAGCGAGCAGGGAGTCTCATTCATTAAGCGCATGCATGCTAAAAAACATGGCTGCCCCCACCGGGAGCTCCCTCCATCTGCAGGCAGCCTATCTTCGGCAGGAACTTTTTTTTTTTTTTGTTTTTTTTCTCTTCTTTCTTTATAAAAAAAAACTATTAACCTGCACCTCTGGTGGAGGAAGCAAATTCAGGGTGATAGGTGCCCTTTAAATAATTTGGTTTAACCTTGCTTGCTTTCCTAGTGAAATCAGTTGCTGGCACCATTAGCCTGTATTGCATTTAATGTAAATGGACCATTTACATAAATGATAATTGACCCTGCCATGTGTCATGTGAGACAGCAGGGCTCATTTACTGCTGCAGAGCAAGGCACTCGTGACTGTTCCATTCTTGGAGCCCTGCGCATTACTTTTTTGTATTTTTTTTTACCAAAAACATGGTTGAGTACCAGGAATTATAGTCTTCTGTCCTAGCAAAAAAAGTCTAAATTATTAAATAGTGTTTTCTAGCTACAAATAAACATTTCTTCATTTCGTAGGCTGGTAATCAGCAGTGGCTTTTGTTTGTTTATACAACTTTACAACTGACACACCTTCATTAAGGTGAAATCAAATGTCTGGAACCGGACACACCTGTTAATAAAAGACTTTGAATTCTTGTGCAAACATTTTATAAAGCAGGCTGTTAACATGTTATATTTGAAAATATATGGAACTTTTGCCTTTATAGATTTAAATATTTTAGCCAAAAATCTGATGACTTTTGAAATTCACTTAAAGTGTCTCATCTGACACTTATTTCCTGTATAGAATAACCCATCTCATATAATTAGAATATGGCTTTAGGTTATTGGATAGGTTATAGTCATGCAAAGCTAGCTCCAGTCTGAGTTTTTTTCCCTGGATATTACTGACTTGCAGCTTGATTATATAGTTGGCTGCTCTGGAACCTCACACTTGTCTTTTGGGGTATCTTGGGAAGTAATTGGAATTGGGGAAATTTCATTCTAAAAATAAGTGGGACTCTCGGGCACTCTAAAGCTTGCTCTACAAGTCACATAGCTGGGCTTTTATAAGTAAAATGCCAGTGTTGTCACATCAGCAGTGTGATAACCTAAGGGCTACCTGTTTAGTGTTTGCTTTAGAACAGGATGGACATATTATTGACTTGGTTGGATGTGGCCACAGTCTATATTTTTCAAAGGAATTTCTACAAAAATCAATTTAAATAAATGTCATACAGGTATGGGATCTTAACTGGAATGCTTGAGGTTTTCTGGTTAATGGTGCATTTCCATAATATAGATTACCATGTCTAATATTTAAACCTTTAAAAAACCAAATGGATTGTTTGCCATTAGCACGGATGTGTGCTTAATTACCATCCACTACAAGGGATCATTAAGGATAGAAAGTAAAGGTGGCCATACACGCACCGATATTATCGTACGAAACCTCGTTTCGTACAATAATCGCTGCGTGTATGGTATGTCAGCGAGCCGACCGATGTCGCAGGAAGCTGCTGAAATCGGTTGGCTCGTCGATCGGCCAGGTTAGAAAATTTTGATCGGGCGCCATAGAAGGCGCCTGACCAAAATTCTCCCTTCAGAGCTGAATCGGCAGAAGGAGGTAGAAATCCTATTGTTTCTACCTCCTTACCTGCCGATTCAGCCCTGAATGGTGTGTGGCGGATCTGACGATGTTTCGTGCGACCGATGGTCGTACGAAACATCGTCGGATCGCCACGTGTATGGCCAGCTTAAATGAGAAGGGAAAATTGAATTTCTTTTTTTTGGGGGGGGGGGGAATTCTGGGTATTGGTTTTCCAGATCCCATATCCGTACCAGCAAAAGGGATACTGTTATTGTGCATTAGCTGCAGATATTGATTTTGATGTGCGCGTAGCAAAATAACCTGACAGGCCTTGCTGCTAGGGATGTTACCCAGCCAGTATATCACCAGCTAGCCAATAAAATACCAGCTAAAGCTGCCAGTAAATTTGTAATTACCTGCTATTCAACTCCCACCCCAATCCTGTGCCTAGGTCTGGCTTTTTTCTTGTGCCCCTCTAGTTCAGGGGTCCCTATCCTTTTTTTACCCGTGAGCAACCTTTAAAAATAAATAAGTTCCTAGGGGTGACCAGTGAGGGCTGTGATTGTTTTTTTTGGTAGCCCCATGTGGACTGGTAGCCTACAGAAGGCTGTTTGGCAGTACACATGGTCTTTATGTCTCCAAAACTTGCCTTCAAGTTAGAAATTCAAAAATAAGCACCACTTTGAGGCCACTAGGAGCAACATCAAACGGGTTGGTGAGCAACATGTTGCTCACGAGCCACTGGTTGGGGATCAGTGCTCTCAACTCAACTAATTTTAACTGCATTGGCCCAGATCTGCCTCCATTAGTATGTTACAGAATGTCCTGTTATTAGCAGCTTTTCAGCTGGTCTTAATTTTTTTTTTTTTTTTTTATAGTTTTTTTAATTACTTCCCTTTGTCTTCTATCCAGGTTACAATTTTGTTACTTTTTGTTAGTTATCATTCTATTCATGCTTCTCCTATTCATATCCCAGTTTCAGTCAAACCACTGCCTGATTGCTAGGGTAAATTAGTCCTAGTCCAGCCAGATGGCTGCTAAAAAGAACAAACAAACTGGAAAGATGCTGTGTAAAAACCTAATAATAACCCACAAAAAATAATAACAAATAAAATGTAGGTTTGAACTTTATAATATTTTTGCAATTACTTTGTACATATTGAATGCCACATTCAAGAACTATGCTGTTGCAAAAGACCAAAGTGAACTACAATAATGTAGTTTCTCTGCATATTCTGTTTGCTTTATTTTAGGCAGTTTCATTAACCAATAGCTGCAACAGCACATTGTGACTCCATTTGTCCAACTGCTATTTATTAATTTAGGTAAACTTAGAAATTGCAAAGGTATACTATGTAAAATATATAAATAACCTGGGTTATGTTTTATTACATTATCGCGTGTTCTTCCTGCTTACTGCATTATCTTTTTGGTGTGAATATAATCCTTTATCAGCAGAAGCTATAAAGCCCTCACTTTTATTGCATTTTGCCGTAGGAGATTGCCATAATGAGACATCTGTCTGCAGCTTCATGGCATGTTTATAATAAATACTGACTGCATCCCATAAATACAGCAACTGGGGTCAAAGGCAGACAGTATGTCTATTTGCAGAAATCTCTTTTGTTGAGGGATATTGAACCTGTAGTTCTTTTCAGCCAGTAGCTCTTTGGCAGGTTTTATACTGTGACTAATTTGTTAAAAAAAAAAAACACAGAATAAGTGCAAATAATTAAAGAGCCCAATTGTAGTGTGTTTAATGAGGCCTTGTTTAATGGTCAGCTACATTCGGGATTCGAGAACCCTACTTGCAAGAACTTTCAATCCAAAGGATTTGCTAAATACCGTTTCTTTAGGGCTGTGGTACATTTTGGTTTTATTTTTTATCTGTAACTTTTTTTTATTCAAAGGAAGATGTGGGGTATAACTGGATAAGACTGGGGGAAAGGGAAGAATCATATAAAGTGCAAAGTCTAGAGCAATGGTATTCTAATTTTCCTTTGTGTGCACTTCTGTGAAATTTATTGAAACAGGCTGAAGGGGCACATTTGCTGATTCCACAAGTTAAAATGCATCAATGATCGCTTCATTTTGCATCAGGGTATCCATTGAAATCATTATCTGCCATATTCCCTGCAAACCCAGTACAACAGCTAAGCTTTGACCCACAGCTTTGGTTGTACCCAGTCATTGCATATAGATTTTTCATTATAGATATTTTATATAAATCAGATGTATTCCAGTGCATATAGAGGGATTATGTTTGTATAAAATAGAAAATATTATATATAGATCTACTTTTGAAAATCTTTTTCTAAGTCTACATTTTTTTGCTATAAGATTTAGTCTTTTGGAACAGTTTTTTCATTTGGGTATTTATACACTGTCTGAATTACTTGATCTGCGAATGATCACAGAGGCGCATAGGTGAAAGAAAATGCTCAGATCATTGTGGCAGGGATTTGAGTGTTTTGGCGGCATGTTACTAGGGTATTATAACCAGGGCGTAACAATGCTTTTGGGCATATGGAAATTGCAAAAGCTGCCCTGACATGTATCTTAAAAATGTGTTTTAAATTTATGGGTATGAATGGTAAGGAGAAAATGGTAATTTATTTTGGGCTCTGCTGCGTCTGTGGGAGAGAGAATGCCTTTTACCTGCCTGTACAAATCACGGCATGCCTGTCATTAGGGTGTAGGAATATTTCATATGTTTATGGGAACTGCTTAGACAGCTGTTGTATGGAAGGTTGAATTAAGTAGTGCAGAAAGAAAGTGGGCTAGAAAGCAGAAAATGTAGGTATCTGTAAATGCATTTGAGTTTATCTTTAAGGGAAATCTTAATCTGTGTAATTTATCAGTGTTTTCTTGTTTTGTAGTGGGCTGCAAAGAGTTGCAGTCAGCCTGATGCTGTTTAGGACTGCAGGGAATTGTAGGGTTATGTGCTCCATGGGTTTTCATGTTTTTTACTCGGGTGCTGCAGAAGACATGGTTTTTATAAGGATAATGACACAATAACTAAAATTTCTCCCAAAATATGACCAATATCTATTGAGTTGGGCTAGGCAGAGAAGCTAGTGACACTCACTCATAAACATAGCTTCCAGTATTACTCCCCCACACCCTGGGAACTATAGTTCAGTGACTCTGTAGCAGTTAATCTAACTTTCTTGAAAATAAGTTCACAAAATCCCATCCTAGAACAAGTGAACCAGCAAGATTCCTCCTCATCTCCAACAATGGCAGGCACAGTGGTCACTGTTTGCTTCCCAGTGATAGCTAAATGGTCACGTCTGGTTGCAAAAGAAATTAAGAGACCACAGATGAGTCAAGAAAGCTCAAGTAGGTCTCAGTCATTGTTTTCTAAAAGCACACATTACTTCCAGAGAGTGCAGAAAGTTCCCAGTAAAGTGCATGCTGTAATCTGTGCCAACTTCTTAAGAGTGTGATTGAGTGGCTTTTAACACATACTGTGTTTGCCAGCTTCAGTTTTTACATTAGATTTTAGTTATTACACTAATTCCTCTATGATGCACTGAAGAGTCACCCTGGGAGGTGTTTAGGGATAAATGATATCACTCTTGCATAACTCTTCTTTCTCTCTTCCTACACTTCATTGTCACACTGTCTGCCAATCAGTCCATGGGTGGTGCTTGTGACAGCCTTTTGCACAATTAGGGTGAAGACACACTGAGCTACTAATAGAAGCTACTTTTTCACGGCTACTAGACTTCAGAAAATAACTTTGCCATAGACAATACTAAGGGGCTGATTTACTAATCCCCGAATCCCAAATGGGAAAAAATCGGATTGGAAACTAACATTTTGCGATTTTTCGTAAATTGTCGCAACTTTTTCGTAGCTATTACGACTTGCTCGTAAATTGTCGCGACTTTTTCATAGCCATTACGACTTGCTCGTATATTGTCGCGACTTTTTCATATTGAGCGCTCGTAAACTGCAGGCAAACCTTTTGCGACTTTGCATGATTTTGGAAGCCTCCCATAGGACTCAATGGCACTCTGCAGCTCCAACCTGGCCCAAGGAAAGTCACGATACTGAAGCTTGAATGAATCCGAAACTTTCGTACTCTGCACGAGGGCTACGAAAAAGTCGCTACAATTTACGAGCAAGTCGTAATGGCTACGGAAAAGTTGCGACAATTTACGAGCAAGTCGTAATGGCTACGAAAAAGTTGCGACAATTAACAAGCAAGTCGTAATGGCTACGAAAAAGTTGCGACAATTTACGAGCAAGTCGTAATGGCTATGAAAAAGTTGCGACAATTTATGAAAAAAAATCGCAAAATACCGATCATTATAAAAAAACGCATTCAGACGCTTTTCGGATGTTCGTGGATTAGTAAATGTGCCCCTAAGAATTGAAAATTATCCGTAAATGATCAGCATTGTCTATTTTAGTAGCCATGACAAGTAGCTGCTACTAGTAACTCTGTGTGTCCTCACCTTTAGGGCTCTGGTACACGGGGAGATTAGTCGCCCGCGGCAAAACTCCCTGCTCGCGGGCGACTAATCTCCCTGAGTTGCCTTCCCTCTGCCATCCCACCGGCGAACATGTAAGTCGCCGGCGGGATGGCAGACGCGGCGAGGCGATTTCGGGAAATCGCCGAAAAAGACTCGTGAGGCTTTTTCGGCGATTTGCGCGAAATCGCGCCGCCGCGTCTGCCATCCCGCCGGCGACTTACATGTTCGCCGGTGGGATGGCAGAGGGAAGGCAACTCGGGGAGATTAGTCGCCCGCGAGCAGGGAGTTTTGCCGCGGGCGACTAATCTCCCCGTGTACCAGAGCCCTTAGGGCTGTGGCACATGGGGAGATTAAATCTCCCTGATATAACATCCCACCGGCGAGAATATAAATCGCCGGTGGGATGGCATACGCGGCGCAGCGATTGTGGTAGTTGCATCTCGAGGCAAATCACCGGCGCCACGTATGCCATCCCACCGGCAATTTACATTCTCGCCAGTGGGATGTCATTTCGGGGAGATTAGTCACCCGTGAAAAGGGAGATTTGTTGCGGGCGACTAATCTCCCCGTGTGCCACAGCCCTTACACACTGGTACAATCTCATTTGCATTTAGTACCCATAGCGTAAACTAGTTCCCACCCTCAAAACAAGTATGGGATCATCTGCTAACAAGGAATACAATTGACAAGAGTTTCCATTAGATTAACCTGTGTACCAGGCAGTTGAACCAGTGCATCCAATATTTTTTATATTTTGCTTAAAAAAATTAGCACTGTATAAAGTAGATAGCTACAACTCAAGCCACATGCAGCATTTAGTTCTGTGCAACTTGATGCTGTGAGTGAGAGCTTTGTAACAAATGTACCCCCTTTCCCATCCAACAAATGTTGATAAAGGATGATGTGTCGAAAGAATATGAGCATCAGGAGAAGCAATACATTTCCAAAAGGGATAGATATGCTTCTTTTGTCAGTCAGTCAAGGAGTTACAGCTTGTAGTACTTAATCTGGAAAGGTATGTATTTCATTGATGAACACATAGTAAAACAGGTGTGTTCATTATGAACAAGTTCTTTACTCAAAAAGCTGGGATCATTTCTGTCTCTCAAGAGGCATTGCCACAGAACAACTGTGCAGCCATTCTGTGTAGATGGAATAAACTCACTGTGTGTATTGTTTGGCCAGCTTTAGGTCATATTTAGATGGCTTTTGTGCTTGTATGTGGGTAGGGATCTTATTACTGTGTGCAGAATGGGCATACAGCGTTTACCATAGCTGCTTTTTACACCAACATTTTCTGATGTTTATGAGAACATATATAGGCATTTTTTTCTTGGCAGTAACAGCCTGTATGTTGTAAACCTACTTAAAACAAACTAGTAAATGCATGTAAAAATTTATTTTTACATTTATTTTTAATTTCAATTTGTTTTTATTTTTTTGGGTTTTGCTTCTTATACTCAATGATTTAAACACAATCCCCTTAAATTTTGCATTCTAGTTATACCCATCCTTGGATTTTTTTGGAATGTGCCTACCATAAGAATGCATTTGCATGTCATAATCTAACTACTCTGGCCAAATTGCAGAAAAGCCTGTCAGAGTCAAAGGGGAAATTGCAGCCGCTTTGGGGTACTTGGTCAAGCACAGTTCAGTCAGTTTCTACCAGCCTGTGTTACTGTTAGTGCCAGTGTACACTGTGCTACTAATCAATTTGACTAGAACACATAATTGTTTTAGATTTACCCCAATACAGCAGAATCCTATTTTGCATAATAAATTTGAGTAAAAACAGCAAAGTTGCATTATCTGTGGCCAAAAATTTGGTATAGAGTTGTCTTTCATTTTATGTAGACGTGCTTGGATATAGGAACCAAATACTCATACCTAAGAATTTGTCCATCCACGTGTATTGCACATTTTACAAATATCCAAAGAATACCCGCAAGGTCATGTTGCCAATGAGCCAATGTTAGGCCCTCGCTTCAGGTGGTACCAGAGGTAGCAAATAGCCATTGTTAAGCCACAAAATGTCTCTTAGCTCAGTAAGTGCAATTGTGATATGGTCCCCTTTTTCCTGTTTAGAGTAGAAGAGAAGTAAGTATAAGGTTAGAGGGTGGTGGCATTGCCAGAATTGCACCTGATTATCTCTGAATCTTGTGCTGTTTACATTTAACATGATGTAATTGTGAACAGACAAAATGAAAATCTCTAGCATTAATAATTTATTTTTTGGATTTGTTTTTGAGTACACACTTCTAGTCAGGATGCATAACCCTTTGTATTCTGATCAGTATAGTAAACCTGTCTACGCTTGTATCCACCCATACATATATGCATATTTAGATTTTCCCATTATTTATCTGCACAAGCTTTATTTATGAAGGGTGTAACTGCATGTTTTGCAGCAACGACAGAGTATGTCGATGACCTCATTTTTGCTTTAATACCGCCCTGCGTGACATTAACTCTGTCTCTGCGAAAACAATCTGTAACCAGACGAGTTTCAGGATGCGAAATCTTTCTGTCCCCTCGTGCCACTCCTTATGTGTAGTGAGATGTATGAATTCTCAAAACTTGTATTTCCAGTTTTTAGTGTGGCTGATGCAATGTTATCTTGGCCCCAGGCATGGCATGAATATACAGGGTCATTCTTTACTAGAAATCAATTTAAAATGTATTGCAAAATTTTTTTTATTTTTTTTTTTTACTGTCCCTGAGGGAGTGAACACTGCATTAATGTTTTTTGTTTTTTTTAAGGGATACTCTTATCCTGTAATGCTAATGGAACAAGATTAGCTCTGCCTTACCCCCCTTATTAGTGAATACCTGCTCAGAGAACATTATAGTAACTGAGCTAAAACTCAACACTTCCCACTGGCACTGTGTAAATAAATGATGATTAATTAACTAAAGGTCCCCATACACGGGCCGATCGTAGCTGCCGATATCGGTCCCTTGGACCGATTTGGCAGCTAATCGGCCCGTGTATGGGCAGAACCGAGCGGCCTGGCCTACCGATATCTGGCCTGAAATTGGGCAGATCTCGATCGGCCAGGTTCGAAAATACAGTTAGATCGGGGACTGCATCGGCTCGTTGATGTGGTCCCCGAACCGACTGCCCCATGGCCGCAAATGTAATTCGATCGTTTGGCCCCAGATTATTTTTTTTTTTTTAGCTACTTGCTACCCGATATCGCTCACCCATAGGTGGGGATATCGGTGAAGATCTGCTCGTTTGGCGACAGCGCCAAGCGAGCGGATCTTATAGTGTATAGGGACCTTTACTTGTAGAGTGGAATCAGGACTGGTGACTGCTTCTGTTTTTTTTTTTTAATGTTCTTTTTTTTAATGTTCGACAAGCACAATAAACTGCTACCCTGTAGTTTGTGGTGCAGGCTGTGAATTGTAGCCGACTTTATATGATATTCCAGGGTGACTGCAATATTCTCCTTTAGGCTAATGCCACTTGAAGTGTATGGCACATATTTTTGGCAAGATGAAAACCACATGCCGAAAATACGCTGCTACCTGTGCCTGCACCCAAATGAATTGAATATGCTCTGGTGCAGGCACATGTAGCCGATATCAGCATAAAGATGCGCCATAATCTATATGTGACAGTAGCTTAAAGCTGCAGTAAAAGTAGCTTGCATCCAACTGGGGCGTGCTGCATGACATATAGCCTATGACCTGACTATGGTGCTTTGGCTTCACGTACAAGAGTAAAGTATCCCATTTTCCTGGACACGTTTTCATTTTTCTTTTGCGTTATTGCTAGGAAAATATTGATATTTCCATTACTTTGGGCCCTATTATACTAGCTCCAGCCAAGTAGAGATTTTTAGGTTTCTGAAAGCTTAAATTCTCTTCAATCTAAATGGATCTCAAAGATAACTGGAGTGGATTGTTATCACTGTAATGACATCAGATTTGTTTGCCTCTCCTTTCGTGTTACTACCGCCCCTCCAATGGCCTTGCATGTTTGTTACATTCTCCTTCTCTCCCCAGCTCAGTGTACCTTTCTTTTTTGTTTTAACAGTACAAAGAATCAGATATGTACAAGCAGCTGCTGATTTGCAACTCCTAGCAGCCAGTTGTTTCAATTTCTGAATAATGCCCTCTACAGGACATTGCATATGCTTGGCACAGTTTTGTGTTCCTGTTTCTGGGTAGTCTTTGACAAGGTTAGGGGAGTTTTTGTGCATGCTAAACTCTTCATGTGAAGTGCTGCAGTCTTGTTGGAGAGGTGAGTTCTGCATAACTTGTATTTTCTGATTAAATCCAGCAACAGTTTCCCTCGCAGCTGAGACAAATGAATGGCAACATGCACAAAGCCAGTGTCAGATACCTCAAATTTGGCCCCAAGCTGAGCAAAATGAGAGATGAAATCAACTGTTTATGTTCAATTTTAAAGTTTGAATGCAGTAGTCATAGAAAAGCACTATTGCTTGCAATAGCAAGCCCCACAATATCTTAACTCAAGCAGCTCATGAGACTCCGTGATGATCTTTTCCAATTTAAGGGTGAAGACACACTGAGCTACTTAGTAGCAGCTACTTGTCACGGCTACTAAATGCCAGAAAATCCCCTGCCATAGACATTACTGAGAATTGCCTCTGCTAAAACACACGTAGAGACAATTATCAGTAAATGATCAGCATTGTCTCTTTTAGTAGCGGTGACAAGTAGCTGCTACTAGTAGCTCTGTGTGTCTTCACCCTAAAACTCTCCAGAATTTGCGGAACAATGCATGCCCATGATCATTCTAGGGTTGCCACCTTTTCTGAAAAAAACAAAAAACAAATTGTGGCCTTGCAGTCTTATAATTTTTCCCCTATTAATAACAATCAAAGCATCAAGCATAATTTTGACTGGCCAGGTGTTATTGCTAAATAACCCAAGACTATGCCAGTCATAAAATCACAAAAATTTGGGACTGTTATGGGGGGTGACAGTTAGACCAATTTCAGCTTCCAAGGGAAGCTGGAAAAAATTAGAGAAAATCCCACTCCTATGTATAAAACAATGGAAGTGAGTGTGAGGAGAGACACTTACCTAATAGCCAGATGTGAACCATTCTCTTTCATTTATACATTAAGTTGGCATTTGTTCAAGCTGCCAGTGGGGGGGGGGGGGGGGGGCATTCATTTTTGTACTTCTTAATTAGCGCAACATTACAGTATCCTTCTCTTATTTCCATAGAGGTAATCTATTCTTATCATCTTTTTATATACCAATGACAGGATAAAATAGGCTTTGTAGTGAAGTGGTTCTTACAGTGTAATTTCCTTATAGCTGACACACCTATGCCTGCCTTCACTAGAACCAGCTATATCTTGTTTAAAATATTGGGCTGTGCTGTCATGCAACGCTTCATATACTAGTAAAGGTGCCCAGTGTAAACAGATCTCCCCAGCATTAAGCTGGCCATACACGTGGCGATCTCACGATGTTTCGTACGACCGTCGGTCGCACGAAACATCGTCAGATCCGCCACACACCATTCAGGGCTGAATCGGCAGGTAAGGAGGTAGAAACAATAGGATTTCTACCTCCTTCTGCCGATTCAGCTCTGAAGGGAGAATTTTGGTCAGGCGCCTTCTATGGCGCCCGATCAAAATTTTCTAACTTGGCCGATCGGCGAGCCGACCGATTTCAGCAGCTTCCTGCGATATCGGTCGGCTCGCTGACATGCCATACACGCACCGATTATCGTACGAAACGAGGTTTCGTACGATAATATCGGTGCGTGTATGGCCACCTTTAGTCTCTTAGTTATCAATTAGTGTGGGGGTAGTATTGTCATAAATGTAATTGCCTTTTTCCACTGATGTCATTAATTGGTTCTGTATGCAATAATGATTGCTTGTGGACAAACCAGTTGCTATGAAGTGGCAAGACAAAGCTTACAGAAGTTGGTACATATTCTCAACAACTTGGAGGATATGACCTTATATGATTTAGCTTGCTCTTATGTACAGAAACATTATTCTGTATTTAGGAAGCGGGCGTAAACCCTAAATTTTCCTACCATGTATATAAGTTGGGCACTTTTCCCCACCCAAATGGCATAATTTGTACTGTATATATCCCCTCCATTCGACAACACAGTTTCCTTAAAACAAATAGCAGCTTTTACTCAGTGACCTTTTTTCCACTGACACATCATCAGAGGTAGAGCAGCGTTTCTGTGGGAACCAGCTATCTCTTCCCTGGTGGCTAGACTGGAGGGTGAGTGTTTACTTATCTGGGCTGAAAAGATTTACTTCCTTAGCTCATACCTCCCAACATTTGAGAAATGCAAAGAGGGACAGAAAGAAATGCTGCGCGTAATTTTGTAACCACGCCCATTTTTGTAACCACATCCCCTAAATTTCACTCCCATTTTACAAAATTTGGCAGGTTATGTAAAGTTTGAACACTTTCCGGGGGTTTTGGGGTCTTGTTTTGTATGTTTTTACAGTTTTGCTAATGAAGGTGAAGTTGCCCTTTAAACTGCAAGTCTCCATTGCCCCAGGAGACCTGTTTAGCTTATTAATTACAGTTGTATCTAAGTGCAGGTGTTGAGTATTCTGGGCTCTATGCCCAAGCTGAAAAACGCTTGCCGAGAATACGCTCCTACACTTGAAAATCGTCTTACCTGTGTCTGCGCCCGAAAGTATTGAATATGCTCGGCACATGTAGCCGATATCCGGCGAAGTCTGTGTGCCTGAGCTTATTTAATGCTTTAGGGTATAGGCACAGGTAAGAGGATTTTCAAGTGTTGGCTTGTCAAGAATACTCTCCATGTGGCATTAGCCTTAGGTTTGAGAAACTTTGTAACTTTTTTGGTGTTTAGTGCAGGAGATCAAAGGGAAGTTAGGGAATTTTCAGAGATAAATCTTCATTATTGTGGGCAACTTAATCTCCCCGACATGCCATCCCACCGGCAAAAATGTAAATCGCCAGTGGGATGGCATACGCGTTGCTTCAGTTTTCTGAAGTCGCCCGAAGTTTCCTTGCCAGGCAATCAAATTGATGCGTATACCATCCGGGACTGCAGGCTGAGCTGTTAAAATCGGGACTGTCCTATGAAAATTGGGCCAGTTGGGAGGTATGCCTTAGCATGCCAGTAGCCAACAGCCAAAGTAAATTCCTGAGGGAATGGGCTGAGTGGGTTAGAGGAAGAGATGGAATCATAAAGGATTAAGGGTGATACTGCAGCCTTACCATTAAACTTTGAACAACCAGAGTGGAAAGTGTTTAAAGATTTCAAGGTGGCTGTTCTTTTTTTGAGGGGTTTACGTGTCCTTAAATATGTTTTGCTCTCCGCTTAATGTCATTTAACTAATATTCAGCACTAGTTTATTTGCAGAAATTGAGATATTAAAGGGATTCTGTCGTGATTTTTATGGTATACTTTTTATTTCTAAATTACACTGTTTACATAGCAAATAATTCGCTTTACCATGTCATTCTTAAATCAACAAATGTATTTTTTAACTGTAATATTGGTGTTTAGGCGCCATCTCAGTGCATTATGCCTGAGCTTTCAGAAGGAGCCAGCGCTACACATTAGAACTGCTTTCAGGTAACCTATTGTTTTTCCTACTCCTATGTAACTGGAGAAGTCCCAAGCCTGACTTGGATTTCTTACTATCGAGTGCTATTCTGATATCTACTGGGAGCTGCTATCTTGCTCCCTTTCCATTGTTCTACTGATCGGCTGCTGGGAGGGGGGGTTATAGCACTCCAATTTGCAGCTCAGCAGTAAAGTGTGACTGAAGTTTATTAGAGCACAGGTCACACGGCAGTAGAAAGTTAAAAAAAAAAAAAAAAAATCACAGTACATAAATGCATCAGTACGTAAATGCATTTTTTAGGCATGACATGGCATGGCCTCTTCTCTTTCTCATCTGCTGATGCATCGTTTTTACTAGCCAGCATGGTATGTCGGGAAATGGTTATGTAATACCTGTCCTATCAAAACTGGCTTATTTGCTACCTGCTGTGCAAGCAAACCCTATAGTCCAAATGCAGTTTGCATGGCTGCTTCTCAGCAGCTTATTTATATAAACTGGAAGTGTTTCTGAAGCAAATACACACTTACTACCAGTGCAGTGGTATAACAGCATTATATTTACAAGTAAAATTTGTTTTGGTGACACCGGTCCTGTAATACAAATAAAAATAAGTTAAATTTGTTGTTTAGTTACTCTCACTGCCTCTTTCTAATTGGGTATATTTATTAGCAGGCTTTTTGCTTGATTGACAGAGGGGATATGCTCTGTATTTAAATGAATGATCTGAAATAGAAGACTAGAAAACCCCCTTTGGTCACTACCACTGAAACCTTGTATTTAAATCATCACCTTTACCATAATTTTTTCACAATTATTTCTCCTTGTTTCTATCAATATATTCATTCCTATATGAATGATTATTCGATTATTCAGCTGAATGAGCTGGTTCTGTGTGCCCTCTACAGTACATTGTTTTTGCCATACATTTTGTTCTGTTTAATCTTTCTTCATGTATTCAACATATAACTTAGAGCAGCTACACATCTCCTCACTGGTCCCTACTAAGGTTAATGGGAATATGAAGAAAATGCTTGTATACATGTTTTTCACGCATGCATTGACGTTTTCAGGTGGCAGTCACATAAAAATTGCCTGTATCAGCAGTTTGAGATATTTCCCAATGACACTATTAGTATGGTATTTCGAGACTGCATTTTGAGAATGAAAAATATGCAAAAGCAAATTGCTGTGTTTGTTTTTATGCTTAAAACAAGTAAAGGGCACAAGATCTTGATGGTACATAAACAAAATAGTTTCTACTTACAAGAATTTTGTCAGAAAAATTGTCAAGAAAGTACATGGTTGCATTTCTTTACTCAGTAGATTTGCTAAAAATATGCAATTGTTGTAGAAAGGCATCAACACTGAAGCTGTTTTATATCACTGTGCTTTAACTTTTTAGAAACATTGGAACCCTAAAAGTATGAATAACTTGAGTTATACCTGTATTTACTTAGAGCTTAATCTCTCCCTTTTTATCCTTCTGTGTTTCCATCCCTAAACAGTAGAAATACTAATGTTTGGATGCTTATTGACAAGCATTTTATGTGCTAGTCACTGGCTCTTTATTTAGAGGGCTGAAACAGACAGGCACAATGTGGTACAGGTATGGGACCTATTCAGAATGCTCGGGACCTGGGGTTTTCCAGATAAGGGATGTTTCTGTAATTCGGATCTCCTACCTTAAGTCTGCTAAAAACATTATGTAAACCGTAATTAAACCCAATAGGATAGTTTTGCATCCAATAAGGATGTATTCTATCTTAGTTGGGATCAAGTACAAGGTACTGTTTTATTATTACAGAGAAAAAGGAAATCTCATTAAAAATGTGAATTGTTTGATTAGAATGGAGTCTATGGGAGTCTATTTGGAACTTTCTGGATAGTGGGTTTCCGGATAAGGGGTCCCATACCTGTATCTGCACCATGCTGAGTTGTACATGCTCATGGCCCTAAACAAGATGTTCAGTTGAATATAGTTTTTATTATGGTTATTATATTTCCATTGCAATGTGACTGCATTTGTTGGTATTCTTTGATAAGGTTGTTATACACTTCCTGTGGATAAAGCACATCCCTCAGCATGGTGATGTATAACCCCATGTATGCAATATCAATTTTTTTGCAAGTTACCATGCATTGCTGGGTAGAAACACAACAACTGGCTATAATAGATGGATCTTTTTCTTCAGTATTGTGTGTACTTATTCAGTTTGCATATATATTTGTATAATGCTTTATTTTAGGTGGCTGTATAATGTAGTCAAATTATGATGGTTTTATGGCCTTGATATTTAGTATCTGTGTGTTTTGCTTTCTTCAGATGAAAGAGAAGCTGTGCAGAAGAAGACATTTACTAAATGGGTCAACTCTCACTTGGCGAGGGTCACCTGTAGAATTTCTGATCTCTACAATGATTTACGAGATGGACGGATGTTAATTCGACTGTTAGAAGTGCTATCTGGAGAGCAGCTGGTGAGTGATGGCCTGGTACATGCCATAATCGCATGATGCTGAACTTCTAATTAGTGCTTGATATTTTAATTTGTACTGAATATATTTCAATTAATTTGCAGCCAAAACCCACAAAAGGTCGAATGCGAATCCACTGTTTGGAAAATGTAGACAAAGCCCTTCAATTTTTAAAAGAGCAGAAGGTACATTTGGAGAACATGGGATCACATGACATTGTGGATGGAAACCATCGATTAACCCTAGGGTTAATCTGGACTATTATTTTAAGGTTTCAGGTAAATAACTATACTTAAGACATTCCTGGCTTTGCTACAAACGAATTTGTTTTTTTCACAAAACCATCTAGACTTCAATGGAACACAGAGATGGTGAAGATGTTCCTAGCCTGAGAAAAAATAAACATCTATAGCTTCACTTAGCTTTAAAGCTCTTGTTTTTCAGCAGTTTTCAGAATCTGCCGATACAGCCAAATAAAGCTATGAAACAAGACTCAACAGATTTATCCCATTAAACAAGACGCAACTCCAAAGTTAGCTTAATCATAGCTCTCTACTTAGAAATATGTAGGAATCCTGTAACATATAAAGCAAGCCAAGTTACGTCTATAGAAGTATTTTTAGAAAATATCCAGAATTGCTTCCCCTTCATTATAATGACAGTGGCCTTTAGCCTGCATGCTATGCACCTTTGGGTCAGGCAGTTGGTTGCTCAAAGATGCTCTGGTTATTGTTTTTGAGGGCCAATTGCTCCATCAGTCAAGAAAATTGCTTTTACAATAAATAGAAAGCAGTTTTGGACATTTAGTTGTCCACCCCGCAAAATTACTAATTGCTCAGGTGGCAATATGCCCAAATCCCTGCCTGTGTCATTACCCCTACTATAGATTACATAAATCATCTCCAATGAAGCTAAAGGTGCTGCTATTTAAGTCAATATGCATAGCAAATAACAAATAAACTGGTGTCTTACATCTGAATTCCTGACTATTAAAGGTTATATTGGTTATATTGAAGGTTGCATTTCTGATAAATTTAGAATTTATTTTGCGCTATGGCAATTTTTTCAGATCCAAGATATCAGTGTAGAGACAGAAGATAATAAAGAAAAGAAGTCTGCTAAAGATGCCTTACTGCTTTGGTGCCAGATGAAGACTGCTGGGTGAGTTTTTTTTTTCTTTAAGATGAAATTTGCACTTGAAGGCAGATTTGAAAATTTTGAAAATTGAAAACATCTCCATTGAAAGAGCACATGCAGAAAAAAGTTGTGGAAAGTCATGAAAACTGTGACTTTTTTGACTTGTGACATGATGCCAGTCGACAAAGGGGCTACCAAATAGCCACTAACAGCCTTTATTTGGCACCCCAGGTAATCATTTTATGCTTGTGTTGGTCCTCAAGACTTTTTACATTTGAATGTGGTGGGTAAAAAAGGTTAGGGACCTCTGCCTTATAATATAAAAATAATAATAAAAATTGCACATACTAAATACTTTTTTTTTTTTTTTTACTTTATAGGTATCCAAATGTCAATGTTCACAACTTTACCACCAGCTGGCGAGATGGACTTGCGTTTAATGCCATTGTACACAAGCACAGGTCAGTGTCCATGGAGTAAAGTGTTGGTGTGGTTTATAGAAATACAGAAGGCAATAATAAAGTTATAAAGTTATGTTTATGGGCATTGAAACCTGAAAACTGTTACAGGATATCCAAGCAAAAGAAAAAAAAAAAAGAAAACATGTATGAAGAGATTACATTTAGTTTTATCCATGTTTGTATTAAGGAGATCTCCTTATTTGGTGTGCAAATCAGTAAAAATCTTTAAATTACCTTAATTGCCATTTTTATTTCTAGAGATTATACACTGAAGTAGCTTTGAAGTGTAAATAATTGCTACGTATATCATTCCTCTCATGCTCCTAGAACAAAGTATTATATAATGTATCAATAGATGTATATAAACTGTTTTTTGTTTTTTTTTCATATCCCAGACCAGATATAATTGACTTTGACACACTGAAGAAGTCTAATGCACACCACAACCTCCAGAATGCCTTCAATGTAGCTGAAAGAGAGTTAGGTCTTACTAAACTTCTGGATCCTGAAGGTATGGGCTCATAGGATATTTCTTAGTAATGCTTGATGAATCTAGATTTTAATCAATGCTTGGCACTTTTCATATATTATTCATATATCATATATTAACCTATAGATTTTTAAAATGAAAATAGTTTCACTTTTTTTTTATTAAACTAATATATCATCTTTAACAAAAATCACATCTCTTCCTCACTGATAAGCAGAGGCAGAATATAGTTAAGTTAATCAGAGTTCGAAAAGGGGGAAATGCCTTTCCTTTGTTTCCCTGCAGTCCTAATCTGCTCCGTTTAAGAGCTGAGGTTGCTATGTTGTGTACATGCAGCACCCTAAGGAGCTGCACAATCAGAATTCCTTTAAGGTACGCTGTCATCAAAAAAGCCGAAACACCTTGGTGATTTGAGCCTGAAAATGTAAAATGTTTTGTCAAGCCTCTCATAAGCTATTTGTTTCTGTTTGCTCTGTTACACTAGCTGATCCTCACGGGTCATGGTTGGTACTATACTCTTAAGGTGGCCATACCTGCTAAGATCTTCTCCTGATATCCCCACTTACGGGTGGGTGACATCAGGCTGAATGGCCCTGGGGCCATTAGAACAACGGGTATAGGCGTCTGTCGCTTCAGGGACTGCATCAACGAGCCGATGCAGTCCCTGATCTGACTAATTTTCAAACCTGCCCGATCAAGATCTTCCTGATTTCAGGCCAGATGTCAGCAGCTTGAATTGGCCCGTGTATGGCCACCTCAACTAAAGGTGGAAGGGGGGTTCATTACTGCCAGGCAGATGAACTGTTCCTAGACAAAGAATAATACAGCATTTGGCCCACAAAAGTGTAACTGCACTTTAAAGGGGCCACATCCAGCCTAGCATCTTCTTTTAACAATGAACCTTACCTACCCCAAACCCATGCATCAGATCAGGTTGTATTGTATAACACAATAAATATTGCTAGGTTAGTTATTTACCGATATACAAATAAATGTGATACCTTATCTATATTTGTCTGCCTTCCTGGGCACAGAACAGAATACAGAAGTTCACCCCTGGAAACTTTTCAACACATTTGCATTCTAGAACAAGCATGGATTAATAAAAGAGTAATAAAAGAGTAAATGTTGATAAGATATGCAAGTTGGCACTGTGTAAGAAACAAATTGGTAAGCTAGACACCTTTTTCTCTGACATATCTCATTATATTTTCAGATGTTAATGTGGATCAGCCTGATGAGAAATCCATCATAACCTATGTGGCCACATTTTATCACTATTTTTCCAAAATGAAAGCCCTAGCTGTGGAAGGAAAGCGTATTGGAAAGGTAAATATGACCGCAAAATGGTCAGTCTTGCCCTGATTACTGGTCTGAGTGAATTGGGAGGAAAACCCAATAGCATTTAATTGTAATGGTCTTTGCCTCACTCTGCTGGGGAGTAATAATCAAATGAATACCTTTGTAGAAGGAGGGGAAAGTCCTCCAATAGAAATATCATCTTACATTTCTTATAGGGGAAGCAAACACTTTGTTTAGGGAAAAAATTATGCTGTTATGAGCTCTGTTAAATCAGGGGCATGTACAGAAAACAGGCTGGAATAGCAGCTGCAGTTGGAACCTCAATGGCAATATCAGAATGACCCCACAGACAGCTGTTTTTTTTCACGCACTTTACTGCGTGGAATGTAAGGATATCTATATGTTTGACCATTGAATATGCTGATCGGCTGTAGCATGTACATCTTCTATCAGCATAAATATATAATACAAATTTATTTATCCTCTTTATAGGTACTTGACCAAGCTATTGAAGCTGATCAGTTAATTGAGAACTATGAAGGACTGGCATCAGAACTCCTGCAATGGATTGAACAGATGATCATTACTCTCAATGACCGAAAACTGGCAAACTCTCTAAGTGGTGTTCAGAACCAGCTGCAGGCCTTCAACACCTACAGGACTGTAGAAAAGCCGCCCAAGTAAGTTTCTTCACTTATAACTAGATCCTGGGGGTGCTGTGTAAAAGTGTTCTCTAACTGTTACCATTCAAAAAGGATCCGAATATTCACTGGGAATAATAGATCACTTTTATTTTTGCACCATCAGAAGTGTGCTCTATAACCTATGTATTTCAGCAATAGCAGGGAGCTGTTTCTATGCCTGCCACTAACTTATTACTCAATGCACACCTATTCAAAAAGTAAAGGAAGCAAATCGTATGTTAACATATGAAATGTTTATAAACAAGAGACTCACACTTCAGTGCATATAGTATTCATACCACCAGTTAGCCTTAAAGGACATGTAAACCCTACATTTTCCTACAATGTATATCAGTTGGGCAGGTCTCCCCCACCTAAATGGCATCATTTGTACTGCATAAATCCCCTTCGTTTGCCTGGACCATTACATTTTCATAAAACAAATAGCAGCTTTCACCCAGCAGCCATTTTTCCTCTGATACATCATCAGTTACATTTAAATCTGCAAACAGCATACACACACAAAGACCCTTATTCAGCATAAATTCCATCAAGGATCAAGGCTCACACAGGCAGAACTGTCTTTGATAGAAGTTCTACTGTTTTTGAGCACTGTGATGGTTAAGTTGAGCTCAGGAGAGGAGGTTAGGAGTTGAGTTTCTATGGGAACCAGCAATATGCCATCTCTACATTGGCTGCTAGACTAGAGGGTGTGTTTAGTAATCTGAGCTTAGAACAACTGAGCATGCCCAGGAGCCAACAGCCAAAGCAAATTCCTGAGGGAGGGGGCCGAGTGGGTTACAGGAGGAGAAGGAAATCCAAGTGATTAAGGGGATGTTGCAGCCTTACTATTTGGACAAACAGAATGGCAGGTATTGAAGGATTTCAAAGAGGCTGTTCACTGATTAAATTTTTGTGTGTGGGGTTTACATGTCCTTTAACACAACAGAACAGATATAGAAAAAGCAGACACGTGGATTGAGAAAACCCCAACGTTTCAAAACCAAGTCTTTTTTCAAGGGCCCTAGGGCCAAACTAGCGAATTAGCCTATCGCTGATAGTTGGGCATATCGGGAGAAGATCTGCTCGCTTGCCATTCTCGCCAAACAAGCGGATTTTCCAGTGTATGGCCACCTTAAGAATTGTAGCAAGTAACAAGGCGCACTCCTTATAGTTAACTTATAACATGGATGCCATACAGAGACATTATGCAAATCTAGTAACATAAACAAGATACATAATTCCTATTGGTTCAAACACAAAAGGTTAGCTGAGGCCTGCCAATAACACCAGACAACCTGTTGCTGTTTTTACTACAACTCCAATTACTCTAGTACACAGTCACTTTCTCATTGGTTATCTTGTCCCACCCATTCAAACATTATTTTGACTGGCAGTCATCTTTAATGTATTCTTTGCTTACTGTACAAAAATGTATGTACAATAAGATTTATATATTTTATTATTACATAGGGGAGCAGTAATGACTGTACAATTATGTACACATTGTATTGTTAAGGCATATTTTGATACAGAACGATGGCTTTCATTCTCCAAGATTTTGCACGTGATGACTAATTAGCCCCTGATAATGGTGCAGTTTAGTGTTGATACTACCGCTATTTTTTACATAATAACTGTATTCCTGATAAAGGAATTTTGGAACGCCACCCTAAAATATTGCCACATAAAGCAAATTTATTAGGCAGATTTATTCCCTTGCATCATAGCATTTTTGAATGTGTGTTCTGGATCTAAAATTAAGCTCCTTATTTGCCTTGAGGGAAATCTGGCCTTAAGACAATCCTTTAATTGTTTGGTCGGTGTTGATTTTCCTGTTTTGTTTGTGTGTCACAGGTTCACAGAAAAGGGCAATTTGGAAGTTCTTCTCTTTACCATACAGAGTAAAATGAGAGCTAATAATCAAAAAGTGTATACGCCCAGAGAAGGAAAGCTTATATCTGATATAAACAAGGTAAGAATATTGATTAAGGGCTCCACTGTTAAACATTCCCTCGTCAAATTGCTGTTTCATTAGTTAGTTGGATTTTGTTAATATAGTGCAGGAGGCCCTGATATATATCTACTAGGAGATTTTTTAAAACACAATTTTTTAAGTGCGTATGAATATTTCATAATGCAATGGGGATGAAAATGTGTTTCATTTACCAGGACCTGCCACTGCTGGGAATGGTGGGAGGTTGCTTTAAGGGTTGTAGAACCCATAAGTAATAAATGTGGGTTCGAAGCACAGTGTTATTTTTAATCATATTCATTATTACTTTCTTTCAGGCATGGGAGCGACTAGAAAAGGCAGAGCATGAACGTGAGCTTGCCCTTCGCAATGAACTTATACGCCAGGAAAAATTAGAGCAGTTGGCTGCACGATTTGACCGTAAAGCAGCCATGAGGGAAACCTGGCTAAGTGAAAATCAGAGACTTGTAGCTCAGGTGATATTTCACATTTCTAATTTACCTGTTTTATTTTGGGTAGCGATATACATGCATACTGTGTTCTGTTTAGGGAAGGAACATTGTGTTTAATTCATTTAGAAGCACCTTTCAAAGTTAATGCATGTCTCCTAAAAGGTCAGTCATTAAATAGTTTGTGATTCTTTCCAGGATAACTTCGGTGTGGACTTAACTGCGGTGGAGGCAGCGCTACGGAAACATGAAGCTATTGAAACTGATATATTGGCTTACAGTGAGCGCGTGCAAGCAGTGAATGCAGTGGCTGATGAGCTGGAAGCAGAGAATTACCATGATGTCCGGAGGATTTTGGCTCGGAAGTGCAATGTGATTCGTCTCTCTGATTATTTAAGAGAGCTTGTCACTGCCAGGAGGCAAAGGCTTCATATGAACCTAGAATTGCAGAGGATGTTCCAGGATTTACATTATCTCATGGACTGGACTGAAGATATGAAGGTATCTGTATGGATAGTGGTTGTTGGCTATAGTTATAGTGCTGTGATCCCCAACCAGTGTCTTGTAAGCAACATGTTGCTCACCAACCCCTTGAATGTTGCTCTTAGTGCCCCCAAACCAGGTAGCTATTTTTTGATTCTTGACTTGGTAGCAATCTAGTGTGCATAGAGGCTACCTAATAGCCAATCTTAGCCCTTATTCGGCACCTCCATGAACTTTTATGATGCTTGTGTAGCTCTCCAAGTCTTTTTACATTTGACTGTGGCTCACGAGTAAGAAAGGCTGTAGATCACTGCTATAATGAAAAGGCAGAGCTTAGAAGTCTTACTGGGCTGCCAGATTGGGGCCTGACAATTCAGGAGAGCAGGTTACTGATGGTTTGACTTTTGGTCATTTTGGGATGTGTAGTTTAAGTATTTGTTTGAAAGATATGAGCTCTCTCAGAGTTTGGGTATGGACCTGAGAAGACCCTTTTGCGTTGTGTCTTCCTCCAAGTTTTATTACGCTGGGCATATCCTAAGGCTACATAGAAAAAATTATTTAACTGCCTTTTTACTGCATAAGAAAGAGCCATAGCCTAGATTGCTGTGTGCGTTTTTTTCTTTTATATTGTTTTTTTTGCTGTGTTTCAAATCCCTCTTGCTCTTTTTTTTTTTTTTTTTTTAGGGCCGTCTGCAGTCAGAAGATTATGGCAAGCATCTTCATGGCGTGGAAGACCTTCTCCAGACTCACACTCTTGTGGAGGCAGACATTGCAGTTCAGGCAGAACGTGTGAAATCAGTTACAGCTGTAGCTCAGAAATTTATGACAGAAGATGAAGGTAATCATTTGGGGATTTAGACAAGCAAATTAACAAAATTATGGTAGAAGTATGTATCATAGAAATATTCAGGTAGCGTATCCATTATCCACAAATCTCTGATAAGGCTCTTCTTGTTCTATTAGAACTATGCATAAAATACATTAAATACATTGAGAAGCCATGAGAACATTAGCCCCAAATACTTTAAATACAATTATTTCTAACACTCCAGAACCTTTCCAAAAATCTGATTTCCTGAGGGCTGGCAAAGATTTCAGCATTGTAGGGTTCAGAACAATTTTAGAAATTGTATGCATTGGTAAACATGCTAACTAGCCCCACCTAGTGGTAGACATGAGATTGGTACACAAGCAGGCGAAAACCCTGTTTAGCTATTATGAGAAGGAGAAACAATAGCGTATCTGAAAGCAGTACTAATGTGTAGCACTGGCTCACTCTGAAAGCTTAGAATCACACACAATACACTTAGATAGCTGCCTACACATCAATATTACAACTAAAAAAATATATTTGTTGGTTCAAGAATAACAATTTAAATGGTAGAGTAAATTATTTGCTATGTTAACATTGCATTTAATTTTATTTGACTTGCCTTTTTGGAAAATATACATTAATATTTGATTGTGGGCACAATTGGTCAAAAGGAAATAATAAATGATATTATTTAATAAAAATATTAAGCATGCCAGACAAGTTAAAATGTGTTATTGTTCATAGTTAATGGCTTCACATGTTTTTTGCTTTGCAAAGTCCAACCCTGGATGTGCATTATAGCCAGAGAAGGCAGAAATTGGCAACCATATTGGCTCTATTACTCATAGAATTTACTCTACCAAAATGTTGACTGCAAAGATGGTCTACAGTGTCTGCATTCTGTGGCTGTGATTGGTAGGTGCAATCACTGTGCAGTTCACTGGCTGCCATGGGGACAGGCTTTTGGGCCGCATAACTTCTCTTGATTTGTTTTGTCGTTTTAAAGTGCCATGGTAAAATCAAGGATCTTTATTTATGTACATTTATTTGTAGGCTACAAGCCTTGCGACCCAGAGCTAGTGCGCAACCGGGTGCATCTCTTGGAACAGCGCTATGCAGAGCTGTGTAATCTTTCTGCGGCTCGGAGATCAAAGCTGGAAGAATCCCGCCGTCTCTGGAAATTTTTCTGGGACATGGGAGAGGAGGAAGCCTGGATCCGTGAGCAGAGTAGATTACTACTTTCTGATGACTATGGGAAAGACCTTACCAGCTCACTTAGGTTGATCAGCAAGCATAATGCCTTCAGAGGTGAGATGAGTGGACACCGTGGGCCGTTGCAGCAGACTGTGGCTGAGGGTGAGGAACTAATATCCAAAGGTCACTTTGGTGCAGGAGAGATTGAGGAAAGGATAAAAGAAGTGAAAGGCCAGTGGACAGAGATGGAGGCCTTAGCTGAAGACAGGGAAAGGAGGCTAAGAGAGGCCTACAGCTATTATCAGTTTCAAGCTGATGCCAATGATGCTGAGGCTTGGATCCTGGACACTTTACGCCTTGTTTCTACCAGTGAAGTAGGACATGATGAGTATTCCACACAGACACTGGTGAAAAAGCACAAAGAAATAGAAGAGGAGATCCTTAGCCACCGACCAGCTATTGATGCGCTGCATGAACAGGCCCGTGGCCTTCCACCTGCTTACTCTCATTCACCTGAAGTTGATGGAAGGTTACCAGCCCTGGAGCAGCGCTATGAGGAATTGGTGGCTCTTGCTGCTCACCGCAAGCAGGCTCTGCAAGATTCTCTGGCTCTTCATAAAATGTTTAGTGAAGCTGATGCTTGCCTTTTGTGGATTGATGAGAAAGAACAGTGGCTTAATGTCACAGAGATTCCAGAAAAACTTGAGGACCTAGAAGTAGTTCAACAAAGGTATTTGCACTTTTCATTTTTTTTCTTTAGTTTTTACTTTAAATGTATGTTCAAGTTTTGCTCAGGGAAACATACTTCCCAGCTATAAGCAGCTCTTTTCATTGTCTCCACTTTAAATCCCATTTCCTTACAGAAAAAATACACACATAATCTGTAGAGGTCATTTAGTATGGCAAATTCTTAACATACCAATAGACATTTTCTTATACCCTTTGTAACAAAGTCAGCATTTTTGTTAGGAACCCATGAAACATGTGACCAGGGAACATCATAAAGACACTTTGGCAGCATAAAATGTAAGCTTCCAATCTTAACCTTTGGATGTATCCGTTATAGGATCATGGATATTTATCTTAAAGGAACAGGAATACCATAAGGGTGAAAACACACGGAGCTTCTAGTAGCAGTTACTTGTTGTAGCTACTAAAATAGACAATACTGATCATTTACTGATATTTGTCTCTGTGTGTGTTTTAGCAGAAGCAATTATAAGTATTGTCTATGGCAGGGGAATTTTCTGGAGTTTAATAGCCATGAAAAAGTAGCTGCTACTAGTAGCTCAGTGTGTCTTCACCCTAAGGGCTCTGGCACACGGGGAGATTAGTCGCCCGCGACAAAACTCCCTGTTCGCGGGCGACTAATCTCCCCGAGTTGCCATGAGCCACCATCCCACCGGCGAACATGTAAGTCGCCGGCGGGATGGCACATGCGGTGGCACGATTTCCCGAAATCGCCGAAAAAGACTTGCAAGTCGCGTGTGGCCGCGTGTGCCATCCCGCCGGTGACTTACATGTTCGCCGGTGGGATGGCGGCTCATGGCAACTCGGGGAGATTAGTCACCCGCGAACAGGGACGCGGGCGACTAATCTCCCCGTGTGCCAGAGCCCTAAAATGAACTATTGCCCTGCACTTGTAAATCTTGTTTGCTTCAAAAACCCTACTATAGTTTATATAAACAAAGCTGCTGTGTAGCCATAGGGATAGCTATTCAAATTTAAAAAAATGTGAAAAGGCACAGGTTACAAAGCAGATAACAGATAAGCTCTATCGAATACAATGGAAAACTACACAACTTATCTGTTATCTGCTTTGTAACCTGTGCCTTTTCTCATTTTTTCAATGTCTCCTTTTTTCCAGCTTGAATGGCTGCCCCAATGGCTACACAGCAGCTTTATATAAACTAGTAATGTTCTGAAGCAAACACACAACTTTTACCTGCGCTGAGCAACAGTACATTATATTTTAATTACTTTAAAACACTTTTTTGGTGTTACTGTTCTTTTAAGTGTAGTGAAACTATATCTCTATGTTTTTATAAAGGAAAGGTGGTCATACACAGGCAGATTTCAGCTGCTGATTCAAGTCCTTAAGGCTGATTCGGCAGCTTATCTGCCTGTGTATGGGCATCACTGATGGGCCTACCCAGGTTTGATTTTCTGACGGATCGGGATCCGTTTTAATTTGCATTAGCCCGATATCATCCACCTAAGATGGTCGTATTGGGAAAAGATCTGCTTGTAGGGTCACCAAATGACCGGATGTTCTCACAATATACCCACCTTGAATCTGCTCGTTTGGCGAGGTTGTAACATGTATGGCCATGGAATGGGCTCCCCCTTGCAAGCACAAAAAGTTACTGTATTTTTTCCCTAGGTAATCTGCATTACTTAATATTATAATGCTGTTTCTGGGCATAAATAAGTTTTATGATAACAGTATAAGGGTCTCTTGTACAGTAACTAAGCACTAAGTGTGTGGACATGATATTTGCTGTATGTAGCACCTTCATGATCTGTGGCAGTAGGACCTCGCTAATGAACCCCAACAAACATGTTCCTGTTGGTACAATAAGCGAAAACAATATAATTCACTCTTACTGGTTTGCTGTGTAGGTTTGAAACTCTAGAGGCAGAGATGAATAATTTGGCATCCCGGATTGCATCTGTAAATGAAGTTGCTGGACAGTTGCTGACTACAGACCAGAGAAATGAAAACAGCATCCGAGACATGCAAGATCAACTTAATTCTCGGTGAGTGGCGAGATTTTAAGTACTTGATTTTACATTCTCTTTATGTAAATGATTCTGTTCCTCTGTTCAGCTTTAAAGAGGTTACAAACACAAAGGAAATTAATGTCGCTAAGAATGATTTATTTCAGGACTTTGGCTGTGCACATGTCATTTTATGGTCTGTTTAATGGTAGATTTATAATTAGACTTGCTGCCTAGGGGTAGGAGCTGCCTCCCTCTGTACAAGTGCAGCTTTCTAAATTGCCCTCTTACTTGCAGTCAGTTCCTATCAATGCTCTGACATGGCCTGATACTTACACCCACTTACCTCATGAAGAATTTTTTTTTTTTTTTTTTTTTTAAAGTTCACCAATAAGTTAACATCTAGTATGTTATAGAACATCCTATTTTAAAGGGATACTGTCATGATTTTTATGGTGGACTTTTTATTTCTTAATTACACTGTTTACATAGCAAACAATTGCAAATAACTGCTTTCAGATAACCTATTTTTTCCCCTCCCCCCATGTAACTGGAGGAGTCCCAAGCCGGACTTGGATTTCTTACTATTGAGTGCTTTTCTGATACCTACTCGGGGCTGTTATCTTGCTCCCTTCCCATAGTTCTGATGATCGGCTGTTGGGATGGGGGTGATATCACTCCAACTTGCAGCTCAGTGTGACTGAAGTTTATCAGAGCACAGGTCACATGGCTGTGGCACCCTGGGAAATGAAGTATATGGCTAGCCCCATATGTACTTGTTAAAAAGTTTTAGGCTAATATATACCTTGGATGGATTTTTTTTTACTTTTTTTTTTTTTTTTTTTTTTAAAGCCATGCCTGAAACATTTAAATCAAAAGTTATTGCTAGGTAAAATTAAGCCAGGCATCTTGATTTTTTACCTCTTCTTTTATTATTTTTTTTTTTGTACCTGATGAGGTTAACTTATCAAAGCAAACTATGACTGATCATAAAAATGCAGATTAATAAGGCTCAATGTGCTGAATAATGAGAGTTTTATTTTATTGAAAATAAAGTGTTTTATTGGACTTGCATAGAAAAATCAAATATAAATCACTCTTATAGAAAGGACTTATTTCCCCTCCCTTTTTGTCCTCAGGTGGAATGAATTCCGCAAGCTTGTTGACCAAAAGAAGGGTGCTTTGGATTCTGCTCTGGATATACAGAATTATCATTTGGAGTGCAATGAGACTGTGTGCTGGATGAGGGAGAAGACAAAGGTTATTGAATCCACACAGAGCCTAGGGAATGATCTTGCAGGAGTAACAGCCCTCCAGAGAAAACTTACTGGAATGGAGCGTGATCTGAAAGCCATTCAGGGAAAAGTGGGTGACCTGCGTTCAGAGGCAGAAAAGCTTGCAGATGGGCACCCACAGAAAGCACCGGCCATAATTGGCCGCTTATCAGATATTGATGAGACCTGGGGAGAACTAAAGGACACTATGAAAAGAAGAGAAGAAACTTTAGGTGAAGCAAGCAAGCTGCAGGGATTTTTGAGAGACCTTGATGATTTCCAGAGCTGGTTGTCCCGGGCCCAGACAGCAGTGGCATCTGAGGATGTTCCAGCTGACCTAGCAGAAGCAGAGCGCCTTCTTGCACAACATGAAGGCATAAAAAATGAGATTGATCATTATGGAGCTGACTACCACAGAGTGAGAGATGTTGGTGAAGAAGTCACTCGTGGGCAAACAGATGCCCAATATATGTTCTTGCAACAGAGACTGAAGGCGCTAGACACTGGCTGGAATGAGCTTGGACAGATGTGGGAAAACAGGCACCAGTTGTTGTCCCAGGGTCACAGCTTCCAGCAGTTTTTGAAAGATACAAAACAAGTGGAGGGGTTCCTTAATAACCAGGTAAGTTGTGCTGTATGTCAACACATAAAATAAAGAAAGAGGGAGGAACAAAAGGAGGTGCAACTGTGAGCAGTAAAAGCAAATATGCTGTTGCACAGACTGGGAGTTAAAAAAACAGTAATTTTAAAGTAATTAAAATATAATGTATTGTTACCCTGCATTGGTAAAAATTGTGTGTTTGCTTCAGAAAGACTACTATAATTTATATATAACAAGCCATTCAAGCTGGAAAAACAGAAGAAAATTCCCATGTTACATAGCACCTATAAGCTCTGTGAAAGACAACAGTGTTTATCCTGCAGCCTTCCATATATATATATATATGCTCTGTTACTGTGCTGAGCTCTGTAGGGACCTTTGGCATTGTTTCTATGACCAGTCTACTCTGTTATGACAAGTTGATTGAGATGCATACTATGAGAGCTGTATTTTGCATTACCATCTCAGTTTTACTTTGCAGGCTTCACAGGTTGTTTCATAATTGTATTTTTCTATATATTTAAACAGTTAACTGTTACTACATTTTTCACTTTACCATATGCCAATGCTTATCTTAGGAGTATGTCCTTTCCCATACCGAAATGCCAAGTACGCTACAGGCAGCTGAAGCTGCCATCAAACGCCATGAAGATTTCCTCACAACCATGGATGCCAATGAAGAGAAGATACAGGGTCTTGTAGAATCTGGGAGGAAGCTAATTGAGGAACAGAATGTCAATTCTGAGAAGATTCAAGAAAAAGTCACTTCTATTGATGAGAGGTAAGTTAAATACAGGACACATGCACCATGGATTGTGGACTGCTATGAAGAAAATGTCATTCTCCAGCTGCTGGAGCTTGCTTATAATCTATTTTAAAATGCCCAAATTCACTATTCTTCGCAAATGCAGTGCCCAAGGCCATGTATCGCACTGTGAAAACAACTGTGCTTAGGCCATCAAACATCAATTTTGATGATTTATGTGCTATAATTAACTATTTGTATATCTATTGTGTTTTTTTTTTTTTTCAAGACACAAAAAGAACCAAAAAACTGCTAGCGAAGTATTAACTCGTTTGAAGGACAACCGTGATCTTCAACATTTCCTTCAAGACTGTCAAGAGGTAAAAAAATGTTTCAGTAGTAATCTTAAGATTGTAAAAAGGTAATGCTCACAATATTAACCATTATATTCTGTTTTTTTCTCTTAGCTCACCCTCTGGATCAATGAAAAAATGCTTACTGCTCAAGATGTTTCTTATGATGAAGCTCGAAACCTGCATAGCAAGTGGCAAAAGCATCAGGCATTCATGGCAGAACTGGCCTCAAATAAAGACTGGCTTGACAAAATAGACAAGGTAGTAAAGAAAAACAGACCACAAACATAGGCCTATGTAACTACATATGACTGTTGAATCTGCTCTTTATTTATCTTTCTGTTCCCCTATCTTTACTTGAACTATTTCAATCCATAAGTAATTCAGAGTGGATTTCTTTATCTTAAATATTGCTATGATTTCTCTTTTTCTTCAGGAAGGGCAGCAGCTCATGTCAGAAAAACCGGAGCTTGAACCAGTAGTGAGAGAAAAACTAGACACTCTGCATAAGCTGTGGAATGACTTGGAATCTACCACACAAAGTAAAGCTCAGTGTCTGTTTGATGCCAACAGGGCAGAGTTATTCACACAAAGCTGTTCTGCTCTGGAGAGTTGGCTTCAAAACCTCGAGTCACAACTACAGTCAGATCATTATGGCAAAGATCTGACCAGTGTCAACATCCTATTAAATAAACAGCAGGTACATCTAAATACATTACTTTGCCATTATGTTATAGTAGTGCAATATTACTTATTATAATAACTTATATATGTAAGATTTAATTGTTTACTGAACATTATTGCTGACAAGCATTGCATGCTGAGCTCTCCATTTTGTTTTGTTTGCAGATGCTGGAGAACCAAATGGAAGTGAGGGAGAAGGAGCTAGAAGCTATACAGTCCCAGGCACAGGCCCTTGGACAGGAGGATGCCAACATAGTGGAGGTTGACTCAAAGCATAAGGATGTAGCAGATAAATTTTCCAAGCTGCGTGCTCCTCTAAACAAGAGAAGAAAATTACTTCTAGCCTCCAAGGAAGGACATCAGTTTAACAGGGACCTGGAAGATGAAATAGTAAGAGTTGAAATATTGTGTTAAATCCCTTGGTGGTGTGTATAAATATTTTAAAGATGACTGCTCATGCCTTGGCCTACACGCTAGAGTTAGCCTTTTAAAGCTTTATGATGGCCTATAAGTTTCCTATGGACACCACAGAACAAAATTAAGTTTACATATGTTATAGACTGAAGTTCATTATTATATATATATTTTTTTTAGTTTTTTAAGCATGTTTCTAGACTTTTTCCTCTAGTTGGACACACTCATGTACAGTGTATTTAAGTCATCTATGTTATTTTACCTTAAAGCTTTGGGTAAAGGAGAAGATGCCAATGGCAATCTCCACTGATCATGGAAAAGATCTCCCGACAGTCCAGCTTCTTATCAAAAAGAATCAGGTAAGTAGATAATGGCTACATGACCGTGTAAATGATTTTCACATATTCACATACTTTCCAAGCATGAAAGAAGTTAGTCTTCCTGCTCAACTGTTAGAAAAATTGTACTGCAAATAAATATATGGATGCTTAGGGTCACTGAGCGAGAATAAAAGTCCAATTTTACTATTCTGCACAAATATGAATTGATCGTTTGCCTAGGGTGGAATGATCAAATTAGGCAGTTTTGTCCAGTGCTCATAAACAGTTATGATATGTTTACTTTATATGAATTTGATGGGTTTTCTTTTACATCATTTTTATTTTACGTAAACATCTCAGTTATTGTAGTATAATGGCATTTACAGGTATATGTTCAAAGCATTGACTGGAAGAAAGACTATTTTGAGTATACATAGTAGCTGAGGTTGAAAAAGCCCACACTTTCTTCAAGCTAAGCTTTTTTTTTTTTTAAATCTGAGTTGTACTAAGCTTTAACGCCAGTAATCATCACAATAGCTTGGACACTGAGCTCATCTGTTGAAAGACATATTTAATTTAATGCATGCTAAAATAAGCACAATAAACTCTATGGTATGGACACCTTTGTCTCACACTTTATTAGAGATTGATGAAGTGGCATGAAGATGTTTTCTTAAATGATCATGCTGTGGGCGCACACTGTTTATGAAAAATGTAGACATTAAGAGTGATTGGACCCAGCACTTGAGCTGGCAGCAACACAGAGGAATATCTTTAAGAATTTATCTATAATATATACATTTTTTTACCCTTGAACACCAGACACTCCAAAAGGAAATTTTGGGACATCAACCACGGATTGATGACATCCTGGAGAGAGGCAAATCTATGATCCAAGACAGCTCTCTGGACCCTCAAGAGATAGAAGAAAGGCTTGGGCTACTGAAAAGCACATGGGAAGAGCTGGCAGCAGAAGGAGGAAAGCGCCATGCCCGTTTAGAGGAATCTCTTGCTGCTCAGCAGTTTTATGCTGATGCGGCAGAAGCTGAGGCCTGGATGGGAGAGCAAGAGTTACATATGATGTCTGAAGAAAAAGCCAAGGTTGGTTTAGGGTAGCAGTTGATACCTTGTTGATAAATATTGATAAATTGACACTTCTGGTCATGCAAAATATCCATTAAATGCAAAAATATTACCATTTTAGAAAGTAGAACAGTTCCAGAACAGATCACGTGAAACATTTCTGAGATGATCAAAGGATAAAGAGGCATATGGAGTGTAATGGTACACATACATCACTTTGGGCTTCCATATAAAAAATAGCTCACTGACTTAACTTTAGAATTATATGACTATCACTTGTGGGTAAAACACTTGGATAGTGTACAATTTAGATGACCATATAGCATTGTTCCTCATGTACGGGATGGTAGCAGGGCAGTAATGATATATATATATAAGGAACTGTTGGCTATAATTTCCTCATATATATTCTTTAGGATGAGATTGGTGCCCAGGCAATGCTGAAGAAACACTTAGTAATGGAACAGGCTCTTGATGACTATGCAGACAACATCCATCAGCTTGCCAATTCAAGCCGCGACATGGTCTCCAGAGGTCATCCAGAAAGGTGAGGGAAATACTACAATAAACAGATAACACTTTATAAATCTGTACCTTAAGATGTGACTTCTGCCTACCAACTCAACCAAGTCAAATTAATCTATTTTCATACAATTCAAGTCAATTAAGTTTAGCCTTTCATTTAATTGAAACTACCTAACTAATTAGGTTAACAGAGGAAGGCAAAAAACAAAAGAAATCTGAAGCCTCACCGATATGCATCACACCTTTCCAAAAGGATGGAAAAAATGACTTTACAACTCCAAGGTGGCAATCGGACAAGTTCCTGGAATAACTTTGTAATAAACTTAATTTTAGTAACCCTGTACGTTTTTCACTTTCTGGAAATGCATCCTGCACTTTCTTAAAAAAAATATCCTATGTATTTGCAGGAAGAAAATTTCTACACAGTTCTCATTGTTTAAAAAAAACCTATTCGGCTTCTTAAAAATTGTTCTTCTGTTTTCAGTGCATGCCCTTGTGTCTGCTGAAAGGATCTAATGTTAAATAGACATTCATTTAATTGTAAATCCTGCTGCTGTTGCTAACCACGTTCATGTTTGGTCATGTTCCCCCACAGTGATCGTATTACCCTTCGTCAAGGGCAAGTGGACAAGCTATATGCCAGTCTTAAAGACCTGGCAGAGGAGAGACAAGGAAAGCTACAAGAGCACCACAGACTTTGCCAACTCAAGAGAGATGTCGAAGACCTTGAGCACTGGATCTCTGAACGTGAGGTGGTTGCAGCTTCTCATGAACTTGGGCAAGATTATGAGCATGTAACGGTGAGTTTTATCTTAACAGGTGACATTGTGCTTTATCCATAGTGGTTATTAGCTGCACCTCTTTAAAGGAGAAGGAAAGGCTAAGTCACTTGGGGGTGCCAAAATGTTAGGCACCCCCAATTAACTTTATTCACTTACCTTGTACCCCGGGCTGGTACCCCGCACCAACCCCCGGGTACCTGTAGCAAGCAATTCCTTCTTTCGCATTTCTTCTGCCGACAATCCCTGAGTGAAAAGCCGACTTTGCTGTTAAAGTTCGGTTGCGGTTCTCTCTTAACAGGGGCACCAGCACGGGGTACAAGGTAAGGGATTAAAGTCAAAGCCTGCATATGCTTTGCTTTGTCATATTAGTGCATCTCTTTCCTATCCAGGGTGACTAGTCCATGTTAATTTTATTTACTTTTTCATCTAGATGCTGAGAGACAAATTCCGTGAGTTCTCCCGTGACACCAGTAACATTGGTCAAGAGCGGGTGGATGCTGTCAATCTGATGGCAGATGATTTAATTTCATCTGGACATTCGGAAAATGCTACTGTAGCAGATTGGAAAGACCAGCTAAATGAGGCATGGGCTGATCTTCTTGAGATGATTGACACTCGAAGTCAGATGCTGGCAGCCTCATATGAACTTCACCGTTTCTACCAGGATGCAAAAGAAACCCTAGGTCAGATCCAAGACAAGCAGAAACAAATACCAGAGGAGACAGGCAGAGATCTGAATACAGCAGAAGCCATGCAGCGCATGCACACCGCTTTTGAACATGATATCCAAGCCCTGAGTGCACAGGCAAGTTGGAAAATTGCAGTAACAAGAATCGTAATTCTTAACCATGGCTGTATATTTAGGAAAGTTTGCAGATGCCCCAAAAGGAGTGAGAATTTTAAATGTCATTTATGGTTGATTTTGCATCCTTTTCTGTGTAATGGTACAGTGTGCAAAATGCCCAGACCCTTCCCACATGGTACCCCATAATAAAGCAAGTTCTGAACCCATAATGGAGCAGTGGCTTTTGTAAGATGCAATTATGCTTCATTTCTGGTAATAAATGAGGAAATTTTGCAGTTAGCGCCTATTAATAAGTCAAACCCCCAATGACTTGTCTAGAATAACATGGAATTGCCCCAGGAGTTTAAACCCCAGGGCTCTTTCATTAACCCACTGCCCCACCCAAACACATTGCTGGCTACACATAACAGCCCTCTGTCTTCAGAGTTATGCAGTTGGGTGGGCTGCCCCTATCTTTGTCCACACTTTGTCCCCTTGGCAGCAAGGGGTAATTACCATTTGCTGTTAAAGAGTATATGTAGTTCCAGACATCTTCATTGTGATGAAGTCTATATCTTGTCTTGATATCAGGTGAAGCAAGTCCAGGAAGATGCTTCTCGCCTCCAAAAAGCTTATGCTGGTGAAAAGGCAGCAGACATTCATCGCCATGAGCAGGCAGTATCGGAAGCTTGGGGAGAGTTGCAGAATGCTAGTGGTGCCAGGCGGCAGCTTCTTCTTGACACTGTGGAGAAATTCCGTTTCTTCAGAATGGTGCGAGATCTCATGTTATGGATGGATGATATAAACCTGCTAATTGATGCACAGGAGAAGCCAAGGTGAGACCTAATGGTAGGATGGGACTGTTAAGCTGAATGAGATTTGCATCATACTGTTTTAATATTGTGAAAGACATGTCCCATGACTGGGCTGTACGCATTCCTTCAGGCCTGTGCTCTCCAACTTATTACATGTAGTGGGGCCAATTATTTCTCATTCAGCATGCAAATGATAGCATCTAATAACTGCTTCATATAAATCCTGTTTTATTCTTAACTATTCTATGTCTATTTAATAGAGATGTATCCTCAGCTGATTTAGTCATCCAAAACCACCTAGGCATCAAGGCAGAAGTGGATGCGCGAGCTGACAGCTTTACTACATGCATAGATCTTGGCAACTCTCTCCTAGAGAAGAATCATTATGCCTCTGACAAGGTAATATTGTTTTCTTCATTTTACAGGTACATTATCAGATAACAGTCTTTACTTTTAGGGCTCTGGCACCGGCGATTTACATTTTCGCTGGAGGGATGGCATTTCGGGGAGATAAGTCGCCCGTAAACAGGGAGTTTTGTCGCGGGCGACTAATCTCCCCGTGTGCAAGAGCCCTTATATGATAAGCTGCATTTCTTAAAAACTCTACCTACTGAGTAGTTGACTAATGTGGAAGCAATAGTTCCTGGCAGACTCTTAGCTCCTGTTGCCTTGGAGCTTCTTCGCTTTTCCAGCTTAGCTTGCACTCTGGCAATTTACAGGACAAACAAGAGAAACGACAGATGGTGGCTTAGGTAGGAACCAACGTTAACCTTCATCTGCAGTGAATGTCACTGGTCACTTATAAATTGAAAGAAAAACAAACTGCATTTGATTGCCTATAGAAAATAAAGTGAAACCACCAATCTATTCGTATATTCACAATATCTCTGTAGCTCCAAATGGGACTTATTCCTTTTTAACGGTCTTTGCATACATTCTTTTCTAAATGATGTTTTTTCTCAACATATTCATATGTGTGTTAGATGTTGACCTTTAAAATATTTCATCTATACTCTGCAAAGTAATAAAATAAAACACTAACAGTGTATATTTTAAGATAATTGTATTTTTTTTTCTTTCTGGCTTACTGCTGCAAATAGCCTTCTAAGTCTTAAGAACTTGTAATGACTGTCAATCATGCTATCTGCCAGCTTCACTAAGCCATCAACTGTCTCTTTTTTGTCTTGGCAAAACTTTAGACTTATGACAAGAATAAGAACAGGGAGTAAGGAAAGTTCTGCCAGAGAAAAGAGAAGGGATTGGTCCTAGCAAATCTGACTGATAATGCAGGAGAGAAAGTTAGAAAGACTGTCTGTGACTGTTTTTTCTGGTACTGGTACATAGGTGATGGCGAGTTTCAAGTTCTGCCATTCTGGCTACATATAAGCATGCTTTACTGCAAATAGCTCTTTAAAATAGGGGGCAGTTAGCATATTCCAATATGCTTTCTCTTTTAACATCCCAGTTACTATGTACAGCTGACCCTTAAATACAGTGCTTATCTTACCACTCAGTCAGGTCTTTCCTGTTTATAACTGACCCTTTAATCCATTGCATGCTGTCATTAGGCTACTGTGCTTTTGTATGGAACTGAGCCTTTAATCCACTTAACAGTAATGCTGCAAAATGCTTTTAACCATAGCAAATGATCAGAAAGGTATAAAAACAATGCTTTTACATTTAGTGATCAAAAGAAATGATGTTTCAGTGCAGATTTAAGATCTTCAATATATGTTCAGGTTCTGTCATAAAATGATGTAGAACTGGTACACTCTTTTCTTTTCTGTAGTTTCAATAGCCACTAAGCTTCACCAGGCTTTTTTTCTCCACCTGCATATAAACATTGCCAGAGAAAAAAAGCCAGTCCACTCCCATCTGCTCTGTGGTGTAAAGGTACTAACACACAGCATCGACCTGTAAAATCCACCAAAGGAAGGGTTTAACTTCCATGTTTATGTGAAAAAAGTCACATGAATTTAAGGATTCAGACTTGGTTTGGCTAAATTCTGGATTCGGTGCATCCTCAATATTTGTTCTATTAAACAAACTATGTTGACCAGTTTTGTGTTTAGTGCAATAAGACTGTGGACAATTTTGCATGTACCCTGCAGGACTGAACTAACTAGTATTGTGTCTCTTTCAGATTTCAGAGAAACTGGAGCAATTGCAGGAAAGAAGGCAGGAGACTGAAAACAAATGGAAAGATAAAATGGCATGGCTGAGAGTTGGTGAGTCTGAGATATTAGGAAGAACTGCGCAAGTATGAACAGAGAGTCCAGGAACAATAATCTAAACTGACAGAAAATAACTTCAAATAACACACTAGTTAAGTTCATGACTTCATGAACTTCTGTTCATTATACACACAGTGATCAGTGATTTCTTTGTGCACATAGTAGCCGGGAGACGTTTTAACAGAAATAATGGGGATCTTTCTCCTTTCTAACATAAATAAATAAATAATTAAATAATCAACCTGTTAGAAAAACGAATTGCTGTCCTACGTCATAGAAAAACTGAGCAAATGATTGGCAGGTACTTGCAGTCATGTGATTCCATACAAACAGCTGAACCGAGGGGAGTTCTGTAGTTTTATTGCCAGGCTTTCTGCTATTAGTAATACAATACTTTCAAACCAAGAATATTGCCATCCTTTACTTGTGTCTTTCATATTTCATAACACTTTAGATTTCATATACAAAGGGATGAGATGTTTTATAGTCGAATTGTTCCCTGTAAAATTTAGAACATTTCCTGAAAGTTTCATAAAATCTTATCCCAACTTTTTGCAAAAAAAAAAAAAAATTTAGGTGTAAAATGTTAAACAAAGCACTTCCCCCTTTGGGTTTTCCCCCAAAAAGGGCTACCAGTCATACAAGGTAAACATGAATTAAAATAATTTAACTGGCTAAAAATATAATGCAGTTCAAGTCTTTGAGTTATACATTCGAAAAATTTTTCTCAACTATTTATAAAACTGCCTCACAGTGTTGATTTTCAATGCTTTTGCCGTTCTATACCTACCACCCTATGGTTTGCTAGTGGGTCTGTACTTGTGGGAATCAAATCAATGCTAAATGCATTAAAAATTGAGCTAGAGCAGTTTTGTTGCATTTAACATTGATCTCTTTCATTTCCTTAAGTACAGATCAACTGGAATAAATACAATCAGGTCATTTGTAGCAGTATGTTGCTGTCCTCAATTCAAATCAGTCTCATCAGAGTTTTAAAAAAATGTTATCATGTATCGCTTGCTTTGGTGAGCAAAACTGTTTCTCTCATGTTATCTGGTTTGGTTGTCTGGGTAGTATTAATTTAAAAACCTGCTGTCCTATCCTAGAAATATAATTTATGTAGAAGAAGAACTTAATATCTGCAAGGATGCAACAGTCCATCCGTTACCAAGAATGATATTTTAGAACTGACATGACTGTGCAAAAGAAAAGTAAATAATGTTGTTTAAAGGAATACTGTCATGGGAAAATGTTTTTTTTTGTTTTTTGTTTTTTTTTTAAAACACATCTGTTAATAGAGCTTCTCCAGCAGAATCCTGCATGGAAATACGTTTTTTAAAAGAGCAAACAGATTTTTTATATTTAATTTTAAAATTTCACATGGGGCTAGCCATATTCTTCAATCCCAAGGGTGCCACAGCCATGTGACCTGTGCTCTGATAAACTTCAGTCACACTTTACTGCTGAGCTGCACGTTGGAGTGATATCCCCCCCAGCAACCAATCAGCAGAGCAATGGAAGGGAGCAAGATAATGGCTCCCTGACACCTGTGTTGCTAAAAGTCATACATATCAGAATAACACTGAATTTTAAAAAATTTAAAGCCCCCCTCATGACTCCTCCAGTTACATGGGAGTAGTAGAAACAATAGGTTACCTGAAAGCAGTTCTAATGTGTAGCGCTGGCTCCTTCTGAAAGCTCAGGCACAATGCACTGAAGTGGCTGCCTACACACCTATATTACAACTAAAACCTATACCTAACCTATAGGGGTTATTTTACCAAAATCCATTGGTGTTTTAATGGTGAAGACAGATTAGTTGCCACAATTTTTTAAACCCCAGTTGCAGAGATGGAAAACACAGTTGCGGCAACTAATCTCCATGCACAAATATGCAAGTCACTGTGTGTGAAATACACCAACGGGGGACTAGTCTCCACCACCTTTGCAGGGGCGATTTTAAAAATCCAGTTGTGATCTAGTTGTCTTCGCCTAGAGTCTAACTATAGTTACTTAGATTTTAATTGTTTTTATTTTAATATTTGTAATTTAAGCCTGTTTCTAAGAAAAAAATTTAGCTTTATAAATCCTTTCGATAATAAACAGGAAGGTGAGGTCAAGACCATGTTTAGAAAATGTGAATGGACCTGGTTATGTGAAATATACTGTTGGGGGAACTTTTGCAGAATAAAAATAGTCCCTGTAGTAATGAAAAAATGATCCCTCAAGCCCTCCTGAACTGAATCTCTGATATGAAGCCTTTGGCCTTACAAAGTGTTGTTTTTTTTTTTTTTTTACTTCCTGTGAGTCTGTAACTTCTATAAGACAATATGGGTTTTAGCTTACCATTTTCTCTTTCCTCTCAGTCCACGAAGTGCTGATGTTTGGAAGAGATGCAAGTGTAGCTGAGGCTTGGCTGGCCAGCCAGGAGCCCATTGTCCGGTCGTCAGAACTTGGTGGCAATGTCGATGAAGTAGAATCCCTGATAAAAAGACACGAAGCCTTTCAGAAAGCAGTTTCTACATGGGATGAGAGATTTGTTCTTCTTGAAAAACTAACCACGGTGTGTAGCTATTAATGTGGTTTATGTGTTACATGAGTGCAGGTACAATCTACATATTCAACTGTAATTTTTTTCCTTGCTAGTATTATGATGGGTGCTGGACCAGAGTGGGATTCAAAATAGGCCCTGACATTTCAGAGGTCCAAACAGCCCCCACCAGTCCAATAAATAGTGACTCTCTATGTCATCTTACAGCAGCCCTTCTGGCATATGCCAGATATCACAGATAGTCAGTCTGGGCCTGCTGTTGCATTGTTTTAAGCTTTTACCTAACGATCTCCAGCAAATTCCAAAAATTATATTGACCACCTGATATAAGGTGCATTTATATGAGTGAGTTTGTGTCTTTTCTTGTTGTGTATCTTGTAAGTGTACCCATCATACATTCTTCTCATGTATGGGCAATAATAGCAAATGCTGGTTATTGGGGTAATTTGGCTATTAGTAGGTGTGGAGGGTGTTGGCATACATGGAGTTCATGCATAGGAGCCAGGGTCATATCTGGGTATGCAAATGTGCTTTGTTCATTAAAAGACCCAATATCCTTTATGATTTGGCTCTTAAAGTTACCCGTGATGGTTTTTTGACACCCTTTGTAAAGTGCCATTGGGGGCACGTTTTTCACCTATTACTCATGGCAGAAATGGCACTACTTTGGGAGTACAGGCATGTTTAATGTATGTTCAATGCACAAATTAAGGAATATTTTAAAAATTAAAGATTGTTGTCTCTTGCAGTTAGAAGAAATTGAAATGCGTCGGAAGCGGGAAGAGGAAGAAAGAAAGAAAAGACCACCAACACCACCTCTACCAGTAGAAGAGCCTCGAGAGGAAGTTGTAAAAACCCAAGTTTCCCAGACTATTGAAGGGCAGACTGATCCAGCCAATATACTTCAAGAAAGGTTTGTTATTTTCACCATGATTAGATGACACATTCTGCAGGGAGTTTCTAGGATAATGGCACATTGGCAATATTCAGCTCAACAAATAGGCAACAAAACACCTTATCCATTTCAATGTCTTCACCTGGACCCAAGGGTGCACTTAGTTCAAAGCAATTGTCTTTAGAAAATGGGTTCAAGTGATTAATAATAAAAAATTAGTTTGGGGGGATTCCGAACATATTGACACATTTTGAGCTGGAACTGGTTCATCAAAATGTTTTGTTTTTACCTGTACTTACCCCTGCTCACTGCCACTATAATAAGGTTAGTTTGTTTAAATATACAGTGGTGCTTGATAGTTTGCGAACCCTTTAAAATTTTCTATATTTTTATATGAATGTGGCAGTCTGATTTTCAAACAAGTCCTAAAAGTAAATGAAAAAAAACCTAGTTAATCAAATGAAACAAAAATTTTTATATTTGGTCATGTATTTATTGGGAAAAAAAATGATCCAATAACATATCTGCGTGTGGCAAAAATAAGTGAATCCTTAGGATTATCATATAACTTAAAGGTGAAATCAGAGTCTGGTGTTTTCAGTCATTGGGATGACAATCTGGCGTGAGTGAGACCCTGTTTTATTTAAAAAATGGTAATCCAGCAAAGCTTGATCACACATACAACACATTTGTGTATCATGGCTCAAACAGAGGAGGTGTCTGAGGACCTCAGAAAAAGAGTTGTTGATGCCCATAAACCTGGAAAAGGTTACAAGACTATCTCTGAAGAGTTTGGACTCCACCAAAAGCCAGACAGATTGTGTACAAATGGAGAATTTCAAGACCGTTGTTACCCCACCCAGAAGTGGTTGACCATAAAGATAACTCCAATTGCAAGGTGTCTAACTGTCTGAGAGGTTACAAAAGAAACCAGAGTAAAGTCAAAGCACCTGATGGCCTGTCTCACATTGGTGAATGTTGATTACACAATTAGGAGAACACTGAACAGCAACGTTGTGTATGGCAGGGTAGCAAGAAGAAAGCCACTGATCTCCCCCAAATAAATTGCTGACCATCTACAGTTTGTTAAAGATCATATGGCCGAACTAAAAGGATACTGGAAGAATGTTTTGTGGATGCATAAAGCCAAAATAGAACTTTTTGTTCCATTTCTTAAATTTGATTTATGCCCTCCCCTGTCTTTTTATTTTTCCTTCTCCCCTAAAGCTTAGCTCAGTTCCTCCCCCATGTATTTCCCTTATTTCCTTTTGTTCTCCTGATTTATTTATTTTTTTGTCTTGGCAAATCTCCTGTTTTTTCTTAGCACTTTTTCAGGGTTCCCACAAAGATTGCTGACCATAGTGTTCAGTTAGTTGAAAGCAAATTGTATAAAGTTATCAGTGAGTGCGTGGCCAGGATTTGTTGGGATAAAACTGTAACTTTATGATGAGCTTCCATGGTCATTTTAGATTTTTTTTTTTTTGGAAACATCCAAATTTTCAGTTGCTTTTTGTATGAGAGTTTTGTTTAGAACTGTGGTCTAAGTTTGAGTATTGCTTTTTTGTAGGATAAATGGCATGCAGAATTCATTCCAGGAGCAAGTATCTGTTAATGGACTGTGCACAGAGTCTGATTCTCCACAGGTATCCCCATATTGTTCCAGCTCCCTTTATTATGTTTTGTTAGTAGGGACTTTTAAAAACATAGTGGGACTTTTTATTTGCCCTTTTCTTTCATTTGTGCGATTTTTCTGAGTTAATAGGGTTCATTGTTTAGCTGGGTAAAATACAATATTATGATTGGAGAAATAATATGGTCATGTTGCTGCATGCAGTCTCTCCTACACTTCTTCAAACAGAGTGTGAGGGATCAACTGCTGTTAGATTGCATTAAATGGCAGTCTTTCAAAGAGTAATGTAAATGTTTGTGTTGCTAAGCCATAGGTCACAATAGGCAAATAATATATTAGACCGTTGTATAGAGTATTTGTGAAGTGATAATTATAATACATTTATGAAAAGGTCTTTATTGTTTTACAGCCATCGTCCGATACACAGAGGTTAGAAGACAGCATCTCTGAAAATCAGGTATAAACATTTTTTTTTTTTTTGCCTAAGAATGTTCATCAAGAAAACTGCATTTGTGGGTGGAAGACTAACTACTTCCATCCCTGCAGGCCAACAGTCTTCATGGGGCTACCAGAGCCAATCACAGCCCTCATTTGGCATTCCCAAAGAACTTTTTTTCAACACTTTTTATATCTTGAGTGTAGCTCATGAGTAAAAGAGTAAAAAAAAAAAAGTTTGGGGATCCCTGGTCTAGTCTATTGGTTTGAAACTGTGTTAAGTCTTTTAATGATCTTTGGCAGGCTGAATTTCCTTAAATATCTACTTTGATTCATTTTTTTTTGTGTGTGTCTTAAGGGTCCGGAACAGTCAGATGTAACCAATGGAGCCAGGACTGAGGTTATTACCAAAGATGGAAGTCCAACACCTTCTCCACAACTTGTGGCTAGGCCAACCTTCTCCCCGATAAACCTCCAGTATTCTACTTTGCCATCTAGCCCCACTGAACCATTGGCATCTGAGCAAATGGAAGGAATGCTGCACCGCAAGCAGGAAATGGATTCTCACAACAAGAAGGCTGCGAACAGGTCAGTATTCTGCCATGATATATCTATGTAATATAAGTGCAATAAAAAGGGCTGAAAATATGTTTTGCCTATTGTTTTTAATTCGATTGCTTTGATGTCAGTTAATGTATGTCCTTTTTTACCTCCCCGCCTAAAGGAGAAGAGAAGGTTCACGAGGAAGGGGGGGCTGCTTAATGTTAGGCACCCCCAGTGATTGTAACCACTTACCTAATAACCTGGGTCGGTGCTCCTTTTAAAACTGCATCTGACTGGGGTACATCTGTGAAGGCGATCCTCTCCCTGCTTCTTTCTACTAACATTTGGAACCCTCAGTGATTGAACCCCTTTCTTCTCCTTTAAATTGTATGATGAGTTGGTCCATATAGACTACCCATTAAATGCTTAAATGCTTGGTTCTGACTGTCTTATTAAAAGCATAAGCAATAGTTACTTGCTACAATCAGTGATAAATAACAGCCATACTAAAAACCCACCAAGCTTATCCAAGGTCCCTTTGTCCGATATAGATGTTTTTACTAGATATTTTTTTACTATATTTTGGGAAAGCAGTACACTGAGTAAGAAATAGTAGCTGCCAGTACTTAAATCATGTATTTATTTATGGTTTGCTTTGTTTATTATGTATGCATATATATGGTATATTCATTAGCACATGCTCTATATTGGGTACCTGCAGGATATTCATCTTAATAGAGTTCACCAAGGCATTCCATGATCATATAAAAGAATTAAATATTGTGTGGCAGGGTATACATTTTCTTATTGCATAAGTTTCAACAGGTCATGTGACATTACTAAGCACCAATTGATGATACAGGTTTAGGATCTGTTGCCCAGAAACATGTTATCCAGAAAGCTCCAAATTACATAAAGGCCATCTCCCATAATTGTGATTTTCTTTTATTTACTTTTTCTCTGTAATAATAAAACAAAAAAATCCTATTGGGTTTATTTGATGTTTACATGATTTTAAACAGACGAGGTATGGAGATCCAAATTATTCTGAATATTCTGATAAAAGATCCTATACATGTGTCACCGAGTACTGATTATAATTTTCTTTGTGTTATTCGTACCTTGTTTATAGAAAATACATAGCTTAATTTTTCCTGAATTAGACCTTTTCAATCTTAGATAAGTAGAGCTTCCTGAACAGAAAGTGAGGATTGACAAAAAGTGAGGACTTGATCAGTAATGCATCAGCAATAAATGTTGCTTCTTCTATATCCAGCTTAATTTTTGTATCTTCCAAAACACTCCATGCAGGTCCTGGCAGAATGTTTACTGTGCACTGAAAAGGGGCAGTCTGGGTTTCTACAAGGATGCTAAAAGTGCAGCCAGTGGCGTTTCTTATCATTCGGAGCCCTCCGTCCAACTTAATGGAGCCCAGTGCAGTGTTGCTCATGACTACAAGAAACGCAAGAATGTCTTCAAGCTAAGGTATGCATAGTCACAATGAGTTTGCATATATTTATAACAAATATGTTGTTTCCCATTATAAGAAGGCAATCCAGTTACTAGGGGCAATGTTACTGGGCCCCAACATTGGTAATTTGACCTTTTTAACCAAGATATATTGAAATTGGTCAATAATTAGGGTCTCACTGGCCCCCTCCCTGCAACCGCAGGGTCTGCTTTCTCTGTAGTTACGCCCCTGCCAGTTACTCCAGCTGTATGTGATTGAGTATAAACAGGGATTATGTTGTGTGCACAGAATTTTACAGCACAATTTGAAAAATAATTTAGCCTGTCTTAACTGTATTAGGTTCTTTAAGGACACAAGAGACCATGTTGCTTGATGACAGTGGGTGTTCTGAGAGATTCAGTACTCCATATGATTTTATAGCACTTAGCCTGTTTAAGTGCATAATACAATTAATCCCATTATGTGGAAAAAGCAGGGCAACACTTTGATAAACCCAAGAAGCTACAACGTATGGCTCTCTGTATATCTTATGTTTTGGAGCGAACTACTAGGTAAAGACCTCATCTGAGGATGAAATTTAGCTTGCAACCTGATGTTTAATAGTAATATGAGTTAATAATTCTTTGCTTTATTCCATTATTTTACAGCCTTCTTGATGGCAAAGAATATCTGTTCCAAGCTAAGGATGAGGTAAGAACACACTCATAGACATTATTCCACCAAACTGGACATTATCTATACTTATCTATGATTTACTTTGCTTTGCTGAGAAGTGAAGGAAATATTGATTACTATAGTCATTGTTTGTACAGTGGTATGTCTCTATAGATCAGTGCTTCTATATATTTGACAGTGTCATCATATAAGTCATATTTATGGGCAAGCGCAGGCTTTAATGCAAATCTTATTTTCCAAGTATTAATTGAGTAGGTCAGCAGAGTTCCATTGCTGCTTCTGAGGCTGAACAATATATGATGGATTGTGGAAGCTTAATCGAACCTGCTTGACACAGAGCTTCAAATATAACCCTTTAATGGCCTCTGCAAGCAAAAAAACTTTCTATTTCTCTGCTGTCTTTAAAATATGTTTTTTTTTTTTTCAGGGGCAATGTTCCTGCTATTGTTGTTAGAACAAACATTGCATTAATATTTTGTTTATGTGATAGGTGCTTTTATATTTTCCCTTATTAGTTAAACACTAAAATCTTTTTGAGAATCAACCCCATTTAAAAGGGTAGTTCACCTTCAAGTCATCTTTTAGTATGTAATAGAATGGCTAATTCTTAGGAACGTTTCAATCGGTCTTACTTTTTTTTCATAGTTTAGTTATTTGCCTTCTTTTGACTTTCAATTTTGCCTTCTTTTGACCCTCAATTTTCAAATGAGGGTTGCTAACCCCAGAAGCCTCTCTGTGAGGGCTACAATGTTATTGGTTATTACTCATCATGCTATTCAGGCCATCTCCTATGCATATTCCAGTCTCTCATTCAAACTGACTGGTTGCTAGGGTAATTTGGATCCTAGCAACCAGATAGTTACTAAAATTCCAAACTCGAGAGCTGCTGAACAAAAAGCTAAATAATTATTGCAGGCATATCTTCAGTTCTCTCAAATAGTGCCCTTAAGTCTCCTCGTATTTCTCTTGTTCAGATTATCGTAAGCCTTATAGGAAAAAAAAAACCCGCTATGCTCTGTAAAGAAAATTTCCATAATGCCTCACTCCTGCACAAAGACCCAGACCTGTGCACATGCACAGTTTGTAAGACTATGAGCAGATTCCTGCTGATTGGCTCAGATCACACATTCCTAAGGGGGGGGCGTTCTTAGCATTCTTGAGGGAGGGGGAGCAGGAGAAGGGAGAGGGCTGCGCAGACTCTGGCACAGGAATTACAGTGACAAGGAGGGAGACAAGAAATCCTGTGTTTCTTTTGATGGAGAACTCAGTGCAGCGTTTCTGTGAGTGCTTATGGCTGGATTTACATAGACCTTTCTGATAAAGATTAGTTGGCTTTCCTTCTCCTTTAAAGCTGACCAACCCCTTTAAGTAAAGAATGTATATAATGTATTGGCCATTTCTGAGCATTTAGTAAGTAAAGCATTCCTTGCCTTAATTGTCTTCTCTTTTGTAGGCTGAAATGAGTAGTTGGATGCGAGTTATAAACGCCTCCCTAACTTCCTCCCCGGGAGACCCCTCAGACCATTCACCGGGCATCATGAAGGGTATGACCCGGGCCATGACAATGCCACCAGTATCACCCAACAGTGGTACAGAGGGATCAGTCACATTGCGCAACAAGGACGGGAAAGAAAAAGACCGGGAAAAGAGATTCAGTTTCTTTAAGAAGAAGTAAATTTCTTGTTTTTCAGACACTTAGCTGTTTCTGATTTGTCACTTCTACCAAGGACCAGTCATACCAACAGCATGGGACCTGTGGAAGCGGGTGGGGTCAGTTTAAAGGGAGAGAAGACCACTGCAACATTTTATATATATATATTATAACACGCACCTCCAATGATGAACAGATATTAAAGCCCTTAAGATGCAAGCAGTGAGGCAGCGGATCTGGAGGTGGCTTTTGTGACCCTCGCAATGAGGTGTATGAGCAGCTCGTGAGGGGGTTGTTTATCCATCGCCATTAAAGTTTTTCGTCTCCACGGGGGTCTTTCATTGTTGTTGCGCGCATGTCCAGATATAGCCTCTAACATGGCATTGGGAGTTAGAGATGCAGTCCACAGTTAGATGCATTTTGACATGACTGTGACTGATACTTTGAGAACTCTTATGCTTAATCTGAAACACCAACATGACAGGTATGGTGACACGCCACAACCGGCACAAACTCATCTAGGTCTGCCAAATGCTTTGCCAGGAATTGTTTTCAGGTATAAGACTGTATTTCTTATAAAACGCTGTTGCAATACAATAACAAAGTGTCAATTATGTAAAAAGTGCAATTGGTTATTATTACTGTATATGCACATCATACACTGGTATGCAGGCAACTAAACGAGCTCCTTTAGGTTGGTAAGTGCAGAATATATTGTGACATATGCCTATATATCACCCTATAAGTATGCACCGACCTATTAAAGGGATAACAATTCCGTTGTCACTGATGGAAATAATTCTTCTCGCTCTCCTTCTCTTTCCTGCTATTACATTATAGAACAGGGAATGCTACAAAGTATGAAGTAATATTCACAATCTGCCCAAAGGTTTTTGCTTCACAAAAAGATAAAAACTATAAATTCTAAATCATTTGCAATATTAATTTTTATCTATAAAATAAAAAAAAATATTTTAAAGCGTGAATGTTTTCTTTCATTTCTATTGGCAAGGAGTGACGTGCTGCTGATTTGTAATGATCCACCTATGATTCCTGGGATATGTCTGGCTTGTTTGAGTTTTATTCAAGCTATGAACACTGTATATCACATGAACCCCCCTCCATAACAACCTAAAGCCTTTAAATTACTGGTTTAGGAAAGAAGCCAGGCACTGTCGGAGTGAATGTTTAAATTACAAAGCAAATTCCATAAAGGAATTATGGGTGATAACCATTTAGATGCTAAAGCTTGTATTTCGTAAATGCAGCCGAAGATAATGTAGCATCAGACTTTTACTAGGTGTATTTGCTGCAACAAACTATGCATTATCCGTCATCAGAATAACATGGGTTTACTCTTTTTCTAAAACACTGCATAGTAACATGTGGGTAAGTTTGGGTAATGGATGAACACTTTTAATAGTAAAAATAAAAAGCATTTACTTGTGCTGGACAATTCTATGTAAAAATGGCACGAATTGTAGGAAAATAATAGATTATGCCTCACTCATTTTTCTGGTTTTGTGTATCTTGTTTACTTTCTGGCAAACAGCAGAAGGTGGATCTTGCTTTATGGCAGGGAAACACTCTCTCAAGATCAGGGCCTACAGGACAAAGTAGAAACAATTACTCTCTGTCTCCGTTATCAATCCATACACCTGACCTTTCTCAAGGGATGGGGTCCAAAACAGTCGGCTGAAGCCCAGTTTGGTTAATAATTGGGCACAGTTCCTACAGTATATGTTTTCTGAGATATGGGCTACACTGAAAGGGAGAGATTCTTGGACAGTATGATCCATTAGTGACAATCCAGCCATCTACAGTAAATCCCAGAACCCCAGACTTGGGGGCCTATATATTTCTGGAAAAATGGCTGAATAGCTGGCTGCTACAGCATGTTTGTTTTTATATATCTGTAACAATGTAATTTGCTAATAGGGGCCATTAGTAAATGCTGGACCATAATGGGGGGGGGAAAGGGATGCACCAAATCCACTTTTTTGAATATTCGGCTGAATACCAAACCGAATTCAAATTAGCATATGCTATTGGATGGGTTAAATCTGTGAAAAATGGGAAAAATTTTCAACTTCTGTGTTTACATGACAAAAAGTCACGTGATTTTTCAGATTTGGTTCAGCCAGAGGCATGGATTCGGCCGAATCCTGATGAAAAAACCCAAATCGTGGCCAAATCCCAAACCAAATCCTGGATTCTGTGCATCCCTACCCAAAAATGAACCCAATTGCTTTATATATGAAAGGCTCCTTAAGATTTACTACTGTGCTGTCTGGAATGAGTGTGGCTGAGGCAAAGTAAACTGAGCTCATGAACTTAAATGTGAACTGCTAATATGATAGAAAACACAATTAAAGCTTGTGTGTTAAAAAAAAAAAAAAAAAAAGGGGGGGGGTAATTATATGGCAATGCTATGCCTTTTAAAATGTTAGTTACTTCCATCTTCAACATGAATGTATATTTGCTGGTATCCATGCAGCCATCTCTACAACAACAACAAAAAAAAAAAAAAAACCAGCAGTCCTCTCTTGCTTTATGGCATTCTACATGGAGGATCAAAGCAGTTGCCTCAGAAGACCCATATAGTGACTGACACATATTTGTTCCGCAAGAGGGGAAGATAAGAACGCTTAGCTGATGCAGAGCAAAAGACTGAAAGTTTAATATGAGTGTCTATGAGAAAATAACAGCACTATCAAAGATTGAGCAAAAAGAGCGAGAGTAAAACCATGTGCCTCTAAATGTAATGGTCCATGAGGTGTTGTGTCGCTTATTTTTTTTTCAAGTGACCGCACTTGTGCACTTGCAGGGACACAGCAACTACAATGTGCTTTAAATCAGGGGTCGCCAACCACCGGGCTGTGCTGAACCGGGCCACCTCTGCTCACAATTACTTGTGATCACAACTCCCTGATGCGTTACACAGCCATGACAATAGCTATGCGAAGCCCAAGAAGATTTCTACTGATTACGACAAGGACCAAAGTACTTTATTAAGTTGTATGTAATAATAATAATAATAGTAAAGTGCATAATATAAAATTTAACTAGCACTAGTTGCGCCGCACACCCCCCATCACCGGTCCTTGGAAAAATTGTCTTGCTCGAAACAGGTCCGTGGTGCAAAAAAGGTTGGGAACCACTGCTTTAAAGCATATTAGCACTGCTGAGACGCAGAGCTGGGCCAAGCTGGCAAGCCACCCTGGACAACCCGGTGCCACTTCAGTATGCACACCAACACCCTCCTGCAGTGTCACTGCGTGTGTGTTCTTTCACTGCCGGAAGGGCGGTTGGGTGAGAAGCACTCCTACTAGGGGCAGGTGAAGGAAGAGTTATGTACCTAGTGCTCCTCCATGGTTGCTACCCCTAGTTCCAGCCTGCTGAGAAGTTATCCAGTGCTATGGAATGCTGAAATGTGATTGGTCAGATGCACAGGTGAGCACACATACATATGACTGAGAATTGCCTCAACATGTGCTAAAACACATGTTGAGACAATTATCAGTAATTGATCAGCATTGTCTATTTTATTAGCCACGACAAGTAGCTGCTACTAGTAGCTCCACGTGTCTTCACCCTTATGCACTAAACAGTATATTATTTTTGGATGAGTCTAATAAAAACCATTCCTCGTTCTTTCTTAATTTACTGTGTGTGCACCATCTAACTCAATGCTTCTGTGGTACAGAGGGATGGAATTTTTCTGGCCTACATGGTGGAGGGCCGATAATGGAAGCCAGTTTTGACCACTTCCCTTTTTTAATCCACACCACTTGAAACCACGCCCATGTTATCGCATGACCATACCCATATTAATAGTGGTAGTACAGCAAAAACCTGCCATACTCTGCCTTCCCTACCCTGCATGTGTGTGCCATACTCTGCCTTCCCTACCCTGCCTGTGTGTGCCATACTCTGCCTTCCCTACCCTGCCTGTGTGTGCCATACTCTGCCTTCCCTGCCCTGCCTGTGTTGCCATACTCTGCCTGTCCTATGCTGCCTGTGTGTGCCATACTCTGCCTTCCCTACCCTGCCTGTGTTGCCATACTCTGCCTGTCCTATGCTGCCTGTGTGTGCCATACTCTGCCTTCCCTACCCTGCCTGTGTTGCCATACTCTGCCTGTCCTATGCTGCCTGTATGTGCCATACTCTGTCTTCCCTACCCTGCCTGTGTGTGCCATACTCTGCCTGCCCTATGCTGCCTGTGTGTATGGCACACAAAGGCAGCATAGGGCAGGCAGAGTATGGCACACACAGGCAGCATAGGGCTGGCAGAGTATGGCACACACAGGCAGCATACAGTGACACAATGCTGGCACTGCTCCTACAGTCTATTTTAAATAATTATGTATCAAGTTGCTTGATACATAATTATTTAAAATAGAACGTTGTCACTTTAATAGCACAGTTAACACTTCATTGTGAGTTGCAGTTCACCATTACGTATTTAACAAAGGAGTAAACCAATCTAGCATTATCGTTTAGTAATCAGAGAAGGGGTTGTCTTTTATCTATGTATTATAAATACTTGTGAATTATACCCCTCCTGGTTGTTTTGTGTGGAGAAAGGTTGTGAGAAGATCGTGAGAGTTCCAGTCCCACACATCCAATCCATATATTTAACTGCTCCTACAGTCTGCACAATAACTATATATTAAAAAACATTTTAATTGCACCACAGTATATGTTCTTTGTATAGTGAGCAGGGTTTATTTGTGGGTTTCTACTGCGGTGTGAACAGGTGGACAATGTGGGTGATTACAGTCTGAGCCTGATGTGTAGGGCTCAGACTCATGTGAACAATGTAGGGATTAAAAGGTGTGAACAACACATGGGATTACATGTTTAAACAATACAGAGGGTTTATAGCCTGAATCTGAGGTGAGAACCATGCAGGGGGCAGTTAATCTCAGTACTGATACCATTTAATGCTTACTCAAAGGTAAGCCATCAAAGCAGCCAGACAGGTGGGGGGCCACACAGAGGGGGGTCGTGGGCCTCCAGTTGGACATCACTTATCTGATTAAGATATCATTAGAAATAAAATGATTAGAAATAATGAAAAGCTGGACATTTTACAGGACATTGCTCCATGAATATCTTGATGCAGATTTTTAAAAAGTTGCAAATAAATTTGTACCTTATTATGTATATAGTGGCAACATCTTGTAGCTCCCTTTCACATCAGCTGCTAAATCTAATCCAGTTTCCCTATGACATTCACCATGACTATAGTCAATTTAATCAGGAGCCAATTAACCTTCCAATGTGTTATTAGAATGTGCCCATGTAGACACGGGACAACATACAAACCCCTTGCAGATAGTATTTAGGTTTAATCAAACTTTGGAACCAAGAACTGCGAGACAGCAGCGCTAACCACTAATCCCTTGTGCAGAACGGCTGCCTTTTCATTCTAGATGCAAAATCTCTTTTCTTATCTCTTTTCTCTCATCCAGCAAAGCATCAATTTAAGTAACAAGTATTAGGAAGCAGTAAATATGGGTAAGATTAGCCTCTGGATCAAGTAAAAGGTAGGATTTATTTGAGCAAAAAGGTGGATGGATGTGTCTTTATTATGTAACTCTGTAACTGTATATATAGACATTATTTCTGCTGCAATACAATAGTTTGTCCAAAGTCTATGAAATGCAGTTTGTAGGTTCTTGACTTGACAATTCCTTGTCCATAAGGATGATCAGTAACTTTGCCTGTAGATCAAAGCAAGTCTGGGGATCTTGGATTTATTGTAGATGGCTGGATCATACTGTCCAAGAATCTCCCCCTTTCAGTGTAGCCCATAGCCCCTGTTAATATCCCTCTCTACCAGCATACTTCTATGTCTTTCTAGGGCCTTCGGCCTCTGCCCTTCTTTTCAAAGTTTTTTCTTCCCTCTTTCAACTTGCACTTTCTTCTTGTATTCAAGCACACAAGTGTCTCTGGGCATAAGTTTATGTGGTCCATTTTAGAGCAGAGAGACCAGCGTTTCCCCCGTGTATACAGTGTTGCTTCACAAGTGAACTGGAAAAGGAGTTTAACAAGGAGATAGGAATTTACACCCTCTCTCTTCTGCTTATTCTACAGGTAATTGCTGCACTATTTCCACCTTCACTGTGGCCCTGAATACTGCATTTCTGCTAGTTTATTGGGTAATTTAGCTAGTTCTATTTCCATTCTCAATTCCCAATATTGCATGCCCCCTATTCCTGTGCTCCAGCAATTTGTTGATTTTATGACCCCCATCGTAAACTCCTCTAAACAAACTTTGTAGTTCAGCATATCTTTGGGCTGATCTTCACTGGTGCATTTCTCTCATCCTGGGACTCAGCTGATTGATTTAATTTGTAATTTAACTAGCTGCAATCAGCTCTGATTCCCCAGTCCTGTGTTCAGGAGTGACCCAGCTTGCTCTCCCTATATCTTAAGAACCTCATTTGGGAAAGCAGCGCACAAGTGAATCCTTCCAAAATGAATCATTCACAAGTGAACTGGAAAAGGAGTTTAACAAGAGGAGCAACAGGAGGAACAACTAGAGAAGCAACAGCAGAAGACCGGCCAGCCTCAGTCCATTTGAATCAAGACCCAGTTTACTTGCATAATGTCATTGCTCTTATTAGTTTTATCTTTCATGTTTGTGCTTCCAAAGGTAACTTCTTCCTTTCGCCCCCCAGCTGACTGTCCCTACTCCATAACAATATCTTCCTCTCTGCTCCATTCTACACACTGCTGCTCTTACAATCTTTATACATTTTTGAAAAATCTAGCACCTCCAACCAATACCTCACAAAAGCATAACGATTTTAAATCATTCTCACACCTCCTCTCCCTCTCCTTACTGCTACTACTTGCCGCAGGCGATATCTCTCCTAATCCTGGTCCCTGTCATATACCCATTTCCTATCGCCCACGCAATGCTTCTCTTCTGGTAAATCCCTCACAAACCGCTAACCTGTCTAACCTTATTCAAATTCCCACTCTCTCCTCTTCCTATCTCCCCTTCTCTTGTGCTCTTCTCAATACCCGCTCTGTAACTAACAAAGCCGTTATTCATGATCTGTTTTGCTCCAAGTCTTTTCACCTGTTTGCCATAACAGAGACCTGGCTCTCTCAGAATGATAATGCTATTGAGGCAGCTCTCTCCTATGGCGGCCTTTCATTCGCTCACACTCCCCGCATTACTGGCCGTGGGGGAGGGGTAGGGGTAGGGGTTCTGCTCTCCCCTCATTGCCGGTTTAAACTAATCCCTATACCCCCTACTTTCAGGTTTCCTTCTTTTGAGGTGCATACGGTTCAGCTGTTCCACCCTCTCTCTGTGCGGGTGGCAGTTGTTTACAGACCTCCTTCTTCAAAATCCTTGGCTACGTTTCTCTCTGACTTTGAATCCTGGCTCTCTTTTTTTTCTATGCTCTGACACCCCTGCAATCATTTTAGGCGACTTCAATTGCCATATAGATGACCCCTCTCAGCCCTGGCCCTCTCGATTTCTCCATCTAACCTCCTCCTTTGATCTCTGGCAGTGGACTAATACAGCTACCCATAAGGATGGTCATTTTCTAGATCTGGTCTTTTCTAAAAATCTATATCTATCTACATTTAACAGTGAGCCTTTTCCTCTTTCAGATCATCATCTTATCTCCTTTTCTATCTCGCACGTGCCTCATTCTCCCTCTAACTCTCAGCCTAAAACCCTGATTCGCAACACGCGAATGGTTGATATAACTGCTCTCCTCCTCCTGTGCTTCCTCTGATCCTGAGTTACTGGTTAATACCTACAACTCAATTTTATCATCTGCAATTAACACCGATGCCCCCCTGCAGCCCCAACGCAGTCGTGCCCGCAATCCCCGTCCCTGGCTTAACCCTCAGACGCGATTTCTGCGCTCCTGTGCACGATCTGCTGAGCGCATTTGGAGGAAATCACGCGTTAAAGCTGACTTCCTCCACTATAAATTTCTTATGGTGTGCCTCAATACTGCCCTATCCCAGGCCAAGCAAGCATACTAAAACACACTTATAAATAATAATAAATCAAACCCGCGGCGCTTATTCTCTATATTTAACGCGCTACTTCATCCCTCACCTAATGAATCAATCATATCTGAACACACCCACCAGGACTTTGCTGACTTCTTTAAAAGCAAAGTCAATTCTATCCGCAAACAATTTTCCCAACCCTCAGATACCGGTAATCTCGACCTTCCTAAATCTCCTCTCTCCGTATTCAGCGCCTTCAGTCTCGTAACAGAGTCTGAAGTTTCTCAGCTTCTCCGATCCTCTCCGCCTACTACCTGCTCGCTGGATCCTATGCCCTCATCCCTACTAAAACAGTGTGCCCCTGCCCTTACTCCAGCTCTTACCCACATATTCAATTTCTCTCTGGCTTCTGGTACTTTTCCCTCTCTCTTCAAACAAGCATGTGTCAAACCCATTCTTAAAAAGGCTACACTGGACCCATCCTGCCTTTCTAACTACCGTCCTGTCTCTCTCCTGCCCCTAGCCTCTAAACTCCTGGAACGTCTTGTCTTTTCTCGTGTAACTAACTTCCTCTGCACCCATAATCTGCTGGACCCTATGCAGTCTGGTTTTCGGCCTGCGCACTCCACTGAGACGGCCTTATGTAGAGTGGCAAATGATCTCCAGACTGCCAAGGCCAAAGGACGCTACTCGGTCCTCATTCTCCTAGACCTTTCCTCTGCTTTTGATACTGTCGACCATTCTATTCTTATGCAAATTCTCCATTCTCTGGGTATCCGGGATCAGGCTGCATCCTGGTTCTCTTCCTATCTCTCTAACCGCTCCTTCTCTGTCGCTCTTGCTAACAAATCCTCTACCCCGGTTCTGCTTAGTGTGGGGGTGCCTCAGGGCTCTGTGCTTGGTCCCCTGCTGTTCTCCCTGTACACTCTCTCTCTAGGAGACCTTATTTCTTCTTTTGGTCTTAAATATCACCTATATGCAGATGACACCCAGATATATTTAGACCCCCCTGCACTAACTGCTGATGTTCAAACCCAAATTGGTAACTGCCTCCTGGCTATCTCCTCCTGGATGAACCAACACCGCCTCAAACTTAACCTAGCTAAAACAGAGCTCATGGTCTTCCCGCCCAAACCTGGCCCTCCTCCTCCTTTCACCATTACTATTGATGGCATGACCATCAACCCTGTAAATTCTGCACGCTGCCTTGGGGTTATCTTTGACCAGTCCCTCTCCTTCTCTAACCATATTAATAACACTGCCAAAACCTGCCGCTTTTTCCTCCGCAATATTGCCAAGATACGCCCCTTTCTTTCACAAGCAACAGCTAAAACACTAATCCATGCCCTTATCCTTTCCCGCTTAGATTACGGAATCTCCTACTAACCGGCCTCCCAGACTCCCACCTCTCTCCCCTGCAATCAATTTTAAACTCTGCTGCCAGGATCCTCCTGCTCTCTCCTAAGAGGGAACCTGCTCAGCCTCAATTAAGCTCACTAGCATGGCTGCCTGTTAAGCAAAGGATAGCTTACAAAATCCTTCTGCTGACATTCAAAGCCCTTCACTCCTCTGCTCCTCACTACATTTCTTCACTGGTCTCCCTACATGTTCCTGGTCGTCTCCTCCGCTTCTCTCAGAGCCTCCGTCTTTTTACACCATCCACACCCACTGCGCTCTCTCGTCTTAAACCTTTCTATCTCGCTGCTCCTTACCTCTGGAACTCTATCCCTGAATCCCTCCGTAGGGAAAACTCACCCACTCTCTTTAAGAAAAAGCTCAGCTGTTACCTTCTGGAGCACTAAAACATTATTTTGCCCAGTCCTGCGCTTAAGGGCAAATGCCCATACCTAGTGCACTCTTACCTTCCAGTTTGTACCTGTATGTTACCCAACCACTTAGATTGTAAGCTCTACGGGGCAGGGACCTCCTTCCTACTGTGTCTCATACCACATGGCATATATATATATATATTTATTTATTTATTTATTATATCACTTGTCCTCCCTGTGTGTAATTCTGTATTCTGTAAGACTGTACAGCGCTGCGTACCCTTGTGGCGCTTTATAAATAAAGTTATACATACATACATACAATTTGGCAGCACTGTATTCATGAGAGTGGATTCTAGATGTCCGCTAACTTGCATGTTATTTAGACAACTTAGGGAGCGGCTGTAGACACAGACAACAGGGCCCTGAACTTACCACCAGCTCCATGGCACTCTGTCACCCATTAGTGTGCTTGCATTTCTGCCCAGGGTAATAGTAATGTATGTGTGATATGGTATGGGAAATAGTTAAAATGAATAAACCTTTCCCTGCTATTTCTTACAATAAGCAATATCTTCCAACATAACCAAAAATTCATTTTTAGCTTAAATGGGTTTCAAAGTAATAACTGAGAAAGGCTCAGGTTTTCTGCAGAAGAATAATACCACCCCCGCCCCATATAACTCCCAGCAATATGAAATCCTGGCTCCTACTGCTTGTGGAAAAAATAAAGAAATAAGATTAGTTTGTAACTGTTGTATGCTTAATATTAATGCCACATCTTATCTTGTTAAAGGAAGAAATACATTAGATTTGAGATTTTGGGTGTCTCATAACAAAGTCTGTGGGGTTAAAAATGTCACGTGATCCTACAGACAAGTATACTATTAAATGGTTAATGACCTAAGAATTCTTTAATACTTTACTAATGATATCCTTATTTTGTTCTCTGTAACTTATAACATGCCTGGATCCATGGCTGTCTGTTCTGCACAGGGACCCCATATGATTTGATCTTACTGGTCTGAAGAGCAAATGTTTTAATTCATTGCCCCGTTCATTACCCATTTGGTGGACGAAATGCTAATTTGGCAACCTAGGCAAACAAAAAAGACTTTGACTTTATATGTAAAAAAAAGTATTTCTATTGAAGGGCAAATTGTGAAAATAGTCAAACATTTAAGGGGTTAAAAAAAACCTTTGCACTATTTTTTTTTTTTTTTTTTTAAAAAGCAGCTTTTTTTAACTGAAATCATCTTTCATTTTCATTTAAAGGAACAGTAACACCAAAAAATGAAATTGTATAAAAATAATTAATATATTATGTACTATTGCCCTGCACTGGTAAAAGTTGTGTCTTTGCTTCATAAACATTACTACAGTTTATATAAATACCCTGCTGTGTAGCCATGGGGGCAGCCATTTAAATTGAAAAAAGGAGAAAAGGCACAGGTTACTAAACAGATAACAGATAAGCAGCAGATTCCCATTGTATTCTACACAATTTATCTGTTATCTTCTTATGTAACCTGTGCCTTTTCTCCTTTTTTCAATTTAAATGGCTGCCCCCATGGCTACACAACAACTATTTCTATTAACTACAGTAGTGTTTCTGAAGCAAACACACAACTTTTACCAATGCAGGGCAACAGTACATTATATTTTAATTATTTTAAAACATTTTTATTTTTTAGTGTTACTGTTCCTTTAACTTAAGAAAGGGCTTTAAGAATTCCTTATAGCCTATTTGATGCTACTCAGTTAATAGGGCACTCATTAATAAGAAATCCAAATCTGGCTTGGGAATCCTTGAATTACATGGGAGTAGGAAAGCAGTTCTAATGTGTAGCGCTGGCTCCTTCTGAAAGCTCAGGCACAATGCACTGAGATGGTGCCTACACACCAATATTACAGCTAAAAAGATACTTTTGGTGGCTTAAGAATACATTTTTATATGGTAGAGTTAATTATTTTCTATGTTAACAGTGTAATTTAGTAATAAAATGAACTTCATAAAAATCATGACAGAATCCCATTAACCTTCCCTGCTATCAAGTCTGCTGGATAAACACCGCCAGGGGCTTTATTTGTGGACACATTTCCTACTGGACTTTAATCTCTGATGTCACAGATATAAGCCCATCCCATTTTAGGGAGGGCTAAGTTGAACACTTAAGATTTAAGAAAACCTAAAATATAGGAAATCATAAAATATTGCATTCATTCCAATACAGTTAAACATGATAATAACATATAAAATAAGGAGAAAGCATAAATAAATATTCGGTGGTTTCAAAAATCCAGCGCAACTTTGAAAATGGTAGCCAAAAGCTGCATGGTATGTGCTAGCCCAAACACTTGCAGTTGCAATGATATAAATACACCTGGAGCAATTGTGTCAGACCCAACTCCCCGTGTGGCCGCCCTTATGCTGGAATTATGGGGGAAATGCTGCATTAAGAGCAAAAAACATAGTGATTTGATTCCAAAATCACCCTTATGTTGTTGCCCAAGGCACCCACAGCCCTTTAGCAGGGAAGATGCCAGTGTGCATATCCTAGTACTAAGCACACTTCTGCTGGAAATCTGACAATGGTGGTTTAAGGCATGACATCAACAACCTAATATCTGAGTCATAAGAATATTGGTCTCAGTAGAGAAAGCAATTGGGACATGCTGCCTCCTTAATATTTGCTATTATTTGACATTGAAAGTTGTTTAAAAAAAAAGGTGGCAAAGTCTTGGTGGCCAGGGGCAGTTCTGGACTGAGACCCTTCTGTATTAAAGGAAAAGGAAAGGTGGAATCACTAGGGGGGTTCCAAAATGTAAGGAACCCCCAAGTGATTAAGATCGCTTACCTGATACCCCAGGCTGGTGCTCCAATTAACAGAAAATCACACTGGCCCCAGGTACATGCAGGCAAGTGATCCTCCTCCTTTTTTCTCCCTTTGCTGCGATCCCGGGGCCCATGTATTTGCAGTAGATTCAAAAAGAGTATCAGGTAAGTGAATGCAATCATTGCGGGGTGCCTAATATTTTGGCACCCCCCCAGCGATTCCACGTTTCCTTCTTCTTTAAAGTGCATTGTACAAAGTGCAGGTTTTGGATACAATCTTTTCCCCCTCCAATTCATCAGAGGAGTCTGGGTGGGTGCACTGATGCTCAGCACAACTATAGGGAGGAGCAAGGGGTGTGTCTGCATGCAGGTACTATTTTTTTTTAATTCACATGTGAATTTGTGTCCATTCTTGTGCACCGCACTTGCTATTGTTATCATAATTGATCTAATGTTATGATTTACTTACTGTCAAGAATGCACGAATCCACTATTTTGGGATTCGACCGAATTGGCTGAATGTCGAACCGAATCCTAATTTGCATATGCAAATAAATGTACTGAGGGGTTCAACTTCCGTATTCATGTGCCAAAAAGTCACATGATTTATAAGGATTCGGCCACTATTCGGATTTGGCCAAATCCATGCCTCTGGCCAAACCAAATCCGAATCTGAACTGAATCCTGATTCGGTGCATCCCTACTTACTGTAGTGTGCAAGTTGCAAACATGTCCCTTTTGGCTGACTTATAGCTAAGTTTTAGTTTGAATGTACTAAAAATACAGCAGCTGTTATTTATTCACCGTACCCTCCCCTCGCCTCCTTTGATCACTGCTTGGTCATGCTGTGCATTGGGTTAGATGAAACTTTCCTGGCGTGCATCATGATTAATAATATCTGGATGAGGATTTGTAATAAGGTCTTGTGTGGGCTCAGCTGCTCTGTGTCTTGGGTGCTCCATATCTCGGCAACAACAGGAACTTTTTTATGAGTGTTTAATTTAATGTTCTCTTATTGTACATTGTTACAGTCCCTATTTGTCACTGTCACATAGTAGTTGCTTTTGGCTGGGATTTTCTCATTTTGGTTTGGCTTTAGCTTTAGCTGTCCTTTGGAGCATCTCTCTAGTTTATTTGATCATTTCTCTTTCAAGTCTTTTTTTGCTTTTCTCTACCACTGTTCAAGCTCTAGACATATTTTTTCTTTATTTTACTCCATATCCTTAGTGTCATCCTCAGTTGCAAATTCTTTTACAGAACCTTCATTGGGATTTACACCAAATGTTTTCTTTAGCATTTCCAGCTGGGTTTCCTGTACTCATCAGCTGTAACAAAGGTGAGTGTAACAGAATATACAGATATTGTGTGTACCATAGCTCCAGCTCCGATGTATGTTTTCTGTGTGTGGCTGCTACTTGCCCTTTACCACTGTACCACTGTTAGTTAGACCAATTGCCTTGGGATTAGAAAGTGTGTGAAGCATGTGAAAGAAATGAGTTAGGTGCATGCCAGTGCCATTGAACTGATGGCAGCACAAGGAAATGGCTCCTATTGACCCATATGTATCCAATGCACAACTCAATATTATCCTTGAATGCAGGAATAATAGGTTTTGGCCAATCATTACCGAATTGGACACTGGTGTTCATCTTTGTTGTAGATACAAGGTGTACATTTCCAGCATGTATACCCTGGGACAGAGCATGCACAATACAGGAGTTCTTGTCCCAAAACATTATTTATTTTGGCATAATGAAATTGAACAGTTCTGTTTGTACCAGTAATATTCTGTCTTTTGGAAAACAATCTGATTAGGTGTGCCATAATATTGGCTGTATAACAAATATACAAATGGGAGTCATTGGTGACAATCCATTGAGTGTTGTGTTTTAAGAGAAAAATAGTGGGTAATAAACATCTATTAGAATAGTAACACAATAGGATTGCTATGGAAGGTGATAGAAAAGGTTGTGGCCAGAGAGCTAGTGAGCAATGTAAGCATGCTATAGTCTGAAACTGCCAGTATGGACTGAACTAACAATACATTCACATTGTAATATTTCCAGCAAGTAAGTACAAAGCTGAAGGCTGAGGCATAAATGTCACTGAGCATCATCACAAAATCTGTGTCTTTGTTGTTACTACCATAAGAACAGGTACTGTGGTCCTTTAAATAAAAGAGCAAATGAAAGATATGCTTTGTGTCAGGATTAATTGTGAATTTTTTCTTGCTTACTAATTTGGAACTACTAAGTTGTACTGAAGGGTTAGCTGCTCTACAGGTATCCATGTTCAGCTGAATGTCTGTCTAATGTGTTTAGTATGACAGGACATGGAAACCAGGAGACCACTCAGTTCTTCAGCCTCCTCTGAAGCACTTGATTTATGGAACCATAGCTCTGAATACAACTATTTTATCTACGAAGGAGAGGGACCAGAAACAGGTGGAAAAGTGCTTTTCATGGCCAGGCTCTTCATTGGCGTGACCCTGGCATGTGTAATGCTCATCTGTGGGTTTGGAAATCTTATCTTCATCCTGACCTTGGCCATGAAGAAGAAGCTACGCAGCGTCACTAACATTCTCATTGCCAATCTGGCCGTGTCTGACCTGCTCGTGGCTGTAGTTTGCTGCCCTTTTGAAATGGATTATTATGTGGTACGTGAACAGTCATGGACTTTTGGCCATGTGATTTGCTCGTCTGTCAGCTATTTGAGGATGGTGTCTCTCTATGTCTCCACCAATGCCCTCTTGGCTATCGCTGTAGATAGGTAGGTGAAAGCTAGGGGTTATGAACACAATAAATATGATATGAATTGGACTGCTTTACTGAATACTGCATGCCTTTTTGTAAATGATAAGTATATTTTAACTTGGCCTACTGTTATGTGACTATGTATTAGAAATCATAGGAATTCTCTGACCACAAATAAAGTGACTTACCCACGCAAAATAAAAAAGATTGTTCTCCACATTGCATGACCATTGATATCCCCATAGCATCCCATTCTCTCTGTTACTAATATTCCCACCCTCAATCTATTTAGCCTCAAGTCTCCTACTGCCCATCATTCTCCCACCCTCAGTCTCTCTTTCTCAGTCATGTCTCTGTGTCCTTCTACACACCAGTGTCTTACTCCCACTGTTTTTTTCTTAGTTCCCTTCTTTTTACCAAAGTTACAGTCTTTCAGTTGCCAATAGTGGGACATTATATCAGCCTCTCTCATTCCCATTACCCAACATTCCCCTACAGTTCCTAAAGGCTCCCCCCCACCCATGCCATTTCCCATTACTCTTTGTCTCTGCCAAACTCTGGTCATGTGAAACTGCTCACAAGGCTCCATACTAATAGTAGACACAACCCCAGTTTCCTGTTGGCTTCAATTCCTAAACCTGTTTAGCTCCACTTCATGGCCACAGCACAGTGGCTGACGGTGCAGAGATCATTGGGTGAACATATTACAGGCTGTGGTGATTATGGGTCCTTGTAATTCCTCTGCGTACCACCCTTACACCTGGGGCTGCACTGAAAGTGTAATTATACACCATTAAGAGCCCACAAGCTGAGAAACAACAGGGGGTGCAAGGTGCTCGGACCCCTGTCAAGAGCAGCCTTGTAGGTAAATGGGTTGAAATATGCACATAAAAAAACTGATTTGTAACTGCTGTGGGGTAATCCCAGCCTTGCCCAAAAATAATGTCCATTAGACATATTTAGCCACAGAAAACCCAGTCAGCCTTCTGTGAGATATGCCAGTAGTATTCCCCTTCAGATCTAAAGTAGATATCGAGCATTGTATAAAAACTCTTGGTTATGTCAAAATATGACTGAATGTAGACTAATGGTCATTTATGCAGCTGTGTCTCTGCAACTTTTCCTGTACCGATACTGCTAGAGCTGCAGTTCCCAAATGTCTAGGCACAGGTTAAAATCCTGCAAAAATCCTGACTTTTAAGTGTAAGGCTGATGCCACACCAGGCGTAGGGCTGATTTTTTCGGCAAGCGGAAAAACGCTTGCCGAAAATTCAGCCCTACGCCTGCTACTTGTGCCTGCACCGGAATGAATGGGATACGCTCGGGTGCAGGCACATGTAGCCGATATACGCATGAAAACGCGAGACTTTGCATTCTCTCGCGTTTTCATGCGTATATCGGCTACATGTGCCTGCACCCGAGAGTATTCCATTCATTCGGGTGCAGGCACAAGTAGCAGGCGTTTTTCCGCTTGCCGAAAATATCAGCCCTACGCCTGGTGCGGCATCAGCCTAAATGCTGCTCCTTCACCTCTGGGAATATGCATTGCAAGAACTAAACAAGTCATTTACATGCTTATGCATATTAAACCCGGGTGAAAATGAACCAATAAGATACCATCCAAAAGACCAAACAGCTCCTATGGATTTATTACGTTTATGTTCCAGCTTTTTACACTATAATAATTATCATTATCATTACTCCCAATACATTGGTCCTTGTGGTTTGTTCACTCTCCTGCAGAGGAAGACAGCAGATCTGGATCAGAACACTGAAGTCAGTACCATAATAACTTGGTAGCTGAGGGCCCCTCCCCTGACACAAACACTAGCTGTAAACTGGTTAGGAACTGGGATTGTGGGACACAAGCATTGGAACCCGTGCAGATAACTAACATCCCCCTCTCTGAGGATGTGTGGAAAGAGGGGTCTGCTTCACTTATATTATAATATATTATATCTACTAAATTTGCAGAGAAACTGTGATGTGTGCCATAGGCTGAAAGGTGGCCATGCACTGGTTATCCAATAGTGTATTCTGTCAGATCAATATGTATTGGTCCATACATTCAGGACAGCCACCCAAGCAATCAGAACAGAAGTGAAAAGTAGAGCACTGCGACTTCTCTTCACTTCCCAAGATCACAGGATCTAAAATGGATGGACTCCATTTTAATGAATTAATGTAAATTTTTAAAAATGATTTCCTTTTTCTCCATAATATTAAATCATTACCTTGTACTTTATCCTTCCTAAGATTAATGCTTATTGGAGGCAATACAATCCTTTTATTTAATGTTTACATTTTAGACATAAGTTATGGAGATCCAATTTACAGAAAGACCCCTTTATCCGGAAATACCCAGGTCCCAAGCCTTCTGGATAACAGGTCCCATACCTGTACAACCATTGTTACTACTAATGTTAATGGATTTTACTTCCCAAATGTAGAAAAGTTAAAGGAGAAGGAAAGCCTAAGTCACTTGGGGGTGCCAAAATGTTAGGCACCCCCAAGTGACTTTAATCGCCTACCTTGTACCCCGGGCTGGTTACATAGTTACATAGTTACATAGGGTTGAAAAAAGACCAGTGTCCATCAAGTTCAACCCATCCAAGTAAACCCAGCACACCTAACCCACACCTACCAATCTATACACTCACATACATAAACTATAAATACAACCACTAGTACTAACTGTAGATATTAGTATCACAATAGCCTTGGATATTCTGATTGATCAAGAACTCATCCAGGCCCCTCTTAAAGGCATTAACAGAATCTGCCATTACCACATCACTAGGAAGGGCATTCCACAACCTCACTGCCCTCACCGTGAAAAATGGAAGCTCTGTTCCTCTAATCTAAAGGGGTGACCTCTGGTGCGTTGATTGTTTTTATGGGAAAAAAGAACATCCCCCAACTGCCTATAATCCCCTCTAATGTACTTGTACAGAGTAATCATGTCCCCTCGCAAGCGCCTCTTTTCCAGAGAAAACAACCCCAACCTCGACAGTCTAACCTCATAGTTTAAATCTTCCCTCCCCTTTACCAGTTTAGTTGCACGTCTCTGCACTCTCTCCAGCTCATTAATATCCTTCTTAAGGACTGGAGCCCAAAACTGCACTGCATACTCAAGGTGAGGCCTTACCAGGGACCTATAAAGGGGCAAAATTATGTTCTCATCCCTTGAGTCAATGCCCTTTTTTATACAAGACAGCACTTTATTTGCTTTAGTAGCCACAGAATGACACTGCCTGGCATTACACAACTTGTTATCAACAAAAACCCCTAGATCCTTCTCCATTAAGGATACCCCCAACACACTACCATTCAGTAGATAGTTTGCGTTTATATTATTTCTACCAAAGTGCATAACTTTGCACTTATCAACATTGAACCTCATTCTCCAGTTTGCTGCCCAGTTTTCCAATTTTGTCAAATCGCTCTGCAAAGCGGCAGCATCCTGCATGGAACTTATAGTTTTGCACAATTTTGTGTCATCAGCAAAAATAGAAACAGTACTCTCTATGCCCACCTCCAGGTCATTAATAAACAAGTTAAAAAGCAAAGGACCAAGGACTGACCCCTGCGGTACTCCACTAACCACACTGGTCCAATTAGAAAATGTTCCATTTACAACCACTCTTTGTACTCTATCCTTCAGCCAGTTCTCTATCCAATTACAAATATTATGTTCTAGGCCAATATTCCTTAATTTGATCATTAACCTTCTGTGAGGTACTGTATCAAACGCTTTAGCAAAGTCCAAGTAGATGACATCAACTGCCATTCCAGCATCAAGGTTCCTACTCACCTCCTCATAAAAGGCGACTAAATTAGTCTGGCAAGATCTGTTACGCATAAAACCATGCTGGCACAAACTAATAGTATTGTGAACTGCAATGTATTCAAGTACCCTATCCCTTATTACCCCTTCCAAAAGTTTTCCTACTACTGATGTCAGACTAACAGGCCTATAGTTTTCAGGCTGAGAACGGGAACCCTTTTTTAATAACGGCACCACATTAGCAATCCGCCAGTCTCTCGGCACCATGCCAGACCTCAATGAATCCTGAAAAATTAAGTGAAGAGGTTTGGCAATCACAGCGCTCAGCTCATTTAATACCCTGGGATGAATCCCATCCGGCCCTGGACCTTTGTTTACCTTTACATGTTCAAGTCTCTTTTGAATTTCCTCCCGAGTGACCCACGCGTCAGTAGCTAAATTACTAGAACTGGGCATATTACAAGGGAAGCCTTCATTATCTGGCTCCTCAGATGTATAGACAGATGAAAAATAAGAGTTCAAAATTTCAGCTTTTTCCCCGTTCTCATCAACCAACGTTCCCCCCGTGATAATAAAGTTCCCACCCCTTCTTGCTTCATTTTTTTACTATTCACATAATTAAAAAATAATTTTGGATTCTTTTTACTCCTAGCTGCAATATCCCTTTCCATTTCTATTTTAGCTTGCCTGATAGCTTTTTTGCATGCTTTATTTGCTTCCTTGTACCTGATGAAAGTTTCTGCTGTCCCAGCTAACTTGAATGCTTTAAAAGCACGTTTTTTCTTACCAACCTCGACCCTAACACTTTTATTCAGCCATAAAGGTTTTGCTTTGCGATGCCTCTCCTTGCTTACAAGGGGGATATACTGTTGTGTATACCTACAAAGCAATGTTTTAAAGATGTTCCATTTTCCTTCTGTGTCTAACCCCATGAAAAGCCTTTCCCAGTTGACACATTGCAGAGATGCCCTTATACTGGCAAAGTCTGCACGTCTAAAATTGAGCGTTTTAGTTACTCCCTTATAGCGCTGTCTCTGCAGCATTATCTCAAAGGAGACCATGTTGTGATCACTGTTCCCCAAATGCTCACCCACACAAATGTTAGAGATGAGTTCATTATTATTAGATATCACCAGGTCCAAAATAGAGTCATTCCTAGTAGGTTCTTGAACCACCTGAAATAAAAAGTTGTCATTTGGCATATTTACAAACCTACTAGCTTTTTCTGACTTAGCCACCCCATTACTCCAGTCAATGTCCGGATAATTAAAGTCCCCCATAATAACAACTTGACCTAGTTTTGAAGCCTCCTCCATTTGCAACAATAGCTGGGCCTCATCCCCCTCATCTATACGGGGTGGTTTATAGCATACACCAATGATCATTTTCTTTGTGACCTTCAGCCCTACTGAAATTTCTACCCAAAGAGATTCGACGTTTTCATTGGTAATGTCTTTATTACATGGCTTTAAATCTGACTTTACGTAAAGACAAACCCCTCCACCCTTTTTAATCTCTCTGTCCCTCCTAAAAAGTGTATAACCATTTAAATTCGCAGCCCAGTCGCATTTATCATCCCACCAGGTCTCAGTGATACCTATTGAATCATAATTTTCAATACATGCAATAGCTTGCAGCTCCCCTAATTTACCCGACAAGCTACACGCATTAGCCAGCATGCAGCGGAGATTATTACTTCTCCCTCTGATGTTTACATTAGCTAAGGGAGAATTAGAGCTAAGGCAATTATGAGACTGCTTTCTTTGTAACGGAAGCTCCTTATCTGATAAACTATATGCCCCCCTCACTCCTCCCCCACAACCCTTTGCTAGTCCCCCTACCCTGTCTACACTAATTTTCCCATAGTATTCTAGCTCACCCACCCCCCCCCCCCTTGTCTAGTTTAAACACTCCTCCAACCTCTTAACCATTCTCTCCCCTAGCACAGCAGACCCCCTTCCATTGAGGTGCAATCCGTCAGGGCTGTATAGATTGTACCCCAAGGAAAAGTCAGCCCAGTGCTCTAGGAACCCAAACCCTTCCTTCCTACACCAAGACTTTAGCCACGCATTTAGCTCCCTAAGCTCCCGCTGTCTCCCTAAACTTGCACGTGGCACCGGCAAAATTTCCGAAAAAATGACATTGGAGGACCTTTGCCTAATCTTAGAGCCTAGATCCCTGAACTCACTCTTTAAAGTCCCCCACCTACCGTTCATTTTGTCGTTAGTACCGATATGTACCAAGACAGTCGGGTCATGCCCAGCCCCTCCTAATAATGTGTCAACCCGATCAACCACATGCCGAACCCTGGCACCAGGAAGACAGCAAACTGTCCGGTTGAAGCGATCCGCTTGACAGATTACCCTGTCCACTTTCCTAATGATCGAATCCCCTATAACCACCATCTGTTTAGGCCTAGCTCTGCTCTCCTCCCCACCACTACTAGTGAAACTGGTCTCCCGGCTGTTAGAGAGATCAGCCTCACCTAGAACCGCCAATCCAGAGTTCACACTCCCATCTTCTTCACACAATCTGGCAAATCTGTTGGGATGCGCAAACCCTGGAGCAGCCTCCCTTTTCCTTTTCCCCACACTAGATTTTCTAACTGTCACCCAGCTTACTGCCCTATCATCCTTTCCTTGCTCCCCTCCCCCCATACTATCTGACCCCACTAGTTCTTGTTCAGTTAGCAAGAGACCCCTCTCAAGATTGTTGATTGAACGCAGTGTTGCAACGTGTTCCTCTAGGGCTCTAACGCGAGCCTCTAAAGTGGCAATTCGCTCACATCCACAATAGAGGTATGCACTTTGGAACTGTTGTTCCACAACTGCATACATGTGGCAGGCTGTGCACTGTGTCAGACCTTCAATGTTGCTACAACTCATTCTCCCAGTTACAAGAACAGTTAAACAAAAATAGGTGTAAGGACTTGTAGTAAATACCTTGTTTTACCTTGTTTTTAACTCCCTTAGTGTTTAACTCCCTGAGTTTATAACTCCACTTACAGAGCCCCCACTAACTCCTGAGTTTATAACTCCACTTACAGAGCCCCCACTAACTCCTGAGTTTATAACTCCACTTACAGAGCCCCCACTTAAAGAGCAATCATTTACAGAGCACCTACCACCAGAGCAAGCTCCACTGCAGTGCCTGTGGTTCTATTTATGCAGTCTGTAAAGGTGAACTAATCAAACCCCACCCTCCTCAAGCTGAGGGTAATTACAAGGGAATGTAACCTGCTGTAAGCCTATGGATCCCACAAACTTTGTAAATTAGCTCCAAAAACAACAATTACTTATGAAAAAAAAATAAAACCCAACAGTTAAAGGAACAGTAACACCAAAAAATGTATATATTTTAAAGAAATTAAACTATAATGTACTGCTGCCCTGCACTGGTAAAAATTGTGTGTTTGCTTCAGAAACATTACTAGAGTTTATATAAACCCTGGTGTGTAGCCATGGGGGCAGCCATTCAAAAGAAGAAAAGGCACTGGTTATATAGCAGCTAACAGATAAACCCTGTAGCATACAATGGTTTCTTATCTGTTATCTGCTATGTAACCTGTGCCTTTTCTCCTTTTTTCCAGCTTGAATGGCTGCCCCTATGGCTACTCAGCAGCTTATTTATATAAATTATAGTAGTGTTCCTGAAGCAAACACACAAGTTTTACCAGTGCAGGGCAACAGTACATTATATTTCAATTACTTTAAAACACTTTCATTTTTTGGTGTTACTGTTCCTTTAAAAAAACACAATGGTTTTGATAAAGTTAGTAAAGAATACTTATCCCTTTTTAGTTGAAATGAAAGCAAGTTGATTCAACCAGCCACCAGCCTGTTAGTAAGCCTGTTGGTGCCCCTGTTAGGAGAAAACAGCACCAGCCCGGGGTAGCTGTAGCAAGCGTTTCCACCTTCCTTGTTGGCGCGCTTGCGCAGTAGAACGAAAAGCTGGACTTTAACAAGAAAGTCAGCTTTTCACTCTACTGCGCATGTGCTGGCCCAGGGATTTCACCGGCAGAAGAAAGAGAAAGGAGGAAGCGCTCGCTACAGGTACCCCGGGCTGGTGCTGTTTTCTCCTAACAGGGGCACCAGCCCGGGGTACAAGGTAAGCAATTAAAGTCACTGGGGGTGCCTAACATTTTGGCACCCCCAAGTGACTTAGACTTTGCTTGTCCTTTAAGGGCAAAAGGAAAGAGTGCCCCATAGTTAGATCCATCCAAGGCCATAAATATTGCCCCACGGGTATCTCTCCTAGGAAACATTTTCCGTTGCATCATTTTTACTATTTCAATACAAAATAAGAAACAAGCATACATATTTGTTTTTCTCTTTGGATTTTCCAGGTACCTTGTTATTATACACCCCCTGCAGCCTCGTGTAACGTTGCGGACAGCTTGCGGAGTTCTTCTCACCATTTGGCTCACCTCTATCTTTGTTGCAGCTCCCACAGCTTACTTTGCCACAGAAACAGATTTTGATGCTCCACGTGAGCCTGGCGGGAAGGTCTTCTGTGGTCAAATCTGGCCAGCTGATAGGGCGCTGCTCTATAAGTCATACTCCCTCTTTCTGCTGGCTGTCGAGTTCTTAGCTCCAGTGATAATCATGAGTCTGTGCTACATTCGGATATGCCACGAGCTTTGGTTCAAAAACCTACCTGGCGTCCAAACAAAGCAGCTGCGAGAGCGCCTGCAGTCACGGAGAAAGACTGTGTTGGTGCTTGTGGCTGTGCTTTTGGCCTATGTTTTCTGTTGGTCGCCATTTTATGGCTATGCCATTGTTAGGGATTTTTACCCAGGTCTGTTGTTGAAGGAAAGGCATGCTATTGCGCTCTACTACATAGTGGAATGCATTGCCATCAGCAACAGTATTATTAACACTCTTTTCTTTGTCACAGTAAAAAATTGGCCCTGGTTTTGTTTAAAAGGAAAATGTGAAAGATATATTATATTCCAGGGATGTACAACAGCTGTCCAACCTACCGCTGTGTAACAGTCAGCCATTAATATATGTTTATGGCATAAGCCAAAGGCCTGTTCTATACAGTAAATTGCCTGTGTACCCATAATGTAACCCAGGTTCCGCCACCAAATCCTTTCATCTTTAGTTCTTGCTTTGTGCAGGGCACTATTGTAAATTAAAGGTGTGGTTGACATTTAACACAGGTTTAAAAAAAATAAGGATATTTACATGATATTTGCAATTTGGTTAAATTAAAAAAAAAAAAATTTATAATTTTTTTAAAAATATCTACCTGCAAAGGTAGTTCTAAATAGATAGGTCTTTCCTCTCTACCCAGGCCAGCAGGATCACAGCACCCTGGCTTACTAAAATCCTGTCTATATCATTCTGATGTTCCCAGCAGCCTGGAGGAAGCACATCCATGATCTGATTGGCTGACGTGATTCAGCCAATCGGATCAATAAAGGGGCGTTCACAGTAACAATCGTTGCCTGTGCCTCCCTAAAATGTGAGTCCCCTGGCTTGCACAGCCACTTCATGCAGAGCTACAAGTGAATATATAAAAACTTTTTTTTCTAGTTAAAGTAGCCTTTATCCTAATGTAGTGCATTGTGTGAAAGTTATGATTATTAGATTGTAAGCTCTACAGGGCAGGGACCTCCATCCTCTTTTCTCTTAGCTCTGTAGAATCTTTAGTTTAATTGTACTTTTTATTTATTTGTATTGACTATTGTACTCTGTCTTTATCTATTATTGGAATGCACCTTTACTTGTTTATTGCTCTGCTGTACAGCAAAGTGTACATTAGCAGTGCCATATAAATAAAAATGTACATACAAGTCGTGTTGGCAATAAAAAGCAACACAGCGACTGAAATGCATTGTTTCTAATTTATTCCCATTGCAGAAACTGGATTTTTGCCATTACAAAATAGCAGTAAAAAACAAAAAAATGAAGGCGGAGTGGCCCCTCACTATGCCTCTTTGGTGTTGGAGCAGGACATGGAGGAGCCGCATCACTAGTACCGAGAGAATTAAAAAAAAAAAGACAAATGAATTTCTTAAATTATCAGAGGCTTTTTTTGCTGCCCCTGGCTGCTCACTGCCGGCTGAAGCAAAGTTAACTCTTTTGAACTACTTATAATCTCATGTATGTGCTGGTCAGGTGATCCACCATAAAGTTATTTAGTTGGCACAGTTCTGCTATTTCTAGTAGCCCCTGCTTTCTTAAAAAAGAAGGAAAGGCTAATAAAGAGTTAATCCCAAGCTGCAGGCATACCTTCAGTTGTCTCAATAGTGCCCTTAAGTCTCCCCATACTTCACCCGTTCAGAAGATCAGAAGCCAAACAGAAAAAAAACCGCTGAGCTGGGTAAAGAAGATTCCCATAATGCATCGCTCCTTCAAGACTTGGCGACTTGTTACTGCAGGCGGCGCATGTGCACAGGGCAGGAGCATCTGGTTGCCATGGCGACGCAGCGTCGCCGAACTCTGTGACAAGCAGGTGGGGGAAGCGGGGGGGCAGGTACTGCGAGCGGCGGAGGGTTTGTGGCAGGAGCGGGGGGGGTTTGTGGCAGGAGTGGGGGGGTTTGTGGCAGGAGTGGGGGGGTTTGTGGAGCTTGGGGGGGTTTGTGGCAGGAGCAGGGAGCTGCAGAATCTTTGTGACAGGAGCGGGGAGCTGACTTGTGCTTTTCAGCCCATACAGACATGCTGGACAAGATGGCGGCGCCATTCACTGAAACAAGTATGTAGGTTCTAGTATGTGTATCTCTGTAAATCTTTCATTAGGCAAGCCAGGAATATAGTGTTTTTACACAGCAATAGTAGTACTATTTAAAAGTGTGCTTAATAGATTTTGACTTTCCTTCTCCTTTAAGCTTGGCTGTGAACCCAGATGCCCTCTTGGATAAGATCCCTAATCTGGCAGCTCTGGCCTAATTTTCAAGCCCATAATGGGGCGGGGCTTACCCAAATATGTATCTGGCTTCAGAGAAACCAGGGCAGTGTCTGGGTGTAAATTGACACAGGGAGGGGCAAGATGTGTCCTAAATCATCTTTAATTTTCATTTTGAAATCCTGGGAAATAAGACCACATGGCCTGCAGTGAGGTGGCAAAAATTATTGTCCAAAAATGATGTCCAAATTTAGATTTTTATTTGCCTGCTGTCTTCAGCAGAACTGCATATCATCTCAGTGTGCCCTGCAATAAAATAAACATGTTCTCTGAAGAGAATTGGCCGTGTGTGGTTACTGGCAGAATTGTGTATCTGTATCGAATTATACATAATTAGGTTTCAAAATGTGTTCTCTGTGTCTGCTTATAAAAAATCCAGTTATTCGCCCATTTCTCTTATTTTGTTCTGGTTTTGTTACAGAGCCAGGCCAACACAATATGGCACCCAAGACAAACCTCTGCAATCATTTCCCTGCTCCCTTAAGGCTGCAACTCTAGGCACAGGCGCTTAGATGCCTATATATTAATACAGCCCTGGTCCTGAGTGTTCTGGATAAAAGATCCTATATCTACTGTAAATTGGTAGAGAAAATATTCTAAAAAAAATCCACATTCCCACTGCTCTTTTGTTAACGTTTTTATTTATTATATGTACATTTGCATTAGAATTAACAGGAATGAATGTGGAACCAATATATGTATGCAAACTTTTAAAGTTATCTTAATTTAAAGCAGTTTTCAAGAAATCATTTATATTATTATGACAATTAAATCAATATTCCGAACCTATTTTATTAAATATAAAAATTCTTACAACAGAAACAAAACTGATCACAATGTATTGTTCAATAAGGCAGTACCAGTTATCCTATTATAGTTCCAGGAAGTGCACAAATGTGTGTTCAGTCTGAACAATACAAATTCACTGTACTAAGAGCACAGTTTGGGAACCAATGATCAAAGATCATTGATAGAAATTTAATATAAAGTTGTAGTCAATTTTTAAATCAAGATCAGCTCTTTCTTTGTGAATGTAAAACATCACAGCTGAATTTCAGATTTTAGCAAGACGATCATCGTAACGTAATAAAAAAATCTTAGGTCTGCCCACATCTAGTAACCCATAGCAATCGATCGTCAGCTGACTAGCAAATACTAACTGCTGAATGGTTGCTATGGGTTACTGTGGGTTAAAAACTTAAGACCAATTATTTTACTAACCCAAAATCTTATCTGAATTGTTCAAAATATTTATATAGAATGACAAAAGAAACAAAATTAGGAAATTGACTCCACTGAGCACTGTCAGAAAATTCTCTTTGGCCATGAGTGTTGAGTTAAATTGCCTGCGATTGAATCTGCTCTACTGTGGGTGTCAAGTCTCCAGAAAATGCTCATGAATGCTTATGAAGCAATGCATATGATTTCCTAAAGGCGATTAAAATTATTGCTGGTGGGAAAGCATTTTTAGGAGATTGGTTGTCAGCGGTTGCACATCTATAATCACAGGCGTCAATTTCCCCCGTGTGTACCATCACCCACACAGGAATTTTTTCCTGGAGGAAAGTCACTGAGACCAATGTCCATAGCAACAGTCCATGTACAACAGTAAAATACAACCCTTTTGCAAATTCAAATGAATAGCAACAAGTCTGTTTCACAAAAAGCCTTGTGTGCCATTCTTTAAGTAATATAAAAAGGCAATGAAAGACCTAAACATTCTAGGTTTAATATATAATTAGCTGTAGATCGGACTGGTGTACCTGGGCTGATATACAGATTTCCAAGGACAGCAGTCCTAATAAGTAGTACTGCTTCCCTCTGATGTGTCCCCACCTTTTTTTTTTACCTGTGAGCCACTTTCAAATGTATAAAGAATTGGGGAGCATAACAAGCAAAGAAAAGTTCCTGGGGGAGTCAAATAAGGGCTGTGATTGGATATTTGGTAGTCCCTATATGAACTGGCAGCATACAGGAGGTTCTGTTTGTCATTACATCTTATTGTTATGCAACCAAAACTTGCCTTCAAGTCAGGAATTCAAAAATAAGCACCTGCTTTGAGGCCACGGGGAGCAACATCCAAGGAGTTGATGAGCAACATATGTTGCTTGCAAGTCACTGGTTGGGGATCACTGCTCTAAACATTGGATCAACATGGTCCCTTCTCCTGAAAAAATCATGCCTAAAATGGTACAACAAGCACACTGGTGCAACTGTAGCGTGTGCAACTGTAGCGTGTGCATGTGTTTTGCACTGGGAAAAAGCAGGAAAAGAAGGTGCTAGAACCCAGAAGATGAGTTTTGGGAGTTTAGAGAGCCATTATTTATTTGCATAGGGTTATATAAGGAAATACAGCAACCTTGTGCCTTACCAACTCCATTTACATATTACCTATAGTGTGTCAGGGTTTCATTTGGCCTTTTATTCCAACATTATGTTGCTGAACAGATTTCCTTGTAGGTAAGGTAGCACTGAAGGTGATCAAAGGTTAGCAGGGGGGCTTTGCAGCTGGGTGCTGCGCCCTGGCCCCGCTATAGGGTAATTTCTTTCCTCCCATATAGTTATTCCATCACAGGTACACAGTTGCTTGTCATTTTCAAAAAGACCAGCAGAGCGGGCAATGATACCACTGGCTAATCTGGAAAGGAAAGAGAGCAAATAAGAAGGTATAAAACAAAGACAAGAATTACTTCAAAAGGCTACAGTATAATTTATCATCAGTCTATGTACAGACATTGTACTGATCTTGCAAGCAAAATAAGAGCAGACCACTGCAAATGTGAACTTACTTAGTGCTTTAAGGACTTAATTCAGGCGCTCAAATAAAAAAAATATTTATAAATCAGCCTTGTACTTCCTTCCTCACCAACCCAGAGTGCAGCAACTGACTAATGTTGCTGATCTTTATATCAGTCAATTCTATATAAAAGCAAATTAATACACAAAATTTTCATTTACCAGTGTTACCAGCACAATCAGCTCCTAATACTCCTCAGAAGAAGATTAAAATCAAAGTTCTTAATAATTTAATTTAGTAATTTCAATGAGATAAACTGGGAGTCCTGAGTAATATAAAAGTACTAAGACTATTAAATATATTCATGCACACACAGAAACAATGCAAACAAAACAAACTTAATAATGAGCCATTAACAGCAATACAAGATGAAGTTGGGATGCACCAAAGCCAGGATTTGGTTTGGGATTCGGCAATAATTTCAGCAGGATTTGGCTGAAACCAAGTGTTTGGCCGAACCAAATCCGAATCCTTAAAATCACACGACTTTTGGTTACATGAACACGGAAGTAAAGGAATTTTTAATCAAGAGCGTCTTTTTAACCCTTTCTGCAGCCTGATTTCCATATGCAAATTAGGATTCCGATTCGGTTCAGTATTTGGTTGAATCTTTCACAAAGGATTCAGGGTTCAGCCAAACCCAAAATGGATTCAGTGCATCCCAAATATGAAGCACTAAGATGAAAAAGTGAGTCTAAGGGTAGGAACTGACGGAGCGACTTAGTCGCCCACGATAGATCCTGCAGTTTCCTCCTGCAGCCAAATTTGTGTTACTTCGGAAAACAAAGTGATGCAAAGGGCTTTCCACTGGCGACTTCTATCCTTGCAGGCGGAAAGCCTTTTCAGAGCAGTTAGTCGCCCATGATAGCAGAGATCTATCACGGGTAACTAACTCGCTCCGTGGGCACATACCCTTTAGAACAGAGATGAGCAAATAAAAAAGAAACAAATCTGGATTAGATTAAATTGAATTCATTATTCAATATTTACGTTACCTCCTGCCTGAGTTGCCAGTTATCTTAGAAAGTGGGTGGCACCCATGGCCAAGGTCGTCTTCTCCTTCATCAACCACTAAGGAGCGACCAATGATATCATACACCTGCACAGTGATGAAGTTTGTTCATTAGCTTAGGTCACAGCTGAAGCTGTCTGAGCCAAAGAGACACAGTCACAGGGTCATATTTACCAAAACATGAAACCAGAGCTCGCCACATTTAACCAATTTTGCAGTTCTTTAATCACTTGTATTAGATTTTTAGAAACATAATTATCAAAGGGTTACAACAGAAAACTCTCTTTTCATCCTCTGATAAATTAGCCCATGAAAATGTTATTAACCTGAAAACAAAACTGAGAAATTCAGTCTTATATTTGGCCCAAACTGACAGAAACAGGGCACAAAAATAAGCATGTATGTTATTTAAATACAGAGAAGAAATGAGGACAGTGCCCCTGGCTTGTGTGAGAGCGCAGCACCTCTTATAGAACATAGTGCTTAAAATGGCAGTTTTTCAATTTGAGATTATCTAAAAATTAGTAGAAAGGAATGTTTTTTTATGAAAAGCTATTATTTATATGAAACTGTTTTACATATGAGGGACCTGTAATGTTTAGGGGTATAGTTTTCCTTTAAGTAATCCTTCCTGGAAACACCTTTCACTTGCTTACAGCATTTCTATATTTAAACCTATTCTCTGACTGGGTCATCAATTTTAGTTGTCATGTTGTTCCAATATATCTTGCTATTTATTTCCCCCCTATCTTGAACAAAGCCCCAGTCACAAGCCATATCACAATAGTTGGGGGGGGGGGGTACACCTAGGGCAGACGCATGTGCAGTAGTGAAAAACATGAGGTTTTTTTGTTAACAGAGAAGGAGAGGTAAAAACTAAGTAAGCTTTATCAGAAAGATCTATGTAAATACAGCCATAAGCACTCACAGAAACGCTGCACTCTATCAAAAGAAACAAAGAATTTCTTGTCTCCTTTTTTGTAAACATCGTCAGACTTATTGCTCTCAGAAAAATCCTTCAGGGCATGGGCACGAGTCTGCACAACTCTCTCCTCTCTCTTTGTCCCTCTCCCATCAGAATTTGCTCCCCCTCCTATCAGAATTTGCTCCCCCTCCTATCAGAATTCTTTGCTCCCCCTCCTATCAGAATTCTTCGCTTCCCCTCCTATCAGAATTCTTCGCTCCCACTCCTATCAGAATTCTTCGCTCCCACTCCTATCAGAATTCTTCGCTCCCACTCCTATCAGAATTCTTCGCTCCCACTCCTATCAGAATTCTTCGCTCCCACTCCTATCAGAATTCTTCGCTCCCACTCCTATCAGAAGTCGCTCCCACTCCCACTTCGCTGCAGCACAGAAGCTGCTGAGACCAAGCTAAAATGATAGCTGCTATCTTAAACAAAGAGGGAGCTTCTAGGGCTGTTTACTCGGGCATGGTAAAGCTTTCTGCAGAATAAATATTAGCTTACACTAATGTAGGTAATCTCTTGGCAGTAAAATGCCAAAATGCCTTTCCTTCTCCTTTAAAATTCTGCTTTTCATTCTACTACGTATGCGTACTCGTGCAAAAAAAAAAATGAAAACCAGAAAGAGGATCACTCTGTGGTGCTTGCTGAAAGAACCCCCGGGCCAGTGTAGGTTACTGCTAACAGGAGCCCCAGGTATCAAGTAGGTTAAAACAATCACTGGGTGATACCTAACATTTGGCGCCCCCCTTACATTAAGTTAGTTGTAGACCAATGTACATTATGTACAGAGAAGAGCATTTCTTCACTGCCTGTCTTATTGCATTGAGGTTCATGTGCTTGAGGTCTGTTCTATCACAAATGTGTTGGGGAAATGGGGGCCCACCAATGAAACGTTGCCTAGGCCTGCTGGTACCATAAAGCGGCCCTGGTCACATAACCTAGCAACCAGATAGCTGTTTAAACAGTATAATAAAATGGATTGGGGAGTGCATCAATAGTAAGATAAGCATTATTTAATCACTGAGAGGGTGGCAATTTGTTAGGCACCCTCCAGTGTATGAACACTAACCCTATGCCGTATGCTTGGGCACCTCTGATACAAAAAATGCACTGGGCTGGGATACCTGGATGTGGGGCCCTAGTAATTCTGTAAAACCTAGTGTTCTGCAAAAGTTACTGGGAATCAAAAAATATGATGGTAGAGTTTTTAAAAACTGGTGGTGCCTAAAAAAATAAATAGTTTCCCCAAGTGATTTTAGGTTTCCTTTAAAAAATGCAAATTCAGCTCTAGTTTTAACCTGTAGTTAACCAGAAAAGGATTTTAAAGTTGAATCTGGGGAGAGTGCTGCATTCTATTTCATGAAATAAAGGCCTATCACCACAGCTACAGTGGTTTGGGGCTGAGTGCAAGCAAAATTCTGCAAAATATTAATATGGTACCTTTAAACGTTCATCCATCAGCCTAAAGGAAGCACGTCCATTATCTGCTGCAAATATATTTCCCAGATCTCCAACATGCTATTAAATAAAAATTGAAAAGATGAGCATGCTTGTTTCAAACGCTTTCTCAGAATTTACAATATATATTGAAGGTGTCAATTTAATGTTAAGCATAGGGGTAGCCTGAGTGGAGAATGGTCTTACTGCCTTTTGTATTAACACCAATGAGAAACCAGTGAAATAGACTTCCCTTTGAAGGAAACCCAGGTTAGGTGAATGGCTCAAAAGGAAGTTAAAATAGTATAGATCAATTGAATGTAAACATTCCGGCAGGTCCAGACTGGGATTCAACATAGACCCTGGCATTTCGAGTACACAGAGGCCTAATCAACCCCCACCAGCCCAATAAGTAATAGCTACCTATTGCATCTTACAGCAGCCCCTGTGACATTTTCCAGAATCTGCAAATTGAAGGTCTGTGTGATGGTAATAATTGAATTATAATAAATTTCCAGACAACAGTGGTTCTTTGCTATCTATTTTGTACCAAGAGAAGGGTGAATCACTAATATAATACAATTCAAAAAGTCATACTGCTCTCGGACAAGAAGCTACAGGCCTGAGATAGAAAAGCTTCCAGAAAGCATATTACAAGATAAAATATGGGAATCTATGTTAAACTTATGCACAACACATTAGGGCACATGGTCTGCAAGTGCACTAAGCAAAGTGCAATTTTGAGCGCAATCGTCAAGTTTCTTTTTTCTTTGGTTGCAATACTCTTGACGAAACTGTGTTGCACCTACCGCATTTGCACAACTGGCGTCATTTTTTGTGTTCAGTGTGCAAGTGACCTGTGCACCCTATTCTTTTGGTGCAACTGAACTGCAGAGATTGACGCAGTGTGCTGAAGGGACCCTAGAACTACTGTTTACTCCAGAGGTGATGGTAGCCCCAGGGTTCCCCTGCGTCAATATTCGCTTGCAGCACTAAATTCGAAATGGAAGGAAGGACTGGGCGGTGATAAGCCCATCTTCAGATAAGTGCAAAGAGAGCATTTTGACATAGAAGAACCTTTATGAAAGTTGTGCAACTGAGTGTGGGGAAAGTTTGGGGACCATAACTGCGCTTGCAGATGTACATAATCCCTTTTGAGTATGCATCCCTTAGGGCTCATGCACAAACCATTTCTAGGGACAATATAATAGAAGCCAAACAAGCTTCCTTAGTAATATGTAGTGTATTCTGGAGGCAATATACAAAAGATCAGGTACGTATTGCAGTAGTTAGGTTCCCTAATTAAGATAATATTGAAGCACTTACTCTGTCGTCTTCTCCTGGCCCCCCGTGTGAATTCCTATGTGGATTATAATGCTCACCACAGCTGTACAGAAAATGGAAACATGAAAAACATTCATCTTTGTGTAAACCTATCACCTTAACTTTTGGTATGATGTAGACAGCTATATTACAATCGGCAGTAATTATTCATGGTTTTTGAATTTCTTTTGTATTTTCGTTCTGTCTAGCATTTATGCGGTTGCTAGGGTTTATCTTTCAGAATGGAAGATCAGTAATAAAGGACCAGAAAAAGAAAACAAGCAACTGAAACCCTTTAAGTTGATTCATTTATGGATGCCAGGAACAGTGACCCTGGCAACCAGATAGCATTTTCAGAAAATAAATAGGAATACCAATGGTTCAAAACCTTGACAAAAAATAATAAAAAACAGTTTACAAGTTGCTTATCATAGGCCCATCTAACTATAGTGGATATTACAAGATAATATAAAGGTAAGCATGCCTTATAAGTTCATACAATTCTATTTTAAATATCCTTAACTGTCACTTTTCTACTGGTATAAAATATTACATGAATTACTTAGGTCCAGACTTGGCATTTCAAGTACACAGAGACTCAAACAACCCCCACAGGCCCAATAACTGTCTATGACATCTTATAACATCCGCTCTATCATTTGCCAGAATCTACAAATTGAGTCTGGACTGAAAGTACTACCTATCATTTTTAAAAATGCTAGACCAATCGCTGACTGAACCTAAAAGTAAATAAAGCTTTTATTGACAACCCCAGACTTTCGCATTCCTGCAATTAAACTGCATCCTTCTGCTTTAGACTTAGCAATGAGGTCTTATGAGGAAAAGAAAAAAGAGAAAAAAATATATATATAGTGTAATTCTGTTATTACTTCACAATGTGCACTCTCATGTGCTTTTTAACACCAGTGATGACTTTTACTTATATCACCCTTTTGTGCCCAGTTGTGATATCCCTTTCCGATTGCCAATCTACTTACAGACCCCCTTGGGTTTATATGGCATCCAATTGGTTCGCTTGTAGCTCACGACTCTCTGCTTTCCCACCTCTTAATTTCAGGCAGTATTAGGAACCACTTTACATAGGTAAATTTCCAACTTTAGCAACTTTAGGTTAATTCCACGACTTTTCCGTTTCCCTTTCCCTTCTGTGCACTTACTGTGGGATAAATGCATACGCCAAGCAATAACAGTATTACACTATATTTTTTTTCCCCTTTTTTCTTTTCTTTTCCTCATAAGACCTCATCGCTAAGTCTTGCATCGTCTTGAGTAACGTGTTCTACTTGCGACGATCCAAAGGTTAGACAAGGGGAGATTTGTCATATGCAGTTGTGGAGATTAACAGTGATAGACAAGTACCCTAAGGGCCGTGACAGACAGGGAGATTAGTAGCCCACAACAAATCTCCCTTGTCGGCGACTAATCTCCCCGAAATTCCATCGCACCGGCGAAAATGTAAATCGCCGGTACCGTGATCGCCAAAGTTGCCTCGCGAGGCAACGTCGCCGATTTCAGGAAATTGCCCGCGCAGCGTATGTCATCCCACCGGCGATTTACATTTTCGCTGGTGGGATGGCATTTCGGGGAGATCTCCCAGTCTGTCACATCTGCCCGTCTGTCACGGCCCTAAGCCTCAAAGCAGATAACAAATCTAGATAGCAAAACCAATGTGAGGGGTCAGAGGAACAATTTTATTAGTATTTTATGCCCAAAGCAACTGCTTTCTGTGACATTTTTTTCTCACAAATTTATTTTAAAAATTACCTTTCGCAGCCATTAGAGATGTCACCAAATTCATGAACATGAATTCCATGGAGCCCTGGACTCAGCCCATCTAATGTTCCTTCAATGATACATGTGTTCTCAGATGTTTGGATAAATCGAACAACTCCTTGTATTGAACCTTCCCCTGACATCATGGCTACAGCAGCCCCTAGGTTTTCTGAAATGATTTATAAGACATTGTAAATGAATGCAAAATGTTATACATACATAGATCTGCATGTAAAATGTTTTTATAGGATATTCCAAACCACATTTAGATGACTGTATATTTCTTATGGTGGAAGCATTTTATGATGTAAGTATCCAGTGCCAGTGGCACAATTAAAAGTTACGGGGCCCCACAGAAAAATAGTTTTACACCCCATCCCTTTAGGAGTAACATATTTTTTAAAAACGTGCAAAGAAACTGTGTATACCAGTCAATGCCCCAGTGGGCCCCAGCATTCTCAGGGTCACTGCTCACTTAATAGTATCCACAACAAATTCTGTATTGATACAGAAGCTTGGAACCTTTGGGAAGACCTGATGCGCAAAGCTAACCCACTGTATAAATAGACATATATATATATATATATATATAGATAAACGGAGAGGAACGGCACTCACAGGGAATTTTCACACCAAGGACATCAACAAGTTTGTAGAAAAGTGAGGTTCTTTATTAGTCCGACGTTTCAGTTCCTGCAGGAACTGAAACGTCGGACTAATAAAGAACCTCACTTTTCTACAAACTTGTTGATGTCCTTGGTGTGAAAATTCCCTGTGAGTGCCGTTCCTCTCCGTTTATCTACAGATTACTACACTGTCCTGGCACCCAGGTAGCGTCTCTCACTTTTGGTGTGCAGCTTATGAACTGTTTATATATATATATATATATATATATATATATATATATATATATATATATATATATATATATATATATATATATATATATATATATATATATATATATATATATTATGTCTGGTCTAACCCCAAACCACAAAGTCTATATGGGACAAACTTACTTTATAGACATAACAACATACTGCTGGATACAGCCACCATCAGGAATTACTGGGCCTATACAACTAAGTTAGAGCCCCACTGCCAAGCAGGCCCTAAATATGTACCAACTGATCAGCTGGGCCTCTGGGTGGAGATCTCTGCCAACAAGCAGAATGCAGCCTTAAATGAAAAAAATACCATGTATGTATGGCCACATTGCCCTGCCCCTGATCCACTCCAGCCATGTCCATTATACCAATACCCCGCCCATGATCTGCTTAAACCAATTCCACCCCAATTGCAACCTACAAATCATGCTTTTACATCTCTTGGGAAGCTCTCTGTACTGTACCCCACCCCAGATGCTGGCTCCACTGCTGGATACTTACTGGATTGAACAGTTCCCATTCCCATAAGCACTGCCTTTCGCCCTGTGGTCTCCAATAATTTGTGCACTTCCTCTGCCAACAGGGTAGTCTCCACCAAAACTGATTTTGACTCCATATTGATGCTGAATTCCTTCACACCTAAAGGCAGGAAATCTGATTAGCAATAGTAAGCATATTGCTTAGTCCAACATCTGTATATCATATCTACTCATGCTTTTATTTAAGCATTATTTTAACTACCATAATAAAAAAGAAACACTAATATTCTTTATGATAGGATATAATTTTTTTTTAGCTATGTTAACCATCTCACTTATGCAAGTTTATGCAAAATTAAAATACTAAACATCTTTTATAAGAATCTAAGGAAAAAAAGGGAAAAAAATGTCAGTGACAACCTCCTCCCACCTCTAGCTAATTGTATCCTCAAGGAGAGCTGTATACAAAAGTAACAAATTGTGAATAGAATCAACCGTTCAACGTCTAATTGGAATAAAACACACACAAATGTATATTTGTTTGTGGCAAAAGCACGCAATCTAGGATTCTCAGTTTGTTTTTAATTGATTGTGCAAGAATCAGGCCTGATTTATTTCTTCAAAAACACTACTAGCCCCGCCCATCTGTCCCACTTCCTGCTGGCTGCTTTCCCAGGTTGTACAACAGCCATTCTCAACCTGTGGGTCACGACCCCTTTGGGGGTTGAATAACCCTTTCAAAGGGGTCACCTGAAAAAGTTTCCGATGGTCTTAGGAATAATTTTATGGTTGGGGGTCATCACAACATGAGGAACTGTATTAAAGGGTCAAGGCATTAGGAAGGTTGAGAACCACTGTTGTACAGGGAGGCCAGAGGTACTAAGCACACTGCACTGTAGGATAGGTGGATCTGACAGGTAACTAAAGCCTGTCTTTTACCCTCTTATTGTGCTTCTAGCAGAGACTGTTAGAACACACCCCTCATCTAAAACAGGGACAGGGGCCTCAGCAGATCTACAGGAAGCTCCAATAATAGGGCCAATTTTAAAGATTATGATAATTTCTGTAGCCCAGAGTGAAGCCAGTACCATCTATAATTTATTTTTGCCTACAAAAATGGAGGCGGGGATTACAGTTATGCTGTATGTCTCCTTTAATGAATAGAAATCTGGCTCTTCACTATCCAAGTATGATCAACAACACAGGTTTGTGGAAATATTTTGTTATGCCTCGAACAAAGGTGATTTCTGATGACCTCCAAAAAACAGCTTTGATGCCCACCATGCTGAAATTGTTACAAAACTATTTTTAAAGGGTTTGGACTCCACCATTCCTCTGTTAGGCAGATTGTGTACAAATGGAGAAAACACCATGTAAAAAACTCTAAAACAGTTTTAATATTATGATATAACCATGCCCCTTTAACTTTAAAAAAAAAAACACATTGCCAATACACTTAAAACTCGAAGGATGAATCTATAACCTCCCACCAAAAGGACATCATTTAGTATTGCTTTACAGTAAACACAAATAACCTGTGGTATGTCTATGATACCACTATTAGGGGGCATTTTATCCAGCTTTCATCCAGAATCAGGAAAGAAAAAAAAATATAAAAAAAAAAATAAAATAAATAAGCATCAAACCATCAAATCTATCACACATAAATAAATGAAGTCCTAAACTTACTATAAACTATCCCTACATAAAACAGAACACAATCTAAGTAAACAAACACTCCTAACTAAGGCCTTCCCTGCCTCTATGTGAGTGGAATCACTTACGGTTTCCATTCTGCATTTCCCAAGCATCACTGACAATGACAGTTTGTGTGTCTAAGGCCCCATTTTAATCTCCCAGATCTTTTTACTAAAGCAGATGAAATCCTTTTTATGTATTCGGCTTTGTATGGTTTCCCCATGTGTGTATGAGATTCCTCTGGGGGGGGGGGGGTTCAGTTTCTACCACAATCCAAAAACACAGATTAATCAGCTCTTGATAAAATTGACCCTACTACCCACTCAATTTGGCATTACTAAAGAAGCCTTTAGCATAAATATTAAGCCTAAAAATAGGTCAGAATGATCTTTTTGTAAATAATGTGATACCAATATGGAATCTCAAGCAAGCCTTTCAAGACCTGCAAACCATTCTACATCAATACATATATATGCTACATATAATACATAAATAGGAATTTTAATTGGTCCTCACCTTTAACATCTTGTAATGCTTTCTTTAAAGCACGAACACAACTTTCGCAGGTTATCTGCACTGCAAACTCAAACTATAACAGAAGAAAGTATGGTTACTATTTACAGTAATTACAAAAAGAAATGTAATCGTGTTCAATCAAATTCAGGATTGGGTTTGGGATTCACATGAATGCCAGGACTTTTTTACTAAAAAAACCCTCTAGTTTATTTTTTAAAAATGTGAACTTGAATACTGATAAAGGCCTCACAAAGCTTTGTATGGCTAACCCAGGAAATGATTTACTCATAGATGATGCAATTTTTGGTTTATTTGAATGCGCAAAAAACAAATGTGTATGGACAGCACAATGGGAAAAAAATCCAGTTCTGACTTATGGGAAGGCAATGTACCACAGACTCCATTATATGCAAATAATTCACTCTACCATTTAAAATGTTATTCTTAAACCAACAAATGTATTTTTTTAGTTGTAGTATTGGCGTGTAGGTGCCATCTCAGTGCATTGTGCCTGACTCTGAGCTTTCAGAAGGACTACACATTAGAACTGCTTTCAGATAACGTATTGTTTCTCCTACTCCCATGTAACTGGAGGAGTCCCAAGCCAGACATGGATTTCTTACTATTGAGTGCTATTCTAAAGCTGGGCATACACGCACTGATAATATCGTACGAAACGAGGTATTTGGTGCGTGTATAGCAGGAGGCTGCTGATATCGGTCGACTCGACGATCCGCCAGGTTAAAAGATTTTGATCGGGCGCCATAGAAGGCGCCTGATCAAAATCTGCCGTCAGGACTGAATCGGCAGAAGGAGGTAGAAATCTTATTGTTTCTACCTCCTTATCTGTCGTTTCAGCCCTGAAGGTTAGTGGCGGATTTACCGATAATTAGTGCTGGGCGGTATACCGGTAAAAACCGATCACCGGTTTTTTTTTTGAAACCGATATGAATTTTCTACATACCCCCATTCCGGTGTGCGTGAATACTTCCGGGTGCGCGCGTGACGTCAGCGCGCACGTGACGTCAGCGCGCACACTCTACAAAAGCGCCATCGCTAGGACGCATTCAGAGTCGGATACCAATGTGAGCTGTCGGGGGGTGCCTGGCAAGTAATTATATTTTATGTGAAGGGGATGGGGGGGTGTTATTTATGTGAAGGGGATGGGGGGGTGGGTGGGTTATACTTATGTGAAGGGGATGGGGTTGTGTTTGGGGTGTTATACTTATGTGAAGGGGATGGGGTTGTGTTTGGGGGGTTATATTTATGTGAAGGGGATGGGGGGGTGTTTGGGGTGGGGGGGGGTGTTTGGGGTGGGGTGGGGGGGGTGTGTGTGCGGATGGGGGTGTGTGTGCGGATGGGGGGTGTTTGGGGTGGGGGTGTGTGTGCGGATGGGGGGGTGTTTGGGGTGGGGGTGGGTGCGTGCGGATGGGGGGTGGGGGGGTGCGTGCGGATGGGGGGGTGTTTGGGGTGGGGTGGGATGGGGTGGGGTGGGGGGGTGCGTGCGGATGGGGGGGTGGGGGGTCTGCGTGCGGATGGGGGGGTGTTTGGGGTGGCGGGGGGGTGCGGGTGGCGGGTGTTTGGGGTGGTCACCTAATCATGCATGGGGAAAAAAAAATACCGTCAAATACCGTGATACCGATATAATTTTGAAAAATACCGTGATATAAATTTTTGGTCATACCGCCCAGCACTACCGATAATCGCACGAAAGATCGCAAATTGCCACGTGTGTGGCCACCTTAATATCTACTGGGAGCTGTTATCTTGCTACCTTCCCATTGTTTTGTTGATTGGCTGCTGGGGGGGGAAAGGGAGGGGGGTGATATCACTCCAACTTGCAGCACAGCGGTAAAGTGTGACTGAAGTTTATCAGAGCACAAATGACATGGCTGTGGCACACTCGGAAATGAAGACCATGGCTAGCCCCATGTGAAATTTCTAAATTAAATATAAAAAAAACCTGTTTACGTTTTTGAAAACTGGATTTCAATACAGGATTCTGCTGGAGAAGCTCTATTAACTGATGGGTTTTGAAAAAAAACATGTTTTTCCATGATTGTACCATACCTGCTCCACAAAAAAATTCCTATGTACCTATACTACATAGAAATAGCTAACTGTAGATACTTGTGAAGATATAGCATATCATGTAGGATGAAAGCTATGCAGGACAGTAAGCTATAGCTGTCTTAAATACAGTCATAATTTAGCTAACTAGTCTTTGGGCAGGGCTTGCAGGTAACTGGCTTATAGGAACAGTAACACCAAAATATAATGTGCTGCTGCCCTGCACTGGTAAAAGTTGTGTGTTTACTTCAGAAAGTCTACTATAATTTATATAAATAAGCTGCTATGTAGCCATTCAAAGGAGAAAAGGCACAGGCACATAGCAGATAACAGATAAAACACTATTGTCTTCCACAGAGCTTGTCTGTTATCTGCTATGTAACCTGTGCCTTTTCTCCTTTTTTCCAGCTTGAATGGCTGCCCCCATGACTACACAGCAGCTTATTATATAAATTATAGTAGTGTTACTGTAGCAAACACACCATTTTTACCAGTGCAGGGCAACAGTGCATTATATTTTTATTACGTTAAAGCTCTTTCATTTTTTAGTGTTACTGTTCCTTTAATGTGTGAACTAAAATTTGTGATAAAACAGAAATCAATTGTTAGGGCTCTGGCACACGGGAGATTAGTCGCCCGCGGCAAAACTCCCTGTTCGCGGGCGACTAATCTCCCCGAGTTGCCTACCCCTGCCATCCCACCGGCGAACATGTAAGTCGCCGGCGGGATGGCAGACGCGGCGGCGCGATTTCGCGCAAATCGTCGAGAAAGACTCGCGAGTCTTTTTCGGCGATTTCCTGAAATCGCCCCGCCGCGTGTGCCATCCCGCCTCTCCCCGTGTGCCAGAGCCCTAACAGTCTTTTTAGAACATGATCAAGTCACAGCATGTCCTAATTACTAAGTATCATAGTGACAAAATAGAGTTAATGTAAGAGTCTGTTTATAACATAGTCAAGTCCCAGCAAGCCCTGATTACTAGGTATGGTAATGACAAAATTGCACTGATTTGGCTTTACAGGGTAGATTTTATTTTCCTTTGATTTATGAGATCTACACATCATGCTTTGTACAAAGCTATGCAGACTACAGTTAAACCTTAGTTTTGCATACCCTGATTTTAATCTTCCCCTCATTTTACACTGTTTTTTGTGGTCCCAGCTATATATAATGTATAATTCAACTGTAATTAATTCCATCCAGGATGTGGCACCCTTGCAACAGGATCTGGACAAACTGGCACTCTAGGCAGCTAAGTGGCAGATGAGATAAGATTCAATGATGATAAGCAAAAGGATACATTTTTTATTTGGAATACAAAAATATGCAAGCCACTTATAACCTTAATAGTATATGCTTTATGGAGAAGAACCTGAGGGTATATTTAGTTAAAAAACTTGGGTAATGAGCACAAACTGTTATACTGGTTCTCTTTCCCACCTTTCGTTTTTCCCCTTCCCTGTCCCATTCTCCTTCCTTCCATCTCTCCTTTTTTGTTATATATAATAACTTTGAATAATCACAAGAATATTAAGCCTGATCATGTGCCTAATATACAAAATGTTATGCATGTAAAATTTGAAAACAAATGTAATAATGAAACATGTAAAAAATCAATAAAAACAAAAGTTTACAAAAAAAAACTTGGATAAGCAGAATATTGTCCTGCATTAAAAAAGGAAATAGATTTACTGGAGAAGGGGGTAATTGTCCCTCCTAACAAAGCACTATTAAAGCCCCATCAAGAATATGCCATACGTTTTGGTTTCCAATCCTTAAAAAAAAGACATAATTTAAATAAAAAAGGCCAGTAAGCTGATAACGAGGGGATATAATAACTATAAATAAACAAAGGGACCAAACAATAAACTCACCGGTGCAGCACCAGACTGGGGTGTGTGGGGCCCAATGGGGCTGCCACCCCAGGGGTCCCTGACTACGGCCCGCCCAACCCCCTTCCCGAGCACGCAACCTAATACTTAACTTTGCAGTGATCAGGAGAGGGAAGTCTGTGAGGGGCGCCAATGCTTTGGCCATCCCAGTCCGACCCTGCTCTGATGCTTTATTCACCACTAGATCTTTCCAGTGGACATCAAATTAAAATACAGGAGGTTTCATCTTAAAGGATTACAGTTAACAGAGCTTCTCCAGCAGAATCCTGCATTGAAATCCATTTTTAAAAAATGCAAAAGATTTTTTTAAATTGTACTTGAAAATTTCACAGGAAGCTAGCCATATTCTTAATTTCCTATGGTGCCACAATCATGTGATAAACTTCAGTCACACTTTACTGCTGTGCTGCAAGTTGTAGTGATATCGCCCCCCAGAAGCTGATCAGCAAAACAATGGGAAGGCAGAAAGATAGCGGCTCCCAGTAGATATTAGAATTGCACTCAATAGTAAGAAATCCAAGTCCGGCTTGGGACTCCTCTAGTTACATGGGAGTAGGAGAAACAATAGGTTACCTGAAAGCAGTTCTAATGTGTAGCGCTGGCTCCTTCTGAAAGCTCAGAATTAGGCACAGTCCACTGAGATGGCGCCTACACAACAATATTACAACTGAAAAATGCATTTGGTGTACTGGCGGTACACTTCCTCAGGAGCACAATTGACATTTGATTTACTGTCACTTGTGCTCCTGAGGAAGTGTACCGCCAGTACACGAAACGCGTTGGGCTATTTAAGAACCTGTATTTCTTCTACATCCTGTAAGTTATATTGTTTTTAGCAGTTTCCTATAATAAATAATATTGCACCATTTGTTGCTCTTTTTCCTTTGTGCCTTATTGAAGATACAGCTGCAATCTGCATCAGGATACATTTTATTCATTTGGTTACTATCTGCACTTGGATACATCTCATTCATCTGGCCTGGTAACCTTGCCATCTGGATGCAGTTGCAATCTGCACCAGGATACTTTTTATTCATTTGGCCATAATCTGCACTTGGATAAATCTCATTCATTTGGCCTGCTAACACTGCCATCTGGTAAACAGTTTACACTACTGCACTTGGGTGTTTATATACATTTGCTGAGTACATGTTTATCTATATTGGGAGAAGGTCTCACTTCATGTAAACGTTTTTGCACTATTATATATTTTTTGTTTTCCACATATGCGCTCCGGCTATCTATATCTGTGAACGTCTTGGGACCCAGTCAAAGGGGTTGATCAAAGGTGGAGCTGCAAGCTTAAATGCACACGTGTTGTTATACTGACTGCACACTGTATGAAATCTCACCATATCTAGAGCGCTGAGGATTTGGTATTGTATATACCCCACTACAGATTAATTCCTTGAAAAATGCATTTGTTGGCTCAAGAATAAAATTTTAATTGAAATATATTAAAGTTAATTATTTACTATGTAAACAGTGCAATTTAGAAATAAAACGTATACCATAAAAATCTTAAAAAGTATCACTTTAAGATGCAGAGATAATACAAAGTGCTAAAATTAACACTTAGTACAAAGTTTTTTTCTTTGCTCTGTGTCATCCAGCAGTTAGGCATGTTTCATAATAGAAACACTACATGGAAAATTACATTTAGTTTGATTAAAAAACACAACTACAAAAACAGCTAACTAGGTGAGTGGAAATAGGCTGGTTCATCTTCCAAAAACCTTTTTTTTATTTTGCCATCCTCCAGTTAAATAGATCCCTTAGTTTTTCCTTTGGCTGGTGCTGCTGTTAGCTGAAAACTGCACAGTGGCGTTTGGCATTCACGCATGCGCAGTAAAGTAAATATACTCTACTGCATATGTGAGAATAGAAATTGTGCAAGGGATGCCTGGAACGCCAGCAGAAAGGTAAGCAAAAAAGGGTTTATTTTAGATTTCTTTTACTTATTGTAAAATTAAGGATCCCAGACCTGTTCATAGTTACAGTAATCGGAGTATTTTTCAGGTAGTTTGCACTGCCAGACATGAAAAATATATAGTAATATAGTGAGTTAGGTTGACACTCGTCCATCAAGTTCAACCATTTCCACCTATATAAAACCAGCCTAGCTGCTAGTTGATCCAGAGGAAAAGCAAAAGAAACACTTCTGAAGCCTCTCTAATTTGCTGCAGAGGGGGAAAATAATCCTTCCTGACTCCAAGATGGCAATTGGACCAGTACCTTGATCAATTTGTACTGAAAGCTATCTCCTATAACCCAGTATTTCTTCCATTTGCTAAAAAGCCATCCAACCCTTTCTTAATGCTATCTAATGTATCAGCCAGTAAGATTCAGGTAGAAAATTCTCAGCTCACTGTAAAAAATATTTAGATCAGTGTTCCCCAACCAGTGGCTCGTGAGCAACATGTTGCCCCCCAACCCCTTGGATATTGCTCCCCGTGGCCTCAAAACAGGTGCTTAATTTTGAAGGCTGCCAGTCCACATAGGGGCTATTAAGAACCCAATTATAGCTCTTATTGGCACCTCCAGGAACCTTTTTCATGCTTGTGTTGCTCCCCAACACTCTTTCATTTAATTGTTGCTCACAGGTATAAAAGATTGGGGATCCCTGATTTAGATGGAACCTCCTTTCTTCTAATCGGAATGGGTGCCCTCGTATCTGCTGGAAGGAACTACTGGTAAATAAAGCATTAGAGAGTTTATTATCCCCTTATATATTTTTACATAGTTATCATATCCCCTATTAAGCATAAATAACCCCAACTTGGCCAGTCTTTCTTCATAACTGAGGCTTTCCATACCTTTTACCAGCTTAGTTGCTCTTTTCTGGACCCTTTCTAATTCAATAATATCCTTTTGAGCACTGGAGACCAAAACTGAACAGCATATTCTAGATGGGGCCTTACCAGCGCTCTGTAAAGGGGTAGAATAATCCCCTCCAACTGCGAATCTATGCCCCTTTTAATATGGCTCAAAACCTTGTTTATGCTTTCAGTAGCTGCCTGGCATTGCCTGCTACAAGCCAAGTTTATTATCTACAAGGACTCCAAGGTCCTTCTCCATTATGGATTTGCCTAGTGCAGTCCCATTAAGGGTATAAGTGGCTTGCATGTTTTTACATCCTAGCTGCATGAACTTACATTTATCCAAATGAATTCTCATCTGCCCAAATTACCAGTTTGCCGAGATTCTACTGCAAGGATGCCACATCCTTGATGGAATTAATTGGGCTGCAGTTTTGTGTGATCTGCAAACATTAATACATTACTAACCATACCTTCCCATAACTCATTAATGAACAAGTTAAATAAAGTGGACCCAATACCCTGTGGGACCATGCTAAGAAACTTACTCAAAGTAGAGAATGTACCATTAACAACTACCCTCTGTACCCGATCCTGTAGCCAGTTTTCAAACCATTTGCAGAAGTGTTTCTTGCCCGAGGCGGCTCCCCTGATGCCGCCCCATACCTTTACAGCGCCTGGGGGGGGGGGTACATCACTAGTGTAGAGAGCACATGGCGCTCTCTGAACTAGCGGAGCTGAATTTCCATTTTAAAGAATGGAAATTTAGCTCTTAAAGTTACCAGGAGCGACTATTTGCCGCCCCTGGTAACATTGGGGGCGCTGCTGCCTGAGGCAAGTTTCTCAACTCACCTCATGGTAGCAGCGCCCCCGTCTATGTGCAAACGACTCATATAGCCTCAAGCTTCCAAAGAGAGCCCATTGCCACATAAGTTTCTTGGCTGGGCTTGGCACTTAGGGCATACATCCAGATGGTAAGGAACTGGGGAATATGTCTGTTGCTCCAAAGAGACAACAATGGGGTCCAGATCTCCAGTGGGTCCTGGTTTGAGAGCTTTCTGAAAAGCCAAGAACGACACCTTAAAAGGAGCTACCTACAACCCAAGGCCCCCTCCAAAATCCTCCCTCCCCTCACCTCCCATTAGACTCACAACTGGTCCTTACTGTGTAATGGGCAATTTGGGAGTGGGTGTGAGTTTGAGTTTTCAAAGCAAAATGAAGCAAGTAACAGATTTCCAAAGAGGCCAAATTGTCAAGCTCATCAGTCTCCAATCTGAAGACTATTTAACATTCCAATTGTAAGAAAAATCACAACAACAAATGCTAATCACAACAAGAAGCACTGGCAAACAAATGTAGTCAAAAGTCAAAGCTTACTAATAAGAACAGACAGACATATAATATGACACTACCCAAATGTTGCTGGACAACAAATCTCAACACACTACAACCTACTATTTATTGTCCTGTAAGTTTTGTCACCAATGCTAAATCTGCTCCAGTCTGGGTGACAATACATCCTAATACACTTTATTCGTTGGCATTATCGTTATGAATTGCTGGTGTTAAAACATCTCTATTGCGTAACTGATGAAAATACGCCATACGTTTTGCCACCAGCAATTCACTCTGACACCAATAAAAAGGCATCTTTAGTTGTTTTGTCACCCATACTGGAGGAGATACAAGTGTAATATCTGTAAGACTGGCTACTCTATGATGTATGATATTTCAGTGAGTGCACTGTTCAGTGTGGGTGAAGGGAAATTAACTAATTTTGCCATGAAATATTGTTTGCAAACCAAATAATTTTTGTCTTTTTCTAGTTGCATTATATTACAAACTGTACCATCTTTAGATTGTACATTAGTTTTTTTAAGTTTATGGTAAAGTCAAAAACCATGCAAAAATCAAAGTGAATACTACTAGAACATGCCGATTTGAGCATAGCGGACATAGACGTTTCTGCGTGAGGAAAATGCTACCTTCACCTACTCATGAGAGTAATATTAGTAAGTGTACACACACATTTATGTAAGACGATATAATAAACAGCAAACCCACTTATCTACAGTGAACTGATCACCTTGCTAAGGGCTCTCCTACTTCCCGGTTCCTCCATGCTGCCGATCGCTTATCTTTGGAGCCTGGGTAAACTTCTGCCTGTCTGCCGCCCGTTTCCGGCACTTCTCCATTAATTTTTATTTAACAGTAAAGCGATTGTATCGCATCGCGCAAAGGACATTGGGATTTGTAGTTTCATATATATCAGTCCGGTCATTGCTCAAATGATTTACAGAAACACTATACCACCCCCGAACCCAAATGCACCTACAACTTCGCGATCTAAAAACAACCAGGAACAACTGTTTGAATGGCAATGGCTGTGGGTTGGACACATTGTGCATCTAAAAGCTGTGTAAACACTGCATCATGCACTAGAATTCTCTATCCAGTTCCATAATGTATGTAGGGTACGAAACATCTACTTTTTGCCCGCAGCAGAAATGGCGCTAATTGGTTATTACGGGCGCCATTTTACAGGACGCCTTTCTTTAGCGTTTATGGAGACGCTAACTTCCTGTTCGGTTTATTCTTGATGACGTTTCTGTTGACAACTCTGTAGTCCAATAGCCACGCAGATATTTTTGCTCTTCGTCCAATCAGGTTGATCGGTGCAGTTCGGAGGCTTGTGCGTCGCAAATGGCAAGCTTCCATTTTGTCGGCTTTTTGAGGCTGGAGAGTTGGGTGTGCCGGACTGGCTGACTGGCGACTGTCTGTGGCTAAGGGTGGCCCAGCCGAAGAACCGTCCTTTGAGAAACAACAGGTTAAATCACCGTGATAAGTATATTAATGTAGTAGTGATCTCCTATTGTGCATTGCAGAACCGCTGTCTTCTAGGAATCATTTTCCTGAAGACAGCGTCCTTCCCTTTTTCTGTTTTATTTTTTAATGTAACTGCATGAAGTAGAAATGCACAGCTTTTAGCAGCTCCCTGCAGTTGATTGAACAATAGACCTTTGGGTTCTATTCTTACGTTTTTGAAGGGTTGTAGATAAAATGAAAGCCATATGTAAAAATGTATTGAGGACTTTTTATCACTGTATGCCTTGCCATTTCACCAAATATTATATAAGCCCTTTTAGGGTAGTGGCACACGGTACGGGAGATTAGTCTCCCCGCGACAAATCTTTGTTACTGCAGGCGGCTAATCTCCCCACAATGCCATCCTACTGGTAAAATATAAATCGCAGGTTGGATGGCATACATGTTGCTCCGTTTTCCTGAAGTTGCCTCTCAAAGAGGGGGGAGGGGGCATTGGAGGCGGGCTGTGATGATGTGGGCGGGAAGTCCTGGATGGTTTTCCTACATTGGGAAACCGGGCAGGAGGTTTTGACCTAGACAGCCCTTCCAAAAACTAGGCTATATTGGGTCAAAATCAGACCGGTGGCAAGAGCTACTTGTCTGTACTACTAAAATAGAATGTGCTGATCATTTACTGATAAATGTCTATGTTTTAGCAGAGGAAATTCTTACTATTGTCTATGGCAGTGTATTTTGTTTCATTTAGTAGCCATGACAAGTAGCTCCGTGTGTCTTCACCCTTAAGCTATCTGTTGTAATTTAGATGAATTCATCTATAGCTATCATAAGCCAATAGGCCATCCTGACAGCTGCTAGAGAGCAGATAGATACGCCCAATTTACTTGACTAACAAGAGAGCAGATTATTGGACAATTTGGTTAAACATTAGTGGCCCTTTTGGGTAACTGAGTTGCCTAAACCAATGCTGTCCAACTGGCGACCCCCCTCTGTGTGGCCCCCCACCTGTCTGGCTGCTTTGATGGTTTACTCTTGTGTAAACTTTAAATGGTATCAGTACTGTGATTAACTGCCCCCCCCCCCCCTGCATGGTTCTCACCTCAGATTCAGGCTGTAATCAGGCTGTATTGTTTAAATATGTAATCCCCTGTGTTGTTCACACCTTTTAATCTCTGCATTGTTCACCCCCTGCAGTGTTCACACCTCAGGCTGTTATCACCCCCATTGTTCCACTGTTCACACCTCTGGAGCAGTAGAAACCCACAAATAATCCCTGCATACCACAAAAAGAACATATACTGAGGTGGTACTGCAATTAAAAAGTTTTTTAATATATAGTTATTGTGCAGACTGTAGGAGCAGTGCCAGCATTGTGTCACTGTAGGCTGCCTGTGTGTTCCATACAGGCAGCATAGGGCAAGCAGAGTATGGCACACACAGGCAGGGTAGGGAAGGCAGAGTATGGCACACACAGGCAGTGTAGGGCAGGCAGAGTATGGCACACACAGGCCAAGTTTGGCACAAACCAGCCAAGAATGGCACACACAGTGAAAGTATGGCACACGCAGGCAGGGTAGGGAAGGCAGAGTATGGCACACACAGGCAGAGTAGGGCAAGCAGAGTATGGCATACACAGGCCAAGTTTGGCACAAACCAGCCAAGAATGGCACAGACAGTGAAAGTATGGCACACACAGGCAGGGTAGGGAAGGCAGAGTATGGCACACACAGGCAGGGTATGGCAGGCAGAGTATGGCACACATAGGCCAAGTATGGCACAAACCAGCCAAGAATGGCACACACAGTGAAAGTATGGCACACAGGCAGGGTAGGGCAGGCAGAGTATGGCACACACAGGCAGGGTAGGGAAGGCAGAGTATGGCACACACAAAGGCAGGGTAGGACAGGCAGAGTATGGCACACAGGCAGGGTAGGGCAGGAAGAGTATGGCAGGTTTTTGCTGTACTACAACCATTAATATGGGTATGGTCATGTGATAACATGGGTGTGGTTTCAAGTGGGTGCAGTTTCAAAAAGGGGAGTGGTCAAACTGTCTTCCATTATTGGCCCTCCACCACGTAGGTCGGAAAAATTCTGGCCCTCGGTACAACAGAAGTTGGACAGCACTGGCCTAAACCATCACATAAAGACAAGTCGTTATCTACCTGGCCAAATAAACCCATCAACATGTTTAAAATGTTTTTTTGTAAACATTATTGCAATTGAAAACTATATATTTGTTTTAATCCCTTTCTGCTGTCATATTCTATCTTTCAAAAGAGTGCAGGAGGATTCATTTTTTCTTAACTTTTGGTTATCACATAGCGTCCTCTACATAAAGGGTCAAAACCAGCAGTGCAAAGAATAGAAGGAGACAGACACACTTGGCTTTCGGATGCAAATCCATTAAGATATAACTTTATAGAACCACTAATATATCTGAAAAAATGTATATGGGAAATTAGTCTTTTAAATGTAAGTCTAAGCAAAGAGATATTTTACGTGGACATCTGCTTTAAATGAAAACTGTCACTAAAACATTCCTCTATGGGTAAGAAGGCTTTTTCTAAATATAATGAATTAAATATAATTAGTGTTGTAATAAGATTAGTTGCTATGGGTTACTGCACTTTGGCAATTTGGCAAGAGTTGCAAAATGAGCCCCTGTGAGAATTATTTGTTGCTTTGATGACATCTGAAATCTGTTTTATTTATTTTCAGATTGTGAAGTTATGGTCAAGTTATTTGTTGGCAATCTGCCTCCTGAGGCCACGCAGTCAGAGCTGAAGTCATTGTTTGAGCAATTTGGCCGTGTGACAGAGTGTGATATCATTAAGAATTATGGCTTTGTCCATATGGAGGACAGAAAGGCAGCAGATGAAGCTGTGCATAATTTAAACCATTACAAGCTACATAGCGTTCCTATCAATGTGGAACACAGTAGAGGCAAGCCTAAGGCCTCGACTAAGCTACATGTAAGCAACCTCAGCACCAGTTGCACCAGTGAGGAGCTGCGTGCCAAATTTGAAGAGTATGGTGCTGTGCTGGAGTGTGATATTGTTAAGGATTATGCCTTTGTCCACATGGAGAGGTCGGCTGAAGCACTGGATGCCATAAAGAACCTAGACAACACTGAATTCAAAGGTGAAACCCACCACAGTTTTGGAAAGAGGACTAGAATGTTCATAGAGCAGGATGTGTAAAATTGTTTAAAATATCCCTTTCTGTGAGAACAATGTTTTTCAGTTTTAGAAAGCGATAAAGTATAGAAAACAGAAAAAACTTCCTTCTGTAAAGGTAAACTAATCCTTTTAATTTGCAGATGACATACAGATATAAGTATGTGTCACACACTGTTTGAGCATTTTGATTACTTAAAAATGCCAAGTCTTCTGCTACAAGCTCCAGTTCAAGTTTGTAAAATCATTAGTACTGTTTTTTTCATTCATACAGAAGAAGGGGGTAGTAGCACAATGGCTAGTTATTGTAATAGAGTGCCCTTTTCTCTGGCACACAGCAAGTACAACTGTGACCCCTTACTGCTGTAGCTGGGATCCTTTGAAGATGACAATTTTAATTACTAGCTCTGATAGTTCAGTGGGTAGGGTACACAGACAGCTGGCTTTACACAGCAATTTTTTATTTTTTTTAGAAATTAAATTAATTGAAAGAATAGTGATTAAAAAACAGATAATGAAAGGTGATGCCTGGTAAAAAGGTAAGTGCTGACCCTAATGTACATTTCATCCAATTTATTTGTTTATTGGGTTTTTAATGAATTAAGATCCCAACATATGGCAAGCTTTGGGTTTTTTTGTTTTTTTTTTGGGCCTGGTTTTACCTGCCAATACTGGCTGTTATAATATGTTATAATATGCAGACGAGGCGGAGTAAGCCCTTGGTGAGAGGACAGTGTCACACAGCATGATGATGTCCTCAAACATGTATTGCTATAAATGCCGAAAATACGCTGGTGTTAAATTTTCTGGGTTGACCTAGAGAGCTTTTGGTATCAAGTGAAATGGCCTATGTGACTGCACTTCTGCCTTGCCAGTGAAATGTAGATAAGAAGTTAATTATACAGTGGAGCAAGTTTCATGCCATACACTGACTTAAATGTCAGGCTGCGGAACCAAGTGTCAAATGAAAACAATCTCTACCTCTTTTGCTCTATTCAGTATAAGTAAACTTTTTACTCAAGCATGTGAAATAGAGTATATTTTCTAAATCTTCTCGATTTATTATGCTGATATTAAATGCTAGTTTCAAGTACCCTGTAAACATCTGTAGTGCTGAAAACATGTTTGCATTTTTTTTTTTTTAATTGCTAAAAAAGCTTTAGCATTATCGACAATTATGAGTCCTATGGTTGCTATGATTTAAAATTCTAGAAGTAATGAATGTTGCCATCTACAGTGTTTATTTCCTATGCTGCAGCTTGACATCTGCAACCTCTGTCTGTTAATGGGATGGTACATATTCTTTTAATTTACAGTGAATAGCTAAGTCTTAGATATTTTATAGTGAGAAAGGGGCAAAGTGCCCTTAAATCTCACCACCAACCTTTGTCGCGTGTGCTTTCTTGAAGGCAAACGGATGCATGTGCAGCTCTCAACAAGCCGTCTGCGAGTCACCCCGGGGATGGGAGAGAGGACTCGATGCTATCGTTGCGGAAAAGAGGGCCACTGGTCCAAAGAGTGCCCCCTAGACCAAATGACCAAGGAGCTGGAACAGGCGCCGGGCTACCCCCCTGAATCATTTCCAGATCCTTATGGCCCCATGCGCAGCGCAGCTGCTGCGTACAGAACGGCCTATGCTCACCGTGTTTTCTATGATGAGCGAGAACGGTTTAGCATCGTTGACTACTACCAACGCTACCGTGTGCGGCCCTCCTCCTATGATGCCTTAATTGAAAGACGGCTGACTGCTCTTCCTTCTGCAGCCACCACAGTATCATACCGGGAACGGATTGAATCTTTCCCATATGAGAGGCATTTACTACCCCCTCCACCCGAACTCCCCAGCTCCTATTACCCGCGTGAGCGTAGCCCTTTACGTCGCTCCTCCTCTGCTTCCTCCAGCATGGAGATATACCGAACCGAGCGCCGACTCTCCCCCATTATGCGAAGTCCCTTCGTTGATGACCCTCGATGCAGCAGAGAGTCCTACTATGAGCGGGTGCAATATTTGTAATCTGTGAAGGTGAGCAGTTTCCTGTTGTAGAGGTTTTTGGCTTCTATAATTATTAGCACTTCCTTTTCACATGCTTTTATGGTTTTTCGGATTCTAGGCCTTTTCCCCTCCCCTAGTATTCTTGCGTCTTCCATGATGCCCACAATGCTTATGCTGTGAGTAGATGCAGTTTGGATTCTTCAGACATTCCAGACATTTAAAAATCTTCTTTCTTTTTTTTTTTTAATTTCTACCCCCGTTTTCCATTTCAGTAACAGCGCAATGCATCTCCCTAGAACATATTAGGGAAAATAAAAGCAAGACAAAAGACTAAGCTACAAATGAGCTATAGTACTTTTTATAGGGCTGTCTGCCAACCGAGTTGACCCTTACATTTTTATTATTTCCTACTGACCATTGGCATTGCACATGATCAGCATAGTCTGGTCTGCTGTAAGTGATTAACAGCACTCTCTTTTCATGAAGAGGTGGTGATGCAATTCTCCTTATGGATTCAAAGCTTCGTGGAACACGTTTCAAGGTATATCTTTACTCTGAGTACCCTTCACCTCCGGGTGTTCACTTGCCTTTAAATCTTTTATGTTGCAGAAGCCTTTAAGTTTGAATAAAGGTTTTCTTGTTGGAGGAGCCTGATATGTTGCACTGTAAACAAAGTACAGTTTTACTACTGGGGTGCACAATAAAGCATTATTACCCTGTGTGGTATATATTTGCGTTTTTTAGAATGGTTTCTTAACATAATCTTAATTTTACAAAGGCATGACTTCTTTTACAATACTATACAAGGTAATTAGAAGGTTTATATTAGTGATTAAAGGTAAGTGATGTTTCTAATGACTGAATTATGGGAAGGAAAGATTTGAAGCTTTAAATCAAGCATTTAACATACGGATGGTGGGAGGAAATTTAAAGAAGGTTCTTTTTCTGCAGTTCACAGGTTCACTAGGCTAATAGGGCACATACAGCTTGAGGTGAGCTCTAAATTAATAAGCTTTGGGCTTTTTGCCAACGTTTTCTCCTAGTTTCTTTTTCACTGTGTGCAAAAAGAGTGTAGTAACACAAAATTCTTTGTGTACCCCATAGTTTGTTGTGTGTGCTGGCCTTAAAATTTGTGTGCACATTGTTTCTGGCTATGGGAAGTGACCCAGCATTCCCATAGCTTAAATATCACACTGCAAAAATATTTGGCATTCAGTGAGACTTTGGGGCTGATTTATTATTCGAATTCAGAGTTAAAACTCTCAAATTATAGTTCCTACATTTAAATGTTCGGAAGCGCAAAAATTGTAACTATTCTAATGTAAAACTTCAGCATCCAAAAGTTTGTAAGTTCATGTAGAAGTCAATGCGAGTTGTCCAAAATGTAAGCAATATTTTTCAGTTTGAGATTTTGTAATAAATACAATGTGAAATTGTTGCATTTGTCGGATGGGTGAGATTGATGTTTTTAAAGGGATTCTGTCATGATTTTTGGGTGTACATTTTTTTTTTTTTTTTTAAATTACACTGTTTACATAGCAAATAATTCACTGTACCATTTAACATTCTATTCTTGAACCAACACTCTACTATATAAAAATTTGTTTTTTAGTTGTAATATTGGTGTCTAGGCGCCATCTCAGTGCATGTATTGTACAGCGATACGGAATATGTTGGCACTTTATAAATAAATGTCAATAACGATAATTGTGCCTGAGTCTGAGCTTTCAGAAGGAGCCAGCGCTCCACATTAGAATTTCTTTCAGATAACCTATTGTTTTTCCTACTCTCATGTAACTGGAGGAGTCCCAAGCTGGACTTGGATTTCTTACTATTGAGTGCTATTCTGATATCTACTGGGAGCTGCTATATTGTTCCCTTCCCATTGTTCTGCTGATTGGCTGCTGGGGGGCGGTTTGACTGAAGTTTATCAGAGCACAGGTCACATGGTTGTGGCAGCGTAATATATATATAATAGCCGTATTGTTTCTAAGATCTTCCAACTTGTCCTTATTATTTCTACCGGCTTTTGGGTCTGTGGTTTTATAAGATATTTAGCCTTCTTATCTCAGTAATAGGGAAAAGAAAGTGTTGAGGCTGCAGCCCTTGGATGTCTATCTTTTCCCGCTCGGGTATCCCTTGGGTCGGGATAGCAATAAGTTTGAATTCAAGGGCACAATTTGGAAATATTTAAGGCAATGGTCACTTTTTTTTCTTAAATCAATAATTTTGAATACTTGATTTGATAATTTATAGCACTTGCACTTTACTAGAAAACCACTATGACAGGCGTATCTATTTCCTTAATCCTTAAGCAAAAAATTATTCACTCCAATGTGACTTTCAAGCTTGGCTTTCAGGTGTATCTTGGAGATGAAATGACTACTCCCCCAAATTCTTACCCTGACTGGCCTGCAGGCTGAGCCCTTTGGCACTGTGCTAAGCCCCCGCTACTTGGGAAACACTGTTCTAACTTGACCCAGCATAAGTTAGTAATTCGCAATACACCGCTGGCACGCCAATCAACATGGCTGTGCTCTTTGCAGGAATCACAATAACAAATTATTTATATTGGACATTATTTAGACAGAAATAACACTTGTTTTAGTAAAAGTATATTGTAAAAAAAAAACATTTGTATGTTTTCTGAAAACCCATATGGAAGTTAGAAGTTAGTATCGTGTTTCCCGCTTTGTATGTGTAGTGCTTTCTAAGGCTACTGGCGCACAGAGCATTTTGATCACCGTCGTCTTCTCAGAGAGAATCAGAAAAGCAGTTAGTGACTGTCCACTAGTTTGTCTGACCAGTGACTGCCAGCAGGAAAGGGCTGCAGCAGTCAAAATGCCCCGTGTGCCATGCGCCCATATTTGAATGTACATGTGTAGCTATTGGTTATATCTTGCTGATGTTCTCTTTTGTGTTCCAGGTAAGATATTTTCGGGCTCCGACGCGGTCTGCAGTTCGTTGCGTTTGCATTAAATTCTTACCTCGGTTCTTCGAAATTTGCCAACCCTCAACTAATGTTTCGCTTTTTATTTTTTTTTTTAAGGTAGAATATGAGCTGTGGGTTTTTTTTTTTAGTTTTTCTTTCCGCAACCCAGTTTTTTAACATTTATTTAGCCGGCTGTCTTTCAATTCTAGAAGGGTAGTAGGTAAAGGCTAAAGTTCATTTTGACTGAAAACTAATGGCAGTGCTGTCCATTTCTCCATAGAGGGGCGTAAAGTGTCTTTTAACTTTCTTTTTTTTTTTTTATCGATAAAATGAGTTTAACTTAAGCTGCAGTGTACTTTAAAACATTGCTGAGCCAAATATTAGAATTTTGTGTAGTAATATTTAAGTTGACAAAAGGATTTCACTGCAATTTACTTAAGTAGACAATTTACCTCTTTATTTACTTTGCAGCAGAAAAGTGGTTGTGATATTTTCCCCTTATATAATGATATATAATGATAACACGCATCCAAAAATTGCAGTTGCGTTGTTCCTCTTTGTATTGTCTAACTTTGTGGAGCATATGTTAACGTTGAACATCTATTTCCATGAATAAAGCATTGCTCTAAAAAGACTGAAGTGGGTTTTTTTTTGTTTTTTATACAAGAATTCCAGCCTTTTGAGTTTACAAGGTCTGCAGATGCCCGGACCCTTTAGATGCAGAAGAACCAATGCACAATAATGGTAGCTTTATAGAGTTGAAGCATATATTAGTAAAGGAGATCTATTGTGAAAATGAAAATTTAATATAAGGTTCATCATATTGAAATAAAAAAAATTTAGAAGGTGGAGTTGGATTTTGATTGTAATTAGGTTTAATAAATCCTTTGGGGTTTGCATATTTTGCTTAGAAGATGCATCAGAGTTCACTCTTTCAAAATAACCAGCTCTGATGGAAATCCTGTTTCTCTACATGCAGCATGTGTGCCGGAGTCAATTATCTTGTTTGTGCTTGAGTCGTATATTTGTATTAGCTGTAATACATCTGTTAGAAAGGGAGCATCCCATAAAAGGATGTGTTAGACCTAAATGTCAATCAAAACCTGATCCTGACTTCTGCATGAAGAGAGAATGAAGTGAGACAGGTTGCTGAGATGGAGATAGTGACAAATAACTTGATTATTTCAGAAACAACAGCATTTTTATTTGATTATATTTAATACATTTAATATTTCCATGAGATTAAGCTTATATTACAATTTAATTTTCGTCATTGTTCCCCTTTAAAGGGACAGCATATACCTATATCAGGGATCCCCAACCTTTCCTACTTGTGAGCTGCAATCAAATCTAAAAAGACTTGGAGAGCAACACAAGCATCATAAAAGTTTATGGAGGTGCCAAATAAGGGATGTGACTACTAGGTAGCCTGTATGCACACTATTAGCTTACAGGGGCTTTATTTGGTAGTAAATCTTGTTTTTATTCAACCAAAACTTGCCCCCAAGTCAGGAATTCAAAAATAATTACCTGGTTTGGGGGCACTGGGAGCAGCATCCAAGGGGTTGGTTAGCAACATGTTGTCCCCGAGCCACTGGTTGGGGATCACTGTCCTATATAAACCTTTTTTCAATGAGCAAAAAAAATCAGAACAAATTCTATCCTTTTAAGTAGAAGAGTTTACAAAAAAGGGATAAATGTCTTAGAAGAAATGCAGCAGCCTAGCCCTTAAAGGGGATATAAACATATTTAAAATGTTAAACTTTCTCAGATTGCTTTTCTAAGTGTATTTGAAGGGCCAAAGACTACTATTTAGAGCTGTATCTCACTGGGCCACAGCATCTATACCACAGTACTACTGAGCTGAAAGCATATGGGGTTTTTTTTTCACTAATATAGTACCCACATTCTGCAGTGCTTTACAAGATTACACATGATTGGCTTACAATCTACAGATGCCCATACATGAGCAGATCTGAGCTGCCGATTTGGGTCCTGAAGACCAACTCGGCAGCTTATCTGTCCATGCATGGGGCCCTCAGACAGGCCTCCTCAACTGATATCTGACCAAAATATGGCCAGATGTCGAGGGACAGGCTTGACTTTTCATTGGATCGGGGGCCATATCAGCTCATTGATGCGATCCTCACTGCGACTTTCCCAAGGGCCAAACACATTAGCATATCAGAGTAAAGATTTGCTCGTTTGTAGATGTAGTTAAGAAAAATTAAATTGTATTGGCCTACCAGTAAATCCTTCCAGCAGACATAAGGGCATCCATTCCAAGTAGAAAAAAAGAAGGCTCCATCTAAATATTTGCAAAGGGGTTTTTTACAGTGAAAAAGTTATGGAATTCCCTTCCTGAATCAGTCATGCTGGCTGTTGCATTAGATAGCTTCAAAAAGGGGTTGGATGGCTTTTTAACAAGTGAGAAAAAACAGCTCTTTCCATCTTAAGTCAGGAAGTGGTTTTTCCTCCTCTAAAGCTGATTGGAGAACAGTTTATTTTGCCTTCCTCTGAATCAAATAGCAGTTAGGCAGGTGTCCTATTGACATAAAAGGTTGAACTTAATGGATGTGTGTTTGTTTAAAAACTTAAAACATTTATTTGAATTAAATGGCCTTTTGAGTAGGATGCTGCTATCCATAATAAATACATTTGAGTGCCTCATCTGGTCAAGGGGCCTTCCTTCAGCTGGACAGCCATCATCTTAAACTAACATTCTGGGCTTTGCTCTGTAAAACAGCTAAACACAAACAAGCTTAGTAAACACATTGCAAATAAAGAAAAACTTTTGCTTCTAAGATATATAAATATGTACAGCACAGAACAGTAATTTAAGACAAATTATTGTTATTGGTGTTGCTGGTCTTATGTGCTTTTTCACTTTTGGGGCTTTACCTGGGGGAACATGGTTTAGGTATTTAGTCATATACTAAAGGGAAAAAATAAAAATGCATATAGAAAAATATACTGGAAACATTTTATTATATGAGCAAAACTGCTTTGGAAAGGCCCATGCCTCCCAATCAGGCTAATACTAAATAGGTAAAGTCTGAACGTTTGAGACTTGTATAAATCAAACAATTCAATACAGTACAGTACTGATGTTTAAAGTTAAATAAAACTAAAAGTCAAAATAGTGTATACAAACTTTTATCACTGACTCGCTTATTGCAAAGAAGACGACTTGTCGACACACTGGGCAATGACACAGGACGTTTTGTCGGCCATGATAAAGCTTGGCTACCGCAGGCTACAAAAAGTCCCTTGTTTCCTTCCCACTGGCTAAAATGCACACCGTGTATGTTTTTGTAAGCATGGAACAGAGATTAGCTGCCTGCAGTAGATTCACAAATCTCCTGTTTGTGTCATTGCCCGTTAGGTGTGGTAAGAGACCCTAACTGTAAGTTGACCTCCAACAACCAAATATTTTTGGTAAGTACGCATTCTGATTAAAGGGGTTAATTACGTATTTCTATCCAAGATACAAAGCTTAAATGTGCTTAAGGTGGACCTGTCATCCAGGCATAAAAAGCTGTATAATAATAGCCCATTTCAAATTAAATATGAACCCCAAACACATTTTTTTATTAACACATCCATACCCATTATAAAAGAATTTGAAAATCCCAACTGTCAATCACATATTGCCTGCCCTGCCTCTATGCCTTAGGCCAGCAGTTACTTTCACTTTCAATTCAGAACTTCATAGATGTTGCTGCATTCCTCACATTCCCCTTCCCTTCTCACAATCTAATTTTGTAACCAGTGCATGGCCATGGGCATCAGGTCCCCCCATACTGGCACAGAAATAAGATTTTGACAGGATACACAGCTTGCCTTAATAACAGTGTCCACAAAATGGTGCCTGCCTGCTTGCTGCAACTGTGAATTCCAAGGCGGAAGAAAATAAGATTAAACTAATTTATATGGTGCAAGTAAAGTTTATTTTGCTTGACAAACACAATTGAAAACAATCTGGAATTATTGCTTAGGGTGATAGGTCCCCTTTAAATGCAAGGATTAAACAAATATCTTAACTATCAAAATATGTGGCAGGTAGAGACAAAATGAGAAAAGAAAATATTTTGCTTTCTATCTTTATACTTTAAGCCAGTGTAATGATGGATTAAGACCTACAGCTGTAAACTATTGCATTTTCAGCATACTTTATATTGCAAAGCAAAATACGTTGTGTAGGTTAGTTAGCAATGGAGCAAATCCTACAGAATTTCTAAAGTATAAAAAAATCTGAATCTTAAAGAAATGCAAATCTGGACTGTTAATAGCTTATGTTCCAGCTTTGGAGCTAAGGAGCAGTGCTGGAAAGAAAGGAAAGGGCACACATCACAATAAATCCCCATGCTTGCTAGTGCCAGGCCTAAGGTTGCGGGTACCTAAAGCAAGCCCTTGCCACAAACTCCACCCCCCACCAACTTGTCTCATTGGCTGGACTTGGAACACCCCCCTTCCTGTGTTTGACTCACACACCAGAGCCCCCAGACTTAAAGGCAGGCCAAAACTAGGGGAAGGCAGGCAGTAGTGGTATGTGCTAGTGCCCTCCCATCATTGCACCTTAAGCATGTGAAGTTACAGAAGGGTCGGAATTAGGGGTAGGTAGCCAGAGGAAGTATGTGCCTAGTATCTTCTCACTGGTGTGCACTAGGCATGTACCTCCTCTGCATATCTCTAATTCTAGCTCTGGAACCATGGATGGCTTAGATTCCATTTCTGGAGCTAGTCCTGTAAATGGCTTATGTTCCAGAACTGATCAGTGTTGTCCATGCTCTAGAACAGGATTCCCCAAGAGCCACACGCAGATGTAAAATGTGTTGGTGAGCCACACAAGCATGAACAAGTTCCCTGAGGATGTAAAATAAGGGCTGTAATTGGCTATTTAATAGCCCCATGTGGACTGCTAGCCTGCAGGAAGCCATACTGTGTCTCTCAGCTTCCAAAACTTGTTGCAACATGTTGCTTACCAGGCACAGGTTGGGCATCACTGCTCTAAAGTTTACAAAAGAATATCATAATGATGCAAAGCTTGAGTGCAGATGGGGCTTGAAATTTATTCTTAGTTGTAGAGCTGCTCTTCTTTCTGCTACAATGACATTTTCTCATTTTTTTAACTTACAGTTAACATTTAGGGGCACATTTACTAATCCACGAACGTCCGAAAAGCGTCCGATGTGATTTTTTCGTAAATTGTCGCAACTTTTCGTAGCCGTTATGACTTTTTCGTAAATTGTCGCGACTTTTTCGTAGCCATTACGACTTGCGCGAATTGTCGCGACTTTTTCGTAGCCGTTGCGCCGAGTACTAAAAGTTTCGGATTCATTCAAGCTTCAGTATCGTGACTTTCCTTGGGCCAGGTTGGAGCTGCAGAGTGCCATTGAGTCCTATGGGAGGCTTCCAAAATCATGCAAAATCTGAAAGGTTTGCCCGCCGTTTACGAGCGCTCAATACGAAAAAGTCGTGACAATATACGAGCAAGTTGTAGCGGCTACGAAAAAGTCGCGACAATTCGTGCAAGTCATAACGGCTACGAAAAAGTCGCAACAATTTCCGAAAAAGTCGTGACGGCGACGAAAAAAATCGCAAAAAATACGAAAAAGTCGCAAAATGTTCGTTTCCAATCCGATTTTTTTCCCATTCGTGATTCGGATTTGTGGATTAGTAAATGTGTCCCTTAGTATGATAGAGAGTAATATTCTGGGACAATTTGCAAAAGGTCTTCATTTTTATCTGTATTTTTTAGTTATTTAATTTTTTGTTTAGCAGCTCTTTAGTTTGGAGTTTCAGCGGCTATTTGGTTGCTAGGGTCCAAATTACCTTAGTAACCAGGGAGTGGCTGGTATATGAATAGTAGAGGGCCTGACTAAAAAAAACAAGTTATTAAAAGTAACAATAACAATAAAGCTATAACTTTACAGAGCAATAGCTCTGTAAAGTTAAAGACCAAATGAAAAGTTGCTTATAATTGGCCATTCTATAACATACTAAGAAGTTTATTTAAAATTGAACCACCCCTTCAACTTAAAATAAATGCTTACACACAAAAAACTATTGTATTCATAATAAAAGAAAATGTATTTCTAAGTTACTTCCCAGTATACATTAAACATGTTAGTTATTTGTAAATGTAATTCTTACTGAAAGCTGTATTTATCCATTCCTTTCTCTCTTCATTTCTGTTATTCATCTGGCTTCTACATTGTAGTGGAACTGCAGAGACTATGAAAACATTTCAGTTGCTCAGAATTATGTTATTTTAGAGAGGTTTCTAGTTTTAGTTTAAAATTGATATCTAAGAAAAAAATAGTTCCAGAACCTGTGTAACGTACCTGTGGAGTTGAGATTCCTTAATACAACAGCTAAACTGCGAATCAGTTAAACGTCTGTATACAGGGTTGCCACCTGCAGAAAAGTTGCAAAACTGCAACTTTTTCAAATTGTCACACCAAAACCTTTACTTTTTCGAATTGTTGTACAAAAAACAGCATTAAAAACCTCTAAAGTTTCGAAGCTAAAGAAGGATCCTCCAGATAAGGGACATCTGCCATTGACTTCTCCATGATCTCAACAGGTTTTAGCTGGTGAGTTGTCGGATTCTTATTTTTAGCTGTTTTGTCACATAGTAAATCTCTAAAAAGTTGTGCTTTTTTTCTGCTTCTACACAATCTCGACAAGTTTCAGTCAGCAAATTGTTGGATTCGGTGTTTTGTCACACAGTAAATCTTAAAAAAGTTGCAACTTTTTTTCTGGCTACATGGTGAATTGCAGGTGAATTGTTGGATTTGGATTTATAGCCGTTTTGTCACATGGTAACTCTCAAAAATGTTGCGACTTTTTTGGGGGACTTTTAGAGCTAGAGGTGCTCCGACTGGATTTTTCTTCTTGTGGATTCTCCAATCGGAGCACAGCTTTCTTGACAGACAGTAAAATTAACCAATCAAAGAACAGATGCGCACACGGATCGGGAGATTTTGCAAATTGAAGGCAGTGCAGAAATGAAAACTGAAAAGAAGAATCTGCAGCTGTAACTTTACCTGAGAACCAACTCTCAAATTTTGCTGCAGATTTCATCCCACTCCCACAGGCACTACACACAGGCACTGTACACAGGTATTATACAGTTCTAAAGGCTGAATCACTAGTTGAAATTAAATTGTTTTTTGCCTGCCCTGACATTTATAATATCCCCATTCCCTACCCTAACAGATGGATGGTAAGTTAACTCTTTCCCCCTGAAAAAGCTCATTGTGCTTTTATATATTTGTTGTTTTTTGCACTTACTATTTTGTTTTTTACTTTTGTCATTGTTTTGTTCATTTCTAGTTAGTTACAGTGGAGCCAATGTTGTGTATCTGTGCCAGTGTTATAGTGCCAGGGCCTGAATATCTGCCAATCAGTACCCACTGCGTCTCACTGCATATAATGTGCTTGTTTTGTAAATACAGACTGCGTCTCACTGTATATAATGTGCCTGGGATATCAGTACCCACTGCCTCTCTCTCTATAAAACTAACTAAAACACATCTAAAGGGGAGGTTCACTTTTAAGTTAATGTTTAGTATGTTATAGAATGTCCTATTTCTAGCAACTTTGCAATTGGTCTTCCTAATTAATTTTTTTATAGTTCTTAAATAATTTGCCTTTCTCTTCTGCCTCTTTCCAGCTTTCAAATGGCGGTCACTAACCCCGGCAGCCAAAAAGTATTGCTCTGCGAGGCTACATTTTTATTATTATTGTTATTTTTTATTACTTATTTTTCCATGCATACCCCTTATCTATTCATATTCCCATCTCCTGGTTGCTAGGATAAATTAGACCCTAGCAACCACATAGCTGCTGAAATACCAAATGGAGAGCTGCTGAACAAAAAGCTAAATAACTGTAAAACTATTAAAAATAAAAGAGGACCAACTGCAAATTATCTCAGAATATCAATGTCTACATTATATTAAAAATTAATATAAAGGTGAACTACCCCTTTAAGCTAACTGATCCAATGTATGAAACCCACTTATTGTACAGCGCTGCGGAATATGTTGGCGCTTTATAAATAAATGTTAATAATAATAATCCCAAATACAAGTGGATGGAGAACCCCTCATAGAAGTGCACGTATGAATACTTTTACCTCCTAAGCATTTTAGGGTAAAAAAAAGCCCTCCCACCCAGTCAGTGGGAACGGCAAGAGGTAGTTGGGAGGTTCATTTTTTACACCAGCAGTGAATCCACTAAGTCTCACATTAGCTGTAGGTCAGTCTGTGTATGGCCCATATGTAGCCTCCCCAAACAAAAAAGTCACCCTCCGCCTATGATTCAGTCCATCAAGTTCAACCCTTCCAAGTAAACCCAGCACACACAAACCAATACTTACCAATCTATACACTCACATACATAAACTATAAATACAACCACTAATACTAACTGTAGATATTAGTATCACAATAGCCTTGGATATTCTGATTGTTCAAGAACTCATCCAGGCCCCTCTTAAAGGCATTAACAGAATCTGCCATTACCACATCACTAGGAAGGGCATTCCCCAACCTCACTGCCCTCACCGTGAAAAACCACCTACGCTGCTTCAAATGGAAGCTCCGTTCCTCTAATCTAAAGGGGTGGCCTCTGGTGCGAACAGTCCCCTTAGTGATGGGACAAAACATTGTACCATGTATTCAGCATCCTTGCACTTATTACCCCCTTAGTGATGGGACAAAACATTGTTCCACCATCCTTGCACTCATTACCATAGAAACTGCCTAAATCCCGGCAGATGGAACCATCCCGTGTATATCCTGGATGCCTACTCTTTGCCCACCACATTTTTAAATGAATTTGGATTTAATATCTCACTGCTTTATTTAATGTAATCATATGAAGTGCTTCTAAATGGTGAAGTAATTGGACATTTTAACAAACGCATTATTTCATTAGAATAAGTCAACAGAGAGAATACAGATAGACCCAAGCCTTCTTTTCAAATCCCTACACATCACGTGGTTTGGTGCCGCTCAGTGACGTCATATTCCTCCTCTCGCGGTCTTAGCGCTAAAAGAACCGGAAGAGAAAGTAGAAACGAGGTTATCGCTCGGGGGTTGCGCAGATTAATAAAGACTCTGGTTTACACATACGTTTGGGTGTGTGTAATTTGGAGATCTTTGCTCGGGTTATTTTTTTTTCTCCTGAGGTTCCATCTCTGACCAATTTAATACCAACCTAGTATTTTTTCCCCTTTCTTAATTGTTTCCAAAGTATTTTTAAAAGTCGGTATTGTAGGAGACAATTGGTCTTTGTTTCCGTAGTTTTTCCACCTAACCTGGTTTTGCGGCGAGCCTTAGTTTTGCGGTCTCTTAACTAGCTATCGGGAATTATTACATTAGCAATGCCGAACTACGACGAGAGAATGAAGATATTTGTCGGTAATGTGGATGACAGCACAACGCAGGAGGAGATCACGGAGCTGTTCGAGCGCTACGGCACTGTAGTGAACTGCGCCGTCATGAAGCAATACGCCTTTGTCCACATGCGCGGCTCGGAGGAGGCGACCAAGGCCGTCGAGGATCTGAATGGCCGAGAGCTTAATGGCAAAAAAATGTTAGTCGAGCTGTCTAAGCCTCGGCCTCAAAACACTTGGAAAATATTCGTGGGGAACGTTAGTTCCTCCTGCGAAGTGTCCGAAATCCGCAAAATGTTCGAGGAACACGGGAGGGTGGTGGAATGTGACATAGTGAAAGGTAAATGGGCCTGTGTAGTGGCGGGTGGGCTGTGCAGGGGGCATGGCAAACAATGCGCTGCTTACTCAGGTAAAATGGCGGAATGGGTGTCTGGGTGCCGGCGGGAACAGGGTTGGAAGGCGGCAGGGCATTGCCAGACATGGGGGAGAGTCTGCGGCCCATGGTGGAATTACAGTACGGGAGCTTCATTGTGGCAGCATGGCTGCAGTAGTTATACGTGTGTGCTTTATGTATATAGTATCACTGGGGTGTGTGCAGACTGGTGTACTGAGCAACACAACAGGCAGGGATCAGTGCCATAGTACAATGTAGATTAAAATTAATGCAAAACTTAAAGCTAAACTATACCCCCATAATGGATACCAACAGTTTATATTATGTTTAGTGACCTATTAAATAGGGATTCACCAAATCAGGGGTTCTGCCTTGTTCTTTTAAAATCACGTGATAGATTGTCACAAACACAACTGAAAAATCTTGCAGCACTAGCAGTTATCTTTAACCCTTCTGTATTCTAACTTGCATATGCAAAACCCGAAAATAGTGGATCCGGTGGATCTCTAATTAAACAATATGTATCAGTAAATATTGCCCTTCTACAACCTTTGCCCTTAGAGATCACCTGACAGGAAATAATGCAGCTCTAGCTGTAACAGGAAGTAATGTGCTAACAAAAGGCAGAATTCTGTCCATTTATTGTCTGATGAGGCCTAGCATGTATCTGTGCCTTGGCTTGTTTGTGTGTGAATCCTATGATCCTATCCCATTAGTTTTTAAAATGGCAATTTTCTATTTGGAAGAAGCAGAGTTTTAAATGAGCTTGTTTGTGTCATTTTTATAGAGGCCTACTTTCTTTTGGGGGATATAAGGAACGCCCTGCCCCAAAGAGCTTACACTCCATGTAATTTAATAAGAACTTGTAACTGACATTCTGAATCAGAAGACTGAAGGGACCTCAAGCCCCTCAAAATGCAGAGCTATGCTGTTATTGTTGTCTCTGCATTTTGAGTGGTCCCTTTCACCCTTTTGATTTTGATGTGTTTGATCTCTATTGTGTGGAAGCCGAGTCTGTTTTGAGAGAAAACCATAGTGTGCTGAAGAGCCTCTGTACTGTATGATGGAGAAAACACTGTGTCTTGTAGCATCACTGATCCACATTACACAGCGCTATGTCCTGTCTTGTATTTCTCTAAAGAACTGCAACTATTGATGCTGACAACTTTGCTTTTTCGGTGTGAATACATGGTACATACATTTCTATCTCTACTTTAAATTAGCCTAAATAAGTTCAAAATATAGCTTTTAAGGGTGTTTTAAGAATACAGAGGAAGGTATATATGTCCATATAAGCAGGTTTCTTACTTGGGAATGTAAAGCATTGTGTAAATGGGTAATCGGGGCATTCCTGTTGGCACTGAAAGTTGTTTTACTACAGGGAAATTGCTATTAGGGCTATATTATACAATGCTTTCTCCATCGACAGAACCAATTTACCTTGCTTGTATGAAGTGCAGGCAGTGCATATATGGAAATTTGGATTTTTGGCCTTTGTGTAGTGTGGCGGTGTTTTGTCTGCAAGCATTCTACTGGTGTAGAAAACACCATGTGTGTCAACCGTCCTTAGAAATTTTGTATTCTTTCGGATACTTGTATATTGTGCACGTTAGGACTATATTGTACAATGTTTTCTCCGTCGGCAGAACCAAATTGAATAAGGTTCAAAAAGGAATACATGATTTGACAGTTTTTTTCCTCCAATGGAAAGATTTACTTTCCTTTTCTAGGTATACATATGCGTCAAGGCAAAGCATCGTCTAACATATATTTTATTAGTATCTCAGTTTGCGACAGATTTAAGACGTTAATAACATTTTAGGTTCTGTTCTATGACATTGGATCTGCTTCATCTTTGTATTTGGTCGGGTGCACAATTCATTAGGTTAGCTGCTAATCTATTAATTTTTAAAAACATTTTCTTATTTGTAACAATTTTTTTTTCTTTTCCCCCGTATGGCCCTTTATCAGATTATGCGTTTGTTCATATGACGAGAGAAAGTGAATCTAGGGCTGCTATTGAGGCTTTGAATGGAAAGGAAGTTAAAGGAAAGAGAATCAATGTGGAAATGTCTCATAAAGTCAGACCAGTGGCTGCTAATGGTAGTTCCCATAGTAGACGCCGACCAGATGATCGGGAAGCACCACAGAGTCGCGAATCATACAACCACAGAAGAGCCACTGAAGCAGCATATGCCTCTTATGCCCTTAAGTCCAATTATGAAAGATATGCACCAGAATCCTCTCGCTATGACCTTTACGAAAGTAGACCTCGTCCAACATCGCCAATGTATTATGCAAGGGACAGGAGTCCCATGCGTCGACCAGACTATGCTTTATCACAGACTGCTGCTCTAGCATCAAAGTACCGGTCTGAGGCAGCAGGTTTTGGGAACTTGGCTTCTGGTTATTCAGGCCAGGCTTCTGCTCTGGCCTCTTCTTACAGTAATCAGGCTTCTGCATTGGCTTCTTCCTACAACAATCAAAGAGCTTACACCAGTTCAGCTTCTGGATATGGCACAGATCAAATTGCTGCTTACAGCACCCAACCTTCTGCCTACGCTAATCAAGGTTCCTCCATCTATGGTACACAGGCTGCTTCCCTGGCTTCGTCCTATGGCAGCCAGCCTTCACATTTGTCTGCTTCCCCTTATGCGTCATCTGTAGTGCCCAGCGCTTATCGGCAGCAGCAGGGCTCTGCCTATGAGACCACTCAACTTGCCTCTCTTGGTCAACAGACTATGCCTTCAACCAATCCGATGTATGAACGCACGCGTCTTTCCCCGCCACGGGCTGCTATATCTGACAGCTACAAAAAGGCAGCTGACATTCAAAGGTATGTTGATTAATAGGAGGGTTAGAGTTTGTTTTTTTTTTTTTTTAGTTTGGTTTTTTTTTTTTGGGATAACTTTGCATCGTTGTTGACTGAAAAGTAGGCAAATACGCATTTGCAAACTAGGTCAACATTTGGACTGGTAGCCCATACACATCCAATCTCCTTCCCTCCAAAGGGTCACCAATCAGTTAGACATTCTAGCCAGAATCTTAAGATATGATTATTAGAGTGCCTACCGCAAGACTGAAAAACATAACGTTTAAAGGGAACACATGTATTGCGTATACATGATATTGTTCTTTTCCATATTTAACATTGATGGCGAAGCACCCAAAACCAGCCATGCAGGCAGTTGTTTTTTGTTATGGAAGCATGTCGCCAGTGCTGGAAAATAAAACTGCCAGAGAATATGCCACCTGTGCTCCTAACGGTATATTAAGGGCATATCCGTGATGAAAGTGCTATAATTCCTAGATAGTAGCTGCGCTCTCTAGACAAAACTGAAGTTTTAATTAGTAAGTGATTGCTTTTATACCGCGTTTTTAAGCAGATTTGCAAGTCAGGTTCTGTGGCTTCATGATAGACTGGCATTTCTTTTTTTGTTTAAATTTTTTACTTTCTACTGGGAAGATTTCAAGTATGCAGTCTTTCTACCTGGTTTTGGGGGGGGGGGGGGATGTATTTTATAATTGAAACGTCCTGAGGACCTGAGGTCACAGTAAGACCAAAGCGCACAACAAAATGGCGTGTTCCATTTAGAGAAAAGAGCATAGTTGTCAAGGAGGTGCTGGTAACCCCTGTGAACTGGTACTAAAACTGGTACAAAAAAGCCAGATAAAGCAACATGAACTATGACTTGTGAGGCTACACCTTATCTCCTTTCATTAATTTTTCCAGTCTGCCATTCAAACTGTACATAGTTTTTAGGGTAACTAGAATCTATTCAGTCAGATAGCTCTTCCACACTAGAAAGCTACCCAACAAAAAAAATTAGAATAACTCAAGAGCTGTTATTGTAGAAAATGATGATTTATACATTAAGTATTGCTTCCTACTTATGATAAAAGTTTAATGTCAAATACAAGAGGGGTATGTACCTTAAATTAATTTAAATAAAATAGTGTGCAGTTTTTGTTCCAGGGCCCCTGGTCCCCTAGTTACGCCACTGTATTTAAGGTTTGTACCATTTTGACAATACAATAATTGAGTGGTTGAAATGGTACATATCTTATGTAAAATCATAAAACTAAAAATAGGTACAATGTTATCAATGTAAACTTTATAAATTAAGTTTTTTTTTTTTGTTTAATGCCAAATTGGCTAGATAAGTCTCTCTGCTATAAAATGTGATACATTCAATTCCAGTAATAATACTAACCCCTATAAGATCCCTTTTTGGTCCATGACTTTTCACCTTCTTAAATGGTCTATATTGTCTGAATCTTTCCTTAAACTTTTTTAGCTTGGCCAACATATTTAACTTCCCCCACTTCCCCCATATTACAGTAGATAATAGACATAACAGGACATATGTTGTCAACTTTAATCAACCCCTCATCTATAAAATGTATATGCTTTGTCTCTTTCTTGTAGCTTAATTATACTGCATAATATTCAGGAATACTGCTGTCAGGTTTTCAGTGTACAAATGTTTTAATTGAACTTCCCTTTCTTAGTTTCAGTTAAGAGGTAAAGATATCATCATTCCTCCCCCAGCTTCTTTGAAAGTGTTATTGGCTTAGTTTGCTATTCCAGCTTAGAAGCTGCTACTGTCTGTGAACATGCAATCAACTCAGGTTGCTGAAAAAAGGGCCAATAAAAGCTGAAGGCAGACCTGGGTATGCCTCTTATCTGCCTGTGTATGGGGGCCTTCCAATGGGGCTGCCTGACCAATACCTTGTCGAAAGTTGTCCAGATGTCAGTTGGGCAGGTTTGAAAATCCTGTTGGATCAAGGACTGCATCATTCGTTGATGCGGCCCTCACCCCAACGGCCTCTTTGTCAGTCATTGTGGTTCAGTTGTTTGGCTCTCTGAGCATATCAGGGCCTGCCAGACCATGCTTCCTTCTAGACCAAAGCCCAGTATAAGGTGGCCGTACACTGAAATATCCACTCATTTGCCATAGTTTTTATTTTTGTACTTTAAACACCTATCACTATATCCCCCAGCTGATATTTAGGACTATTTATTCTTTAGCATTTATTCATTTTCTTTAATATTAAATGCACAACACACTCCTTACAGAGGCCTACTTGTTTTTAAACAAGCCTTGTTGTGGGGATTGTAAGTCAACATTGGTCTGTGGATTTCTGTAGTATGCGACCTTTACAAATCTGCATCTAGTTCATCTTGAAGACTTCGAGTTATTAGTTCTTAGCCATTGCTCTTCGTATGTTCAGAGAACAATTTGATCTTTTTCTTTATTTGCGTCTTGTGTGGCAAACTTACGCCTGTTTACCGCTGGTGTTTTCAAAGCCTTTTGTTTAATAATTCATCACATTTATAATTTCCCCTTGTATCTCGACCGCAGGTATGCTACAGACCGCCGTTTTACCGACTTATCCGATTACCGCCGTTTATCCGAGTTGTCTGCTGCCTACCGCCAATCTCCGCCCAGGTCTACACTGGAATATCGCCGCCCAGAAACTCAGTCTGATTACGCATTAAGTGAATACTTCCGTGCAGCTCAGCTTCATGCTGGCTACCCCCGCCGTTTATAATATGCGCTCAGTGCTAGCTGTACGTTTAGGTTGTGTACAAATTGAATATCAAAGCAATCATATAGTATCTTTAGTGTGTTTTAGTTTATCCAAGCTTCAGTGTTTATACAATTTTTATAAGCCATGTTATCTTGCTGAATACATTTATAACCATTGACTTTATACATAGGTACCTGGTTATTTTTTTTTTTCATCAATGTTTGATTTTCAGTCTCTATGAGAACCTTCAGTTTTAGTGTGCACCATTCATCCACAGGTTACAGGTACATTTCTACCCTACATTGTGCTTATATAGACAAGTCAAATTGCATTATCATTCATTTCCTATACAAGTAGCGTGCTGTAACATTCATCACAAGTTATGTTCAAGCTTCTTTTTGTAGTCCCCTAAGTGAAGGATGCTACTTCCTGACCGATATTTTACAAAAATAGTATCAACATTCTTTACCTAATAAACCATGTAAGGTGTCTTGAAGGGGAAGTTAACCTTTAGGTTGACTTTTGCATATAGGTCCCATTACTGACATTTGCTGTTTCTAACATTGCTGGTTTGCTTAAGTTAAAATAAGTTACACAGGCTTTAAAAATGCATGCTGTTATGTTTTAAACAATCCAAATAAAGTACTCAACTGCCTTATGCCATGACATAAGAGAATCTTTCACTGACAAATTGTACAAGTACTCATTTTATTTTCAGGCTAGAAAAATTGTTTAATGTCCACCATTATTAATTTCTTGAAGTCTGTTTGGACCATTTTTTTTTTTTTTTTTTTTTGAGATGTTAGCTTTATAATATGCTCTAGTATGTCTGCTATACTTGTATATGCAGTATATTTATGCAGTATACTGCTGCTTTTTGTTGTGGTAAGGCCTGGGTGGGTTTTTTTTTTGGGTTTTTTTGTGTCTTTTTAACTACTTAATAAAGTGGTTGAAATGAATCCTGGTTTTGATGTAACTGGTTAGAAAACGTAAAATAATTTTGGAGCTAAAGTGGTTGTGTGCTTAGTCAATATGATTAGCTGAATTTCCCTTTGGAGACAGCTGCTATTGAACGTAGCTCAGCCTACTGTATGTGGAGGTTACCTTATTCGTAAGTTGCGAAAGCATGGTGCTACTCAAGATAGTGTTGATCTTCAATCAAACTGCACAATAGAGCATTTGATTTAGTAAATGAAACTTCTTGTGTTGCAGTTCAGCATAGTCTTTAGTCATAGCAGTCTGAGAGTGTTTAGATGCAAGTGTTTTTTAATGGTTTTGAGCCATTTATCTACTTTAATATATTCTAAAAGCACTTCAGAAGTCTTCTTGCCTTCCCCCTGCCATCCCACCGGCGAACATGTAAGTCGCCGGCGGGATGGCAGACACGGCGGGGCGATTTCGCCCCGCAAGTCTTTTTCTGCCATCCCGCCGGCGACTTACATGTTCGCTGGTGGGATGGCAGGGGGAAGGCAACTCGGGGAGATTAGTCGCCCGCGAGCAGGGAGTTTTGCCGCGGGCGACTAATCTCCCCGTGTACCAGAGCCCTCAGAGGAAGATACACTGTAGAGCTAGTGATGCGTTACACCATAATGTAATGCAGTGTTTCTGCTTTGTGTACACTAGGGCTGTTCTCCTTAGAAGGGTAGTTCACCTTTGACTTTTAGAATGTTATAGAATGGCACATTCTTAGCAACCTTTCTATTGGTTTGTTTTTATATTTTTGATTTAGATTATCTTCTGCCATATTTATCTTTCAAACTGGTCCAAAACAAAAAACCTTTGCTATGTAAGGTTATAATTTTAATATTCCCTTTTTGACCCTCTCATATTCATCTTTCACTCTCTCAAACCACTGCCTTGTCCCTAGGGTAATTTGGATCCCGGCATTCAGCTGCTGAACAAAAATAAATAAAAAAACAAAAAACTGCAAATTGTTTTAGGATATCAAACTAAATCATTTGAAAAGTTAATTTACAAATAAACTTCATATTAAATCCACTATGTAAAAAGTTGTAGTTTACTGTTGTGGACAGGTGTGCTTGTGTGTAATTGCGCTTGTCAGTGCCCAGGTCTTGCTGCCCCCCATTGCACAGGGATGCAGGGGAACCCTGGAGGTGCCTCCACAACCTGGCCAGGTGTTAGCTCCAAGGTCCCCTTAAGAATTGTGTCACTATGGTTCCCATCACCAGAAATGGCATCAACTGGACTAGAAAAACTATAACCACAATTGCATCTAATTTATGTCAAGTGGGAGCACAACTGCAGTAGTTTTAATTCATTGGGCGCAAGCACTGCATTATAAGGAAAATAAACCTGCCAATTGAATTGTGCTCACAATTGTGCTTTGCTTGTAGTTGTGGACATAAATGAGCGGTTTCCTCTGCAGTGACCCCAGCAATAATAGAAGATTTAATTACAATACTAGATTTTTTTTAAAGATATAATTTCATTTACAACAAACTTCTATGATTATATGATTAGTAAAGAGTTAGCAATCAGCACACTTCTTATAGGGGAAGTTATGAACCTGTTATATATTTTTTTCCTCCCACCAAATACAACTTTGTACTTAAAAAAATATTTAAATGTATTCTGCCTATTTATAAATATATTATAAAATGCTAACCTATTGTTTTGTTTATATGCTTCCCCCCCCCCCTGTACCTGTAATCATATTTTTTATATAGCGATAATGAAGTCTATATAAATAACCCCCTATCTAAAACCACTTTTTGCTGTGAGTTTGGCTTATAGAAGGGCCAAATGGACAGATCCTGTGTGGGGGTCCATACATTTATGTGGCCACTTATGTGTAAGCTCATCGTCAATCCTGTCATCTGATTGGTTGCCAAGCTTTTCCCCATGATCATCAAGGGTTTGCATAGGCCCATCTGTATAACTTTTTTCTAGACCAGGGGTAGGGAACCTATGGCTCGGGAGCCAGATGTGGCTCTTTTGATGGCTGCTTCTGGCTCCCTGCCAAATCTTTAATTTAAAAAAAAAAAACCCATAGGGGGCGTGGCCTGCGCACGGTGGATAGAAGACATGTTCTAAGCCTTAGAACACGCCTTCTATCCGCTGAGCGCAGGCCACACCCTCCTCCGCATCCGGCATCCTTGGCACCCACCCTACCTTGCCCCTGTGCTCAGCGGATAGAAGACGTGGTCTAAGCCTTAGAACACGTCTTCTATCCGCCGAGCGCAGGCCTACTCCACATTGCATCCGCATCCGGCATCCTTGGCACCCACCCTACCTTGCCCCTGTGCTCGGCGGATAGAAGACGTGGTCTAAGCCTTAGAACACGTCTTCTATCCGCCGAGCGCAGGCCACACCCTCCTCCGCATCGCATCCGGCATCCTTGGCACCCACCCTACCTTGCCCCTGTGCTCGGCGGATAGAAGACGTGGTCTAAGCCTTAGAACACGTCTTCTATCCGCCGAGCGCAGGCCTACTCCGCATTGCATCCGCATCCAGCATCCTTGGGACCCCCTCCACCTTGCCCCGCAGCATCCGTGGCCAAACATATTGTATGGCTCTCATGGAATTACATTTTAAAATATGTGGTGTTTATGGCTCTCTCAGCCAAAAAGGTTCCCGACCCCTGCTCTAGACCTAGATTGTAACCTTTTAAAGTAAAAGGAAAGGGTTAAAAGTGCAACCCAAAACTCGAAAAGCCTTATGTCCCTGTAGCTGTTCGCTACCTTTTTTTTTTTACCTTGATAGCCTGTATATCGCCTGCACTTTCCAACTTTCATAAACGCTATATTTCGCCTATTGTGGCCGCCATGTTGGATATTTAAATTAGTCCAACATGGCGCCGCATAAGGAAATTCACATGTGCGAATCTTCTCCCTCCCCGCAAGCGCAACCTACTCTACCTGAGCCGCTCCTGCTTGTGTAATTCAAAGCATGCTCACAGCATAATTTAAATGCGCATGCGCTTATTGAGTAGCTGGTCTTGGTCTTAGTGCAGAAGCGAGGCATTATGGGAATCTTCTTTACACGGCACAGCATTTTTTTCTTCCTGTTTGGCTTCTGATCATTTGAACAGGCGAAATATGGGGAGACTTAAGGGCACTGTTGAGAGAACTGAAGGTATGCCTGCAGCTTGAGATTAACTCTTTACTAGCCTTTCCTTCTCCTTTAAAGGAACAGTAACACCAAAAAAATTAAGTTTTTTAAAGTAATTAAAATATAATGTACTGTTGCCCTGCACTGGTAAAAGTTGTGTGTTTGCTACAGTAACTCTACTATAGTTTATATAAATAAGCTGCTCTGTAGCCATGGGGGCAGCCATTAAAGCCAGAAAAAAGGAGAAAAGGCACAGGTTACATAGCAGATAACAGATGACCTCTCTAGAATACAATAGTGTTTATCTGTTATCTCCTGTGTGCCTGTGCCTTTTCTCGTTTGAATGGCTGCCCCCGTGGCTAAACAGCAGCTTTGTTTATATAAATTTCTGAGGCAAACACACCAGTTGTACCAGTGCAGGGCAGCAGTATATTTTACTCTTATTACTTCTATACACTTTCATTTTTTGGTGTTACTGTTCCTTTAAGAACTGCCATTAATGCTGTGCATCCAACATTTGCCTTTCTTTTAAAACCAATCAGATTTTTGCATAGTTGGCAAGGAGGTTTCTGAATTACAGTGAAGCAACCTTATTGCTTAGCAAGTGAGTGATGAATATTAATGTTACCAGTGTAAAATTTGAACCCAAGATGAAATAAAGATTAGCATAGGCTACAAATCTAATGCATACACACTAGACCCAGCTGAATATGGATACGACAACCCCACTATGTAGTTTAATGACTATTAATAGGTGGAAGATGGGTCAGCTGAGGCCATGCTTGTTGGAGTCATTCTTTTGCTTTATAAGATTCAGCGATTTATGTTTCTGTACAGTGTAGCAAAGTATTTGTTTTTTAAATGAAAATTGGGTGCTATGAAAGTTAAGCAGCACATACAGAAAGTAAGGGTAATACATGTCTGAAATACATGTATTTGCCTCTAGAGAGATCTGCATTTATGGTAGTACACAGTGAGGGAAAGGAGAGATTCAGGAACAGAAACATCATCAGATCTTTAAACCTTGTGTACCAAGGTACCAAAAAAGTAGTGGTAGTGATCAGCTTGACATTTTGGGGCTATTTTCTACAGGTAGCCAACATACAACTAGGAATCAAAAATTTGTCCTTGATTCTCGAGAAGTATCCAAAGTTGACTGTAAAGGACAAAATATCACAGTAATGCGCTAGAGTCTGCCAAGTAAATACAAAGGGGCACATTCACTAAAGTATGAATCCGAATTGCGAACTCTGATAATTTCTGATGATTGCAAAAGTCACTAAAATTCCGTTTGTTTGAATACGAAGATTTTGTATTTACGATACAAAATTTTCATATTGAAACGATCGTTTGCGAATGGCGATCCGTTAGTCACAAAGTTTTCGTATCCGAACGATTGTAAACAGCGGGAAAACCTTCAGTGCATGATTTTGGAAGCCTCCCATAGGACTCAATAGAACTCTGCAGCTCCAACCTGGCCCAAGGAAAGTCTCCCATAGGGCTCAATGGCACTCTGCAGCTCCAACCTGGCCCAAGGAAAGTCTCCCATAGGGCTCAATGGCACTCTGCAGCTCCAACCTGGCCCAAGGAAAGTCTCCCATAGGGCTCAATGGCACTCTGCAACTCCAACCTGGCCCAAGGAAAGTCTCCCATAGGGCTCAATGGCACTCTGCAGCTCCAACCTGGCCCAAGGAAAGTCTCCCATAGGGCTCAATGGCACTCTGCAGCTCCATCCTGGCCCAAAGAAAGTCACAATACCGAAGCATGAATGAACCCGTAACTTTCGTACTCGTTGCAACAAATACAATTTTGTCGCGCAAATTAACGAAAATATCGCAGAAAATACGCAAACATTGGAAAAAATACAAATTTTTGGTAATCGGACCAGTCTAACTCTAATGAATGTGCCCCAAAGTGTTAGTGTAAAGTTGAATGTGCTCATTTTCTGTTCAAACCCTTCAATGGAAAATTATATGGATCAACTGTTTTACAGGAGGCATGAGAATTAATATCTGTTTTGATATTTTTAATGATGAGCGAAGGTCACAAATAGAGTGTTAAGGAATCCCTGAATTCTGGAAAAGGAGTGTTGCATCTGCATGCTATATAATAACCTTATGAAACCCGAATGAATGGAATACGCTCGGGTGCAGGCACATGAAGCCGAAATCCGCATAAAGCAAGCAAAGTAAATTCATACACTCACTGTTCCTTGTAAACTCAGTCCGTTATTCACTGGTGCAGATCCTCCTGATGCACCTGGCCAGGTGCCTATAGTAATTTTCTTGTGCTCGATATCCGCATAAAGACGCGAGAGAATGCAAAGTCTTGCGTTTTTACGCGGATGTCGGCTACATGTGCCTGCACCCGAGCGTATCTCATTCATCCGGTTGAAGGCAAACGCAGGAGGCTGATGGCGATATTTTAGGCTTGCCGAAAATATACACCAGACGCCTTGTCTGACATTAGCCTAAATGTACCTCTCTCTCTGGTGTTAAACCAGGTGCAGACTCTGAACTGGTACAATTTGCTACATCATTAGGTAGATATTTCAGCAGGAACAGTGTTAGCAATTATTGTATCAGTTATGAGAGATAGAGAACTATTCGCACACTCAGTTGTGAAAAAACTCATTTTGAGTCCAAACAGTAAAACAGTTTGTACTCGAAATGTTGGAAGTTTTTTTCAATAAACTTTTTTCTTTTGCACCAAGTCCCTGAGTGTGCGGTTCTCTCTCTACATCCATGTTGCGATCCGCACTCCGAATTTCAAGTCCGTCTTTACTAGGTAACGCCCGGGCGCAGCTTGGGAAATATTGCAAATTTTCAAAAATGTCATGAGCGCACTCCAAGGACTTTTCAGAAAAATTCAGTCTTATGGGATCGTTTCCTATGTGTTTGTATTACATTTAGGGACTTCACTCTAGTACCAACAAGCGGAAAAACACTTTCCATAATTCCACTTGCATGAGATGAATTTAAATATGACTAGGATATTATTAATACATAGACATAACACAGATACATTTTAATACAGAAACAAATAGTGTTTTATTTTTGATACTGTATGTTATTTAGATCAGTGGTCCCCCACCTTTTTTGCACCAAGGACCGGTTTCAAGCAAGAGAATTTTTCCAAGGACTGGGGATGGGGGGGGGGTGGCGCAACTAGTGCATAGTATATCATTTAATTATTATATATATAATGTAAATGAAATTATTATGCACTTTATTATTAGTATTATTATTACATACAGCTTATTAAAGTACTTTGGTCCTTGTGATCAGTTGAAATCTTTCTGGGCTTTGCATAGCTGTTGTCATGGCTGTGTAACACATCAAGGAGTTGGAATCACAGGTAATTGGGAACAGATGTTGTCCGGTTCAGCACAGCCCACGGCCTGGCACTGGTCCCCGGACCGGTGGTTGGGGACCCCTGATTTAGATCACTGAGAAAGATGTGGCCAAGAAATAGTTAAAATGACTAATGGGGTGGCCACTAGATGGCACTATACATTATACTATTTTTATTGCTTAGTTGGAGGATGAACTAAAACCTAAAATATTGTTTCTGTGCATTTTCCTAATTGTATAAAAAGACATTATACTGAGAATTATGGCATTCTGTAGTTACTGCAGAGAAAAAAAGGATTTAGCAGATATGGTCTGTCTCCTGCTCATGCACCAAAGAAAAGAAATTCTTCAGCACACCACTTACATACTCCAAGGATGCATGCACTTCCCCGGCTGCTTCCAAGCCAAACAACATGCAGTCATACCTTGTATTGGGAGAAGCACACCTCTGTACCCTGGCAAATGACTTTGTGATTTATGTCAGCAGAAATGCAGTGTGCATCTCCCAATACAAGGTATGACTGGATCCTGCTTATGCTCGGCATTGTATTTGAACATGGTGCTTGTGGGGGGAACCAAATCTTTGGAAAAAATGGCCATGTAAATTACAACCCTCACTTGTATAAAAATAACACAGAAAAATTACCCAATTAGGTGCCATAACAATGGAAAAGTAAATTTTCCGAATTCTTTCTTAATAGACCAAACATATTACGGAAACCTGCCATGGCCTTTAGTTCCCTTTTAAAAAGCATTTACCCCCTACTCAATAGGCTACAGCAGTGCTGTCCAACTTCTATGGTGCCGAGGGCCGGAATTTCTCTAGCATACATAGTGGAGGGCCGCTAATGGAAGCCAGTTTTGGCCACTCCCCTTTTTGAAACCACACCCACTTCAAACCACACCTATTTTATCACAATGGTGGTAGCACAGCAAAATCCCAAATGCTTGGTCCTTACTGTGGGGATATCAACCATCATTCATATGTGAAAGAATGATGTCATATTAAGATATACCCTTAAATTCCATATGCCTCCTCCTCCCCTGTGGATAGCAGAGCAACCCCCAGTACATAATTACACACCTTTGGGACCATTTAATGGCTATTTCCAACTGCTAACAAACTCCCACAACAAACCCCTGCCAGGTTCACCTCCCACAAGCAGCATAGGGCAGGCAGAGTATGGCCATACTCTGCCTGTCCTACCCTGACTGTGTGTGCCATACTCTGCGTGCCCTACCCTTCCTGTGTGTGCCATACCCTCCCTGCCCTATGCTGGCTGTATGTGCCATACTCTGCCTACAGTACCTATTTCTGAGGTGTGAAGAAGTGAACAATGGGAGTGATTACTGTCTGAGCCTGAGGTGTGAACACTGCAGGGGGTGAACAATGCAGGTATTAAAAGGTGTGAACAACATAGGGGATTACATGTTTAAACAATACAGAGGGATTACAGCCTGAATCTGAGGTGAGAACCATGCAGGGGGCAGTTAATCTCAGTACTGATACCATTTAATGCTTACTCAAAGGTAAGCCATCAAAGCAGCCAGACAGGTGGGGGGCCACACAGAGGGGGGTCGCGGGCCGCCAGTTGGACAGCACTGGGCTACAGAATAAGGGGTCATTACTAACCCCCATCAATTATCTTAGTGCCACCTCCATATATATCAGAAAAGGCTGAATAGGGGCATAAAAAGAATGAAACCATCAACTCTACAGTATAGGTTGTATATCTGCATTTCAATAAATAGCATGTCCTTTTCTTATGACATCAACAGAAAGCCACTTGGCCCATGAGGCTCTAAATAAATTAGGAATTTTCTTAAATCCTTATTTAACATTTACTCTTCTATGTTTTTAGCATTAAAGGGGTTTAACTTAATGGAGGGTTCTTTGACTGGGATGCTTTGGCTGTTGCAGGTAAGTGCTAGTTTTTAGGCAAGATTTTTTTTTTTTAAGGAAAAAAACAACACTCAGCGATTATACAATACTGTTTCCAATAAACTGCATCAGTTCTTAATTTTAGCCTACTTTATAGAATCTGCTTTGCTGGATACTCTGTAGGCTTCACAGAAATAAAGTCTTTCTTTGCATCTTCCTACAGTTAAGTTGGATCACTGCTAGTAATGTGTTTTACTTCCAGTGATCCAAGGCTTTCAAAGGGAGAAGGCATTTTTAGGATTTTTTTTGCCTGTAATAGTGCATATCTACTGCAGGCAGCAAGGTTTGTGTGCCAATGCCCAAAAAATCATTTATTCTGCATGCAGGATATACTTTAGGATAAACAAATAATTTGCTCTTTATTCAGTCATCCTGACTAAGAAACATCATGATAATCGATCTGATCACATCTGATTCTCATATTAAAGTGATTATGATTGTTCATCTCAATAAAACCTTCCATAATCTCTCCTTATTTACCTTAAGGAGAGACCTTATTTAGCGAGTATATATATGTTTTTATTGTTATACTTTGTAGAACTCCAGATCTAGGCATTCTCCCACATACCCATATAGGTATTGGCATATGAGGGAGGAAATTACTTCTAAAATAATGTGTTAAAATATTACATTAACACATGAAATAATCTAACTTTGATTAGTGGACAGTTCCTTTAAAGAATAAGTAAACCTTTTTATTCTATCAGTAAAATTACTACAGCCTCCAGAATTACCTACCTTTGTCCCAGCATTCTCTCTGACCTGGTTCCTCAGTCAGAAGGTGATCATTTTCTTTGCTTCCTTGTGCAGAGTGAAGCCCCGCCCCCACTTCCTGTTCAGTTCTCTCTTCAATTTGACTACCTATAGTCGACCTTGAGAGCCTGGGCATGCCTGGAGGCAGCAGGAGCCAGTCTGTGCATTAGCAGGGTTTTTTTTTTATGAGAGACCTGAAGAGGAAGTGGTGGCGGTTGTTGTTTTAAGGATGTTTTGCAAATAAATATTTAGAGTTTAGTTTTACTATGGACCTGAGTGTTTTCTTGAATATATCCATTTATCAAATAATTTTCTCTGCTCTTTCTGCTTATTAAAGTATTTGCTGTAGGTATTAATGGAGAAGGAAAGGTACAAACTAAGTGAGCTTTATCAGAAAGGTCTATGTAAATACAGCCATAAGCACTCACAGAGTCCTCTATCAAAAGAAACACAGGATTTCTTGCTTCCTTTTTTGTAAAAATGTTCTTAGGGTATCTGACTTCCTTTCTCAGAAAAATCCTTCATTCCAGGGGCAAGAGTCTGGGCAGTTCTCTCCTCTTTCTCTCCTCCCATAAGAATTCATAAAGCTCACTTGCCCCACCCTAAGAATGTGTAATCTGAGCTACCAGCCTCCAAAGCTGCAGCAGGAAGCTAGGAAGACCAAGCTAAAATGGCAGCTGCTGTCTTAAACAAAAGGAGAAAGCTTCTATGGCTCTTTACTCTAGTATAATAAAGCTTTCTGCTGAATAAATATAGTGTTCTAGGTGGCTCTATTGTGGCAAATCTATTAGCAGTAAAATGCCAAAATGACTTCTCTGCTTTAAGGTTTGCTTTAAGAAAAAATCTTGTATCCCAATAGGGCCTTTGCAGATCTATGATACAGAGCCTACCACATTTATAGTGCTATTCTGTGAGTAACATGCTGTGACTCGCAGAATGGACCCCTCACTTCAGTTGAGGTCAGTAGATGGGATTCCAATTTTATTTGTAAGAAATCTTTACAACAGATCCTGCATAGAAAATTCATTTGTTTTGGAGAATGTATGTCCTAATTCTAAAAAGAACTAAACGCGAAAAAGCAGCACACAAACTACTTTGCTCTCATGCTAGCAGGTACATTTTGTAATAAAGATGCAGAGACCAAACATCCTAAATATAAATGACAGCGGTCTTTAGAACAGTTTGATGTGCAATATGCATAGGATTACCTAAAAATGTGGCATGTAGATCCCCACGATCCCCAAATCAAAATTGCATACAAATTGTCATGGCAGTCACTTCAACTCCTGCAAAAGCAACTCACTTTTACACGTACTACTGCTCTAAAACACCAAACTGCAAATCTTTGCTAAATAAACCTTTTTAATGACATTTCTGAAAAAATTTAGTTTTTTTTAACTTCTTCTATCATACATGTTTTTACAGACAATGATACACCCTAAATATGAAAGCCCGTGTCTTCTGAACTCTTTGATACTGAATATGTCCCTCAGGCAACAACATACCCATCATTTATCGATAACATTGCTTGAATGCTTGCAATTTACAGCATATTATCTGCGGAATGTCATTAGGTACCAAGATAATATGAATGAACCAATGAACAATTTGATACCCAAGGTGCCCTTAAAGCAACAGCATACCCAGTGTTTAACCCTTTCACTGCCAGCCGTTTTGGTCAAAGCGGAACTTGTATTACCAGACAGTTTTTGAACATTTTGCACTGTTTCACTTTAGGGGCCTTTCCTCTGGGGTACTTTTAGTTTACCCAGGAAAACAATATATTGTTTTTTTCAGGACAAACTAAGCTTTCAAAATATGGTAGAATTTTGGTGTAATTCCAATTCTGTAACAAGATATAGGCTTCTAAATGTCTAAATTTTTTTAAAAAATCATATTTTCCATAATATAAACACATATACCAGAAACAAAAATTATTTTATGCACAAAAATACAACTGATTTGGAATGTCCCATGTCTCCTGAACGTGCCAATACCAAATATATATAGTTTTATGGAGATTTCTCACTTGTATAGGTCAAAAACTCCCAGCAGTACACTACCAAATTTCCAAAGCACTGCTTCACATAGCTGCATACTTTAGATTTCAAGGCCAAAACTTCCACTCACAGAAGGTTTATCCCAGAAAATTACATATTTCTGGAAAGAACAGATTCTGGGGAATCCAGAATAGGCACAATTGTCTGTCTACTCCAAACTATCAAGTCACAATGCTTTCCTAAAGTTATAGGTTTTTATCAAAATTTTTGAAGTTTTTAAAAAATCGCTTCAAAGCTTCGAGTCTATAGTATCTTATCTCCTACAGGTCATAAAGTAACCAAATAAAACACCCTAAATATGAACGCCAGGGGTCCACTGAACAGTTTGATGCCCAATATATATAGGTTGACATAAGTATGTGGCATGTAGGGGCCCCAATGTGAACATACCCCCATATGATCTATCATTTCTGTCATTTCAGCTCCTGCAAAATCAACACATTTACATCATTATATGTGGGATAAAGCTAGTAAAAAGTACGCTCACCCCAGAAAGTCATATATTTTTGGAAAGTACACATTCCCCCGAATCTAAAATGGGTACCCGTGTCTTTCTACTCCAAAGTACCAAGCCGCAAAGCATTTCTAAAGTTTGCAATTTTGATGAAATTTCCAAAAATCCCTTCAAAGCTTCCAGTTTCCAGCACCTTATCTCCCACATAGCATTAGGTACCAAGATAAAACACCCTAAATTTGAATGCCAGGGGTCCACTGAACAGTTTGATGCCAAATATGTATAGGTTGACATAAGTATGTGGCATGTAGGGGCCCCAATGTGAACATACCCCCATATGATCTATCATTTCTGTCATTTCAGCTCCTGCAAAATCAACACATTTACATCATTATATGTGGGATGAAGCTAGTAAAAAGTACGCTCACCCCAGAAAGTCATATATTTTTGGAAAGTACACATTCCCCCGAATCTAAAATGGGTACCCGTGTCTTTCTACTCCAAAGTACCAAGCTGCAAAGCATTTCTAAATTTTGATGAAATTTCCAAAAATCCCTTCAAAGCTTCCAGTTTCCAGCACCTTATCTCCCACATAGCATTAGGTACCAAGATAAAACACCCTAAATTTGAATGCCAGGGGTCCACTGAACAGTTTGATGCCAAATATGTATAGGCTGACATAAGTATGTGGCATGTAGGGGCCCCAATGTGAACATACCCCCATATGATCTATCATTTCTGTCATTTCAGCTCCTGCAAAATCAACACATTTACATCATTATATGTGGGATGAAGCTAGTAAAAAGTACGCTCACCCCAGAAAGTCATATATTTTTGGAAAGTACACATTCCCCCGAATCTAAAATGGGTACCCGTGTCTTTCTACTCCAAAGTACCAAGCCGCAAAGCATTTCTAAAGTTTGCAATTTTGATGAAATTTCCAAAAATCCCTTCAAAGCTTCCAGTTTCCAGCACCTTATCTCCCACATAGCATTAGGTACCAAGATAAAACACCCTAAATTTGAATGCCAGGGGTCCACTGAACAGTTTGATGCCAAATATGTATAGGCTGACATAAGTATGTGGCATGTAGGGGCCCCAATGTGAACATACCCCCATATGATCTATAATTTCTGTCATTTCAGCTCCTGCAAAATCAACACATTTACATCATTATATGTGGGATGAAGCTAGTAAAAAGTACGCTCACCCCAGAAAGTCATATATTTTTGGAAAGTACACATTCCCCCGAATCTAAAATGGGTACCCGTGTCTTTCTACTCCAAAGTACCAAGCCGCAAAGCATTTCTAAAGTTTGCAATTTTGATGAAATTTCCAAAAATCCCTTCAAAGCTTCCAGTTTCCAGCACCTTATCTCCCACATAGCATTAGGTACCAAGATAAAACACCCTAAATTTGAATGCCAGGGGTCCACTGAACAGTTTGATGCCAAATATGTATAGGCTGACATAAGTATGTGGCATGTAGGGGCCCCAATGTGAACATACCCCCATATGATCTATCATTTCTGTCATTTCAGCTCCTGCAAAATCAACACATTTACATCATTATATGTGGGATGAAGCTAGTAAAAAGTACGCTCACCCCAGAAAGTCATATATTTTTGGAAAGTACACATTCCCCCGAATCTAAAATGAGTACCCGTGTCTTTCTACTCCAAAGTACCAAGCCGCACAGCTTTTCTAAAGTTAGCAATTTTGATGACATTTCCAAAAATCCCTTCAAAGCTTCCAGTTTCCAGCACCTTATCTCCCACATAGCATTAGGTACCAAGATAAAACACCCTAAATTTGAACTCCAGGGGTCCACTGAACAGTTTGATGCCCAATATGTATAGGTTTACCTAAGTATGTGGCATGTAGGGGCCCCAATGTGAACATACCCCATAATGATCTATCATTTCTGTCATTTCAGCTCCTGCAAAATCAACACATTTACATACTTTATGTGGGATAATGCTACAAAAAAGTACGCTCACCCCAGAAAGCCATATGTTTTTGGAAAGTACACATTCCCCCGAATCTAAAATGGGTACCCATGTCTTTCCACTCCGAAGTACCAAACCGCAAAGCATTTCTAAAGTTAGCAATTTTGATGACATTTCCAAAAATCCGCTCAAAGCTTCCACTTTGCAGCATCTTATCTCCCACATAGCATTAGGTACCAAGATAAAACACCCTGATTTTGAATGCCAGTGGTCCACTGAACAGTTTGATGCCCAGTTTGTATAGGTTTACCTAAGTATGTGGCATGTAGGGGCCCCAATGGGAACATACCCCCATATGATGCGTCATTTCAGAAAATCAACACATTTACATCCTTTATGTGGGATAATGCTACAAAAAAGTACACTCACCCCAGAAAGCCATATATTTTTGTAAAGTACACATTCCCTCGAATCTATAATGGGTACCCATGTCTTTCTACTCCAAAGTACCAAGCCGCAAAGGTTTCCTAAGTTTGCTGATTTTTGTGATATTTCAGAAAATCGCCTAAAAATGTTGCAGTTTGCCGCATTTATCTCACACAATATCTTGCGTACAATGGCAAATCACCCCCAATAGGAACACCAGAGGTCTACTGAACAGTTTGATGCCCAATATGCATAGATATACCAAAGTCTGTGGTATGTACTGACCCCAAAATGAAAATAGAGTATATGGATTTCTCGCCTGCCAGCTCAGCTTTTGCACACAGAGCCCCCTGTCAGTGTATTATGTGCAGTAACACCCCCAAACTATACAGAAAAACCCAGAAAACCATATATTTTTGGAAATTACACATTCTGATAAATCCAACATGGGTAAAGAGTCCTTTCTACACCAAAGTACCAAGCCGCAAAGCTTTTCTAAAGTTAGTGGTTTTTATGATATTTCAGAAAATCGCCTAAAAATGTTGCAGTTTGCCGCATTTATCTCACACAATATCTTGCGTACAATGGCAAATCACCCCCAATAGGAACACCAGAGGTCTACTGAACAGTTTGATGCCCAATATGCATAGATATACCAAAGTCTGTGGTAAGTACTGACCCCAAAATGAAAATAGAGTATATGGATTTCTCGCCTGCCAACCCAGCTTTTGCACACAGAGCCCCCTGTCAGTGTATTATGTGCAGTAACACCCCCAAACTATACAGAAAAACCCAGAAAACCATATATTTTTGGAAATTACACATTCTGATAAATCCAACATGGGTAAAGAGTCCTTTCTACACCAAAGTACCAAGCCGCAAAGCTTTTCTAAAGTTAGTGGTTTTTATGATATTTCAGAAAATCGCCTAAAAATGTTGCAGTTTGCCGCATTTATCTCACACAATATCTTGCGTACAATGGCAAATCACCCCCAATAGGAACACCAGAGGTCTACTGAACAGTTTGATGCCCAATATGCATAGATATACCAAAGTCTGTGGTATGTACTGACCCCAAAATGAAAATAGAGTATATGGATTTCTCGCCTGCCAGCTCAGCTTTTGCACACAGAGCCCCCTGTCAGTGTATTATGTGCAGTAACACCCCCAAACTATACAGAAAAACCCAGAAAACCATATATTTTTGGAAATTACACATTCTGACAAATCCAACATGGGTAAAGAGTCCTTTCTACACCAAAGTACCAAGCCGCAAAGCTTTTCTAAAGTTAGTGGTTTTTATGATATTTCAGAAAATCGCCTAAAAATGTTGCAGTTTGCCGCATTTATCTCACACAATATCTTGCGTACAATGGCAAATCACCCCCAATAGGAACATCAGAGGTCTACTGAACAGTTTGATGCCCAATATGCATAGATATACCAAAGTCTGTGGTATGTACTGACCCAAAAATGAAAATAGCGTATATGGATTTCTCGCCTGCCAACCCAGCTTTTGCACACAGAGCCCCCTGTCAGTGTATTATCTGCTGTAACACCCCCAAACTATACAGAGACCCCCAGGAAACCATATAGTTTTGGAAAGTACACATTCTGATATATCCAACATGGGTAAAGAGTCCTTTCTACACCAAAGTACCAATCTGCAAAGCTTTCCTACACTTATTGGTTTTTATGACATTTCAGAAAATCGCCTAAAAATGTTGCAGTTTGCCGCATTTATCTCACACAATTTTTTGCGTACAAAGGCAAGTCACCCCAAATAGGAACACCAGTGGTCTACTGAACAGTTTGATGCCCAATATGCATAGATATACCAAAGTCTGTGGTATTCACTGACCCCAAAATGAAAATAGCGCATATGGATTTCTCGCCTGCCAACTCAGCTTTTGCACACAGAGCCCCCTGTCAGCGTATTATGTGTCGTAAAACCCCCAAACTATACAGAGACCCCCAGGAAACCATATATTTTTGGAAAGTACACATTCTGAGGAATTCAAAATAGGTAAAGTTATTTTTCTACACCAAAGTTACACCTGGCAAAGCTACGCTAAAAACAGATCAGGAATACTAATACAGGGATAAAAATGCAATAAAACCACAAAAATTGTGCAAATTAGTGAAACAACAAAATAAGTCACACAACAGTGTAATTAGTGGTCAGAATATCTGATCCAATAGTCACGCTGTCATAATAAACAGTTTTTAAGAAAAAGAAACTAAAAACAAAGTGGTAAAAAAAAAATAAAAAAAATAAATAAATAAATAAAAAATATTTGTGTATACATGTGTGTACATGTGTAAAAGTTGTGTGACAGTGTGTAAGTGTGTATATTAGTGTGTATAGGTGTATAAAAGTCTATATAGGTGTATATGTGTGCAAAACAAAAACAAAAAACAAAAAAAAAAATAAATGCAAAATTGTGTGCTGTATGTGTGTGTAAATGTATGTAAGTGTGTATAAGTGTGTATAAATGTGTATAAATGCAAAGAATAATCACCCTTACCTGTCCTGAAGCTTGTCTGGTCCTGGTGCTGCAGTCCTGTTCTCCATCTCGCGTGAACACGCGTGGGCGTGAGAGGAAGCAGGAAGCAGGAAGCAGAAGGGAGCCGGCAGGTAAGAGCAGCAGACGCGATGCGTCTGCTGCTTGGGGGGGGGGCCCTGCGACGATCGCGTTGCAGGGCCGGCCTGACAGCCCCCCTGGCTCGTTGCCCAGGGGGCTGTCATGCTTAAAAGCTCTCTGCCGAAGCGGCACATGCCGCTTCTGCAGAGAGAATGCTTATCTGCCAAACAACGTACGGCGCACGTTGTTGGCAGATAAGCTCTTTCCCTGCAACAACGTACGCCGTACGTTGTTGGCAGGGAAAGGGTTAATAATGACATTTAAAAAAAAAAAAAACATTTGCAACTTACAGTACATCATCTCCAAAAACAAAGTAAATATGAATGCCAGCTGTCTTCTGAAGAGTGATTCATAGAATATTATAGAACTATGTTGCATGTAAAATGCCTAAAATGTACCTGGTGCATGCAGATTTAATGGCTTATATTCCTACTGCAGCAAAATAAGCATCTTGCATGTGCTTTATGTCTCATAAAAACTCCCTAAGAGTAAGCACACCCCAGGGAATTATACACTTTTGAAATGCACACATTCCACTGAATCCACAAGTGTTCTTTCTACCGCAAACTGCAAAGCATTTGTAAAGTTAGGGCTGTGACAGACAGGGAGATTAGTCCCCACGTGACAAATCTCCCTTGTCGCAGGCGACTAATCTCCCCGAAATGCCATCCCACCGGCTAGAATGTAAATTGCCGGTGGGATGGCATATGCGGCGCGGCGATTTGAAGAAATCGCCGAAGTTTCCTCTCAAGGCAACTTCAGTGTTTTCGGCAAATTCCTGTGCCACGTATGCCATCCCACCGGCGATTTACATTCTAGCCATTGGGTTGACATTTTGAGGAAATTAGCCGCCCGCGACAAGGGAGATTTGTCACGCGGCCACTAATCTCCCCGTCTGTCACAGCCCTTAGATTCATTTTACAGGATCTTACATTATTCTTGTAATGCCTAATATGAATAGGATTATCAAAGCACATGCCATGCAGAAACCCTACAATTTTACTAATAATACATACACATTTTTGTGAATGGAATTCGGCTGCGGCAGTATAAGTACAGTGCATGTTTTTAAGAGTAAGTGGACCTCCCTAAAGCCTATATGAGAGCCTATATGTCTGAAAATCACCTTATAGCTTGCATTTTACAGCATCTTATGTGCCACATAGCTTTACATACAATGCTAAAACATTCTAAATATGAGTGCCAGGGGTCTTCTGAACAGTTTGATACACAATTTGGCCAGCGGGCACCAGCAGATGCCAACGGAATGTTTAATGAAAAGATTTATTTCCACTACTGTGGTTGTGTCAGGCTTTATAGGAAGATTGATGTAAAAATTACAAATTTATCTTCTTTGAGTTTTATGTTTTTTACTCTTTATTTCCAGGGCAATTTGCTGCTTCATAGATACCTCAACCTTACAAATGGATGAGAACTGTCGGCAGAATTAACTGAGCAACCAGTCGTGTGCCTTGTCAATTTCAGAATTGTTTGAAGATGCATCTGAATTTCAGTTGTACTTCCCCTTTAGGATTTCTCTGTGGCGCTTCTGTGGTGGACTGGACTGTGAGGTACAAAGACAGCTGCCAGGCAGGATCTATATTTAAATCCCCCAGTGTAAAGAAGGGAGGAGATGTAAACTGCATGTCACAAGTCTGTGGTAGCTAACAGACAGAACCTGGAAGTAAATGCAGCTAACAGTGTAGGGTGACAGCTTTGAAGGTTTTTAAAGGGCAGACAGCAATGTAAAGACATGGGAGGTGCCCTCAGCAGGTCATTAGAAATAATTATTAACCCCAAGTAATTAATATTGGTGCCACATTGCAATCGGGCATATTTAATTTGCCCTGTTTAGGAACTGTAACTAACTTTGACCAGCATACACAAAACTGTTAACTGATAAACAAACAGCATCAGTATGTGGGGGATTACTAGAAATGGATCATGTAATTATGGCAGATGGCACACATGAGATTTGTCATCTGCAGTAAATCCAAGCTACCGCAGGCAACAGATCTCCTGGAAATGCCTTCACCTTCAGATTGCCCCACTTTACTCACACCGGTCCAGCTTAATCACAGGAAATTGCCTTCTTTTGCCAGCAATAAAGCTGGATCACCTCAAGTAATGTCTTTTACTTGCTGCGATCTGAAGGTAAGTAAAAGGGAAGTCATTTATGGAAGCTTTGTCGCCCGCGATAGTGCAGATTTACCACAGACGGCAAATCTCCACCTGTGCCCTAAAAGTCCAATTAAGATATTAGCTTTTTTGTTTTTTTTTACAGGCATGGAAATCATAGTGCAAGGGTGTGGTGAAATTAGAAGATCCAAGCTGGAAGATATTTAAAGCAGACATATCCTATAAAAATTAAGAATGTACCAGTGAATTATACTCCTCTAGATATAGAAGGAATGTGCTTGAAAAAGTTGTGTTTCAGACTGATTTATTCAGAAATTCCACCAAAACCCCACTAGTCCCGCCCATCAGTTCCACTTCCTGCTGGCTGAATTCTCTGGATGAGCTGGGGAGCCGGCGGCCCTCCATACACTGCACTATAAGATAGGAACCAATCAGCAGCTAGGCTGACCTGATAGGGAACTGAAGCCTGTCTTTGCTTGTGGAAGTGCAGGGCTGTGATTGGCTCTCCCCCTCCTACTGTGCTTCTGGCAGGGACCGTTAGGACACGCCCACCCCTCATTTGAAACCCAGACAGGGACCTGAGAGGATCTATAGGGAGCTCCAATAAAGGGGCCATTGTTACAGATAGGATTAATTTTTAGCACAAAGTGAAACCAGCGCCGTATATTATTCATAATTGCCTACAAAATTAGGGTTTTCCCATTTATCCTATATGTCCCCTTTAAGGGGCAATCGGTGGCATAATTGTACATGGGGCTACTGTACCTCCATTTAGGATATGTGAAACAGGAACTTGCAGGCTGGGCGGCACCATGCTGAAGCTTGCCATAGGCACAGAGGAGAAGAATGTAGTCAATGTGATTTGAATTGATTAACTTAATTAGGCTAATGGCAGACAGATCATTTGTAATATATACACCAGTGGAGAAAGGCCTGACTGCTACCTTTCACCCACTATACTGTATCTTTGTGCGTTGACAGGCATGTAATCAGCCTGCAACCACACAAAAAGACTATTTCATAGTGAAAATGCTACCATTCAGCTTTTTTCTACTGGTATATACACCCTTGCTGAGAAAACGACCCATCTGCCATTAGCTTTTGATTGTAAATTCTGTCACAAGGACTGACGTGAATGATGTTGCAAAATATATTCATGCTTTGTAAAGAATAATCATTAACCCCATCCGCAAGTACACTTAAGGATTAAGGGTTTTTAAAAAGGAAGTACTTTAATTTACTGTTTCGCTCTGTTTAAAGTAAGTATCAGTTAATATGCTATGAAACGTTATTTCTTAATGAAAACAAGCAAAAATTAAGTCATAAACACAGGATATATTGCCCCTTTAGTTATTGTTTTACTTTATAAACACACATACATATGGCAGTTACCAATTACATTTCCTGTGTGATACCCTATATCGGATGCTTATAGTAGGCCAAGGAGGACCTCCTAGTTCACAAAGGGTCTATTTTTTCCTTATTATATAATGCCAGTATTTGTACACAGCATTGCAAATTCCCATGCACTTAACCCTTTGTGAAGCACACCTGAATTATAGACCTTTTTATGTATTTCTTGATACCAAAGTTACAGGGAACATATTTCTGGAAGTGATTGGTGCCCTGGCCCAAGGTGCATCTAAATGGAGGGGTATTTGTGCTAGAATTAACTATTCTTCACCCCTTTTTCCTGTGGCAGCAATTTGACTGAAACCAGGCAACTGTTGTTGAAGCTTAAGGTAAGACCCTGCTTTATAGAGGTCTTTAAAGGCTTGAGATAGCGCTGGAGGCCAAAATGTTGTCTGTTCTGTTCGCACAATAAACACCCTTTTCACTTTATTAGGAGTGCTGCAGCGTGTTGTATTGCAAAACGTTGCTTTATAGAAGCCACAAACAAAACATGGAAATTACCACTACATATAGTACCACAAATGCAACAAACTTATGAGCTGTATATTGGTGCTAAACAGGCATAAGCTTCATAACTGAAAAGAGATGTAAGGGAATGGTAAGTTCAGGTTTATGATAACATATTACAATACAGTACTCAACTGATGGGACTTTCAGCCTAAGGGAAGGACCTCCTAAACCTTCAATTGCTGATAAGCTGGTCATACATGGTAAATGGCGTATATAGGTGTCGTTGGTTCAGGAACTGCATCAATAAGCCAATGCGGTCCATAATCTGTTGAGAAAAACAAACCAGCCCAATCGAGATCTGGACGATTTCAGGCCAGTTGTCAGTTGGGAGGCATGTCGTTTGTGCCCATACATGGGCAGATAAGTTGCCGAATCTGTCTAAAGGACCGATACCAGCTGCTAGAATCAGCCTGTGTATGGCCACCTTAAGGGTATAAATAAGCTTATTTTTAACCTTTGGTTGTGCACATTACATGTGGTGCTTTAATTCTGCCCATAAGATAAAAAATATTTTATTGCTAGTGCCACACAAGGCTGAGAATAAACCCCTATGCTGGCCCCAGCCTGCTACCTTGCTTGCTCCGCCCAGGTCCAGACACATGCGGTGGATACTGACTGTGAAATTAGAATTCTTGCATTTCTTTGCTGATATCCTCTGAGTTTGCCTGCACCCAGACGGAGTCAGTGCTTTCGGGAGCAAGCAAGGTAGCAGGCTGGTGCCAGCGTAGGGGTTGGTTCTTGGCCTGTGTTTTCCACAAGCCAAGAATCAGCCCTGTGTGGCACTAGCCTAAGGGGCACATTTATCAAAGTACGATTGCTTCCAAATACAAAAATTTTTATTTTTTCTAATTTTTAGAACTGCGTATTTTCTTCGTTTTTTTCGTTAATTTTTTGTACTTCGCGACAAATTTTATGCGACAAAATCGTATTTGTCGCAACGAGTACGAAAGTTTTGGATTCATTAAAGCTTCGTTATCGTGACTTTTCTTTGGCCAGGTTGGAGCTGCAGAGTGCCATTGAGTCCTATGGGAGGCCAAAAATATGCACAGAAGGATCAAAATCAGAAAGGTTTTCCTGCCGTTTACGATCATTCGGATACGAAAATTTTGTGACTTTCAGATCGCCAATCCGATATTATCGTGACTATTACGATTTTTTCATGAGCATTTTCGTGACATTTCCGATCATCAGAAATTATCATATCTAATCCGAATTTTACCCATGTCAGGATTCAAACTCGTACTTTGATGAATCTGCCCCTAAGTGTCCTGATGTAGTGACTGAGGGAGAAGCACCGCTGACATATATATACTGTAGCCATTTCTGGGAGTAGGATTGTGGTCTCATAGCGCTTGTGCACTGCACCCCCAAATCTGAGGTAAAATCAACCCTATCCTCTTGCCGGGCAAAAAGCTTGGCCAAAAATGATTTTTCAATTTCTTTTGTGGGGTGATATTTTATTGCCTATGTTGACAAATATAACAATATATTTCACTGTTTGAAGTTGTTATGTTTTATCTATACCTTGTTTATAATGGATATGTTAAACAGAGAAGGTGATTTGAAGTACAGTATAAATAATATAAATGAAAAGTAGTGGCAGGAGAAAGGGCCCTTGAAGATGAGTGTTTCTGCCCGTGTTACGTACAGGGTATCTGATTTTACTAATTGTGGTCATGGCTGCACTGGCCTGGGGTATTTCTGCAGAAGTTCTTCAGGACAATCTTTCTTCCTCTTGTCTCTTCTTTTAGCCAGGCACGGGCATGGTAAATAAAAAAAAAGCTGCAGAAGGACTGAGTTGGCAGCCTATCTGCCCATGTATGGGGCCCTTTCGAAAGACCTACGCAACAGATATCTGGTAGAAAATTAGCCAGACGTCAATCAATCAGGTTTGTTTTTCCCATCAGAACAAGGACTGGATCTGGGCATTGATGCAGCTCTCAATCTGATAGCCTGCATAGCCGCAACTATGATTGGATTGTTTGGCCTGTCTGATATCTATCGTGTTGCCATTATTTTAGAGTTTATTAACGGCAGATCACGTCAAACAAATTTAATTACAAAGTGATGAGTGGCAAGTTGAACAATTGTATTGCAGGAATTGTGGTCCACTTATTGTAGTTCTGTCAAGGATTTTGACATTTCCACACTAAAGTTTTGTAAAGGGCTTTGTAATCTATAGTGTAATGCTGACTGTACATTGGAATAAATAGGCAAAGCTGAAGGATTTGGTAGAATAGATCAATGGTACATCCACCAACTGAACTGAACTACGGTCCTAAGTGGTATTTTATAAAGCAGTATAGTTTAAGATTAGCTATTTTAAACTTCTACTTTACCAAAATGCCTAATCCCTGCTAAAGAAAAGCAGCCCAACGGAATGAGAGCACCTTCATTATACTACACTGCAGGTATGATTCATAGCAAGCGCTTCTGCTTTACATTGATCTGTACTTAAGTTTGTCAGAAAACCAATAACTCAAAAAGAACCATGTGAACGTATGCCTGGACCTAACCAGTAAAGCATGAGAGTGACCTAGATGCAATGTTGGAAAAAGGCTCTGTGGTCATATAAAACCAAGGAAGAGCTTTTTGGCTAATGTTCAAAGCAATTTCAGGGGCACAAATCTGATACTGCTGTGGGTCTATTTATCTATTTATCTTCAGGGACTAAGTATATTGTTGAAATAAAAGGAAAGTTTAAAAAACAGGAAAAGTTTCACTGGAATTGCTAAAAAAAAGTTTACTAACTCACGCCATGGCACTTGCATATAAAGCACAGGAAACTAATTATAGAATACTGTCACACTGGTATAAATGCCCTTCTGTACCTAATAAACAATTCCCCTATATACATGCTGGTAATGTAACCCCCACAAAGGTATTATGCTACACATATGGTGGCAATGTCTGTTAGCATAGGTCCACAGGATCTCAGTTATACATCATAAGGCTCATTGGTGATGCCCCTCACAAAAAGGCCCACTGTGTGGCATTGTGCAAATACCCACAGGCCTCTGTGCTTTGCTTTGGGGCTCAATGACCTGTGGACTGCAGGTAGCACTCGATACAAATGAGACAGATGAAGGGAAGGCACGTAGGAGTTCCACTATGTGCTGATTTGTACCCACTGCTTATGTGCCCGATGCATTATGACACAGTTGCATTTTTTACAAAGCACAGTAGGAATAGGTGTCCTTTTCAGCACGTAGCATTAAAAAAACCATTAACACCTGATTTTTTTTTAAGTCTGCTGCACCTATTGCTGCAACCTACTGGGGAACCATTGAGCTACCTCCTTCCTGAAAGCCTTGCATAAAGAACCTAATAAAAGGAGCGCTTTGAGCTTTTGTACTTTTAATGAAAAGTGCAATAAGCTCAGACATTTTGTCCATTTTAGTGCCAGCACATTTGTGACTGGGTTCAAGGCACTATTGCCTATTTCAGGAGGTGTTTGTGCTTATTATTAAACTATAAGAGGTGTGTTTTCTAGTCTTCTGTGTTCAAGCGTGGCTTCAGTTTACTGTTCCACCACAGAGATACCCTGTGTTATTGTTACTGTTCAAAGGAAAACTTACCCAACAGTTAGTTTATATCATATTGTTTGGCCTATTAAAGAATCTTACCAAACTGGAATATATATCAGTAAATATTGCCCTTTTACATCTTTTTTCTTAAGCTGCCACAGATCACCTGACAGGAAGTAACACAGCTCTAAAGCTGGACATGTTAAGATCTTAAAAAGATCTTTTAGTTATCATAGGACCAAGCTTATCCTGAAACAGTTGTTCTGTCCATCAGCGAAAACGACCATAGTTGAATCTAGGAAAACTACCTACTTGGTCCTACAAACAATTGGACAATGGGCAAATTTCTTTGCTAACGGCAAAAAATTTCAAATCCACCCCATCAAATTTCTGACTGGCGTCAGATGCAAAATAAGTAGATGTGCGATCGTTCCGTGCCCAATAAACACAATAATTTGATGGATTTGTCGGATTACACTGCAATTAGTCACTAAGAAGAGAAAAGTCTTAACGTGTATGCCCACCTTAACTATAGAAGAAAGAAGTGTGGGAGTAAAAGATCTTTGTCCAGTAATTGGCTGATGTGACCTAAAATGTATGAGTGCCCCTGGAACATTTTTTTGCACCATGAATCATATGATCCCAGGGGACGGCCCATTGTACTTAACATGGCAGTTTTCTATTTAGGAGTACACAATGGCACATACTACTAAATGTATAGATGTTTGAATGTTCAGATGAAACAGGGTTTTACATGTGAGTTGTTTTATGCAATATATTTTTATAGACACCAACATTGTTCAGAGGTACAGTTTTCCTTTAATTATCCATATACCTATGGCCATGGCTTGTTACAATCATTTACCGTTTGTCCCATTTGACTTTGACCAAGCCAACGATATCTTTGCCGGTTGATTGCCTATCACCCTTCTCCATCTGACCTTTTTCTTTCCAAAAAGCTGCTTGTCTACCCAAGTTAGGGATCCCCAACCTTGAGCCACATTCAAATGGAAAAAGTGTTGGGGAGCAACAAAAGCATGGAAAAAGTTCCTGGGGGTGCAAATAAGAGCTGTATTTGGCTATTTGGTTGCCCCCTATGTAGACTGGCAGCCTATAGAATGCTCCTGTTTGGCTTTACACTGGGGTTTTATGCAACCAAAACTTGCCTCCAAGCCAGAAATTCAAAAATAAGCACCTACTTTGAGGCCCCTGGGAGCAACATTCAAGGGGTTGGAGATCACTGACCCAAGGAATACTCAGAAAGGTTTGTCCAGATCTGTGTTACTATGGAATCATCTGTTTGCTGTGCATCCTAGAAAATGGTTCCATCTATGGCTAATGCATCATTTGTCCTGGTTCTCCCACCTGTCCATGCATTGTGCTGCAGGGGGCCCACTTAGCACCTCCCTGTACTGTATTGCTTATTCTTTCACTGGCAGTAAGGGCTGAAAAACGGTTTTAATATTAATATTATCTGAGGAGTCTCCTCAAGTTGCAAGCTGACAGTATCAGACCTAAATTGTCTTTTTTTATTCACTTGGGCATAATTTATTCCTGAGATTTTTCACCACACTATAATTTTAAAAAGAAAAGAACACAGCATAACTGACCTCCTAAAATAGACATGTCACATGTTCCCTGAAAACAGTACAAAAAATGTATTTTCATGCATACAGATTTCTGTATTTCATCTTTAAATTGTCTTTTAGTATAAGGTAGCCAGTCATATGTTGTGGTTTCTGTAAAGTGCTAGGGAAATATTTTAGCTCTATAAAAACAGATACTAATTCATTTTGTCATCATGACGAAACTCAATCGCAATTAACCCCTTGAAGAGATCCTGAAACCACTGAATATTAATAAATGGACCTCTAAACGTCCCAAGGTCTAACATGCAAAATATGAATCTCATATTCCTGTTTGTCTGCAACTCCCAGCACCCTTGTGCATATAATGAGAAAAGGCACCCCATCCTAGCTGATACATAATACATTGCAAATGCAAAATATGAAGCTATCCCTGTCTATTCACAACTCCCAGCACCCTACACATGGTGAGAAAAGTAACTTTAACAGCAAATAACTCGCACATACACTACTATGCCCAAGATGTAAAATACAAAGTATGAACCTAATATCCCTCTGTCCACAATGCCTACCCAACTCCCAGCATCATTCTATACATAAGGAAATCATACCAAATAATTCCAAAACGGAGTACAGGGATGCTGACTCTCTTTTTTAATAATTCAATTTTCTGTGTAATGGCCCAATAGGTCTAGATTTGATTCCATATTAGGGTTAGGCCAAATAAACCAGTCAGTCTATAACCCCATATTATAGCTGGGAGCAAATCCTGCTAAAAGGCATTTATTGCATAGTTACATATATGGCTCTGTCTTTTTCTTTTTTTTTATGGTCAGAGGGATGATAGGAGTTGTAGCTACGCAATTATGGGTGCAAGGTTCATATTTTAGATCTTAGTTGTGTGTATATTAGTATCATTATATATGGGTTAGTTTCTTTTTTTCCTGTGTGCAGAAGGGTGCTGGGAGTTGGCAGATAGAGTGTCAGTAAATACCCCTGCTATTTTGCCATAGCTTTTCTATGTGAAACCTGCAGAGAAATGGGTGCCCCCTGACTGTCTGTAATGCAGAGTCAAAGCTACACAGACTATTTGAAGAAGGTATTTGTTTTACTGCTAAGGCTATTCTTGGACATTGAAAGTGCTTGCAATTTAAGTGTGTGTGAGGGGTAGGAAAGAGCAGGGGACAGAAAGCTATTTTGGAAAATGTGACATCATGATGAATATAAGATACAGTCGCCAGCCTTAAGGACAAAAATGTGCTTGATATTAACGCAGGTGACTCAGCTGGCAAGATTGGCATTATCAGTGTGTTAGGGTGCACAAAAGCCACATAAAGTAGTCTTAACAACTTTTGTCAAATTAACATGGAGAGCAAAGTCAGGCAGCAGATTGGCCGGGAGGAGCAAAGCCAGACCACCCACTCGCCATTTATGGATGGCTATCTGGACACATGGTACCCAGCTGATGGTACATATGGGGTTTAGATCACGTGTTTCACTTTTGACCAGGGGCAGCAGGCTGGAAGAAGGAAGCAAGGAGCTGAAGGAGGGGATTCCTGGTTAGATCTCCCAGCTATAAAACACTTAGGGCAATTGCAGTTTAAGAAATTGATACCTGCTGGCCGGGGGCTGCAGGAGGCATAGAAGGTGTGAAACTCAGAACCTGGCATATTTGTAGAAAGAGACAGATAAGGTGAATAAATATAGGGGGGAAAGATGACGACCATTGAAACACATATACAATACTCCAACTCCTATAACATGACGGAAGAAGACTATATGGTACAGGAGGAAGACTGGGATAGAGACCTACTCCTGGATCCTGCTTGGGAGAAGCAACAGAGAAAGGTAAGGTCTTTAGGGCTGCAAATGCACACGGATATATTCTTGCCTAAAGGCAGTGATTATGAAGTTGTGCTGGATATAAAATGACATCAGTGGTGATAAATACAATGCAATTGTGATTAATATGAGAAAGCAGTGACTATATTCAATGCTGCACTGTATGAGAAAGCTGAAATACTGTAAATGTTACATGTTCAGCCCAAGACAAGTGGCTGTGAAACTTTCCCGTCTACTCACATAGTAGCATCAGCTGGCAACTCAACAGGTGCCACCAGCTCTCCCATTCATGCCCCTCCCCTATCCTCAGCCTGGGTTAAGATGTCCAGCTGATGCTTTTTTTGGAAGGAGTGGGTTCAGCAAGAGCGATGGATTGTTTTTCATTCCACCCCCTTCTTTTTGGTTAGAAGGCTGCAAGGCGATCCTTGTAAGGGTGGGGGCACAAGGCGGAGAGCGAGAGGAGGGCTGCATCTGTGCTTAGGAAACAGCTGCTCCCCTCTAATAACTCAGGGAGGGATGATGCCTTATAGGTTGCTGACATTTTAGGATGAAGGTGTCATCATGAGGAGGAATGTATGAAGAGATAGATCAGGTGGCATAGCTAAGAAGAAGACTTTATAGTGGGCTATGACTTCAGAATACATATATAGAGGCAAGGATGGTTTCCAAATCTCTGGTGACATTCAGTCATTTTATCTGTTGCCATTAATATTAAGAACAAATAATGCCATGTGGCTATGTAATTAGTATATTCTCACAGTAACTAACTCATTTCTTGGCTATTACCTATAGGGGATGCTTTTCTAATATGAAATGCTTCCGTGACTGCAGACACTTGGCTCGGCTGGGATTTTTTTCCTACTGCAGAATATGTGTCTTGCTGCAGATTTTTAGGGTATATACAAGATGGTCAATATTAAAATAATACAGGGTGAAAGATTCTGGGTTCTTGTGTTCCATCTGAGAAATTTACTGCAAAAAAACTCACTTTGCTTCACTCCTGACTGCAGTATAAAGGAGCCCCTCAAATTCCCTGCAATATGGTGTGCAGGTTAATTTCATTGCATCTTTACTGTGCTGTACTCTGGGTTCCCTTGAAATAAACAGTATAAATATAGTGTCGCTCCTGTGCTTTTTTTCTATCTGTACCGCAACTAATCTGTCACAGTCACTGCCTCTATTCTAGACAGTAAATGCCTATAGTACTTAACATTGCATGCTTCCTGCGTAATACTGTATTTAATACTGGTAAGAAATGGATTCATCTGTTAAAGGGGTGGTTCACCTTCAGGTTAACTTTTAGTATGTTATAGAATTAACTATTCTTAACAACTTTCCAATTGCTCTTTATTTTTTGAATTACTTGCCTTTCTTTTCTGCCTCTTTCCAGCTTTCAAATGGGAGTCACTGACCCCAGCAGTCAAAAAGCTATGTTACTTTTTATTACTTATCTTTCTGTTTCGGCCCTCTTCTATTCATCGTCCAGTCTCTTTTCAGACCACTGCCTGATTGCTAGGTTAAATTGGAGGTGAACATCCCCTTTAATAACCTAAATCAGTTGTTTGCACCCATTTCCAGCAGCCAGGCCGATTGTTATCCCACCAGTCTGCTTGCTTGTTAGTACTCCCTAGAGACAGGAAGCATTTGGCCTGGAAATATCTGGAATAATTCACACAAGGGTTGTTCATCCTGTGGTCACCCAGTTGTTGCTCAACTGCAACTCCCAGAATCTTACAGTCAGCATCTGTTTATAACAAAGCATGTGTTTGCAGGCATATTGGATTATATTACTTGTGTTGCTGCATGTGTATCAGGGCTGGTTACACCCCTATGGTAATGTTTGAATAGGTGTGTATAGTTATATCAGTACAGCTGTGTATATGTGGTTAACTGTATTGCATGTACCTGTGTCTGCACATAACCAAATAATTGACAAATCATTTTGACAGTATATTGTTCTTCCTATTAACTTTACAAGTAGATGTAGAGTATGCATTGCCCAGGCAATATGTCAATATGCCAAAGGGCAATACAGGTATAGGACCCGTATCCAGAATGCTTGGGACCAAGGTATTCCGGATAAGGGGTCTTTTCGTAATTTCAATCTCCATACCTTAAGTCTACTAAAAAATCAATAATACATTAATTAAACCCAATAGGATTGTTTTGCATCCAATAAGGATTATTTATATCTAAGTTGGGATTAATTACAAGGTACTATTTTATTACTACAGAGAAAAAGGAAATAAAAATTCTGAATTATTTGATTAAAATGGAGTCTATGGGAGACAGGCTTTCCATAATTCGGAGCTTTCTGGATAATGGGTTTCCGGATAAGGGATCCCATACCTGTACTGTTTTTTTTTTTTTTTTTACATATGTTCTTAATACAGTGGCCCCGTCAAAAAAAGGGGGGGGGGAATAAGGAAAATGACAGACGTGATATAAAGGGATACTTTTATTGGCTAACATGATAATATCAAAATAGTTTCTTTCTCAAGCTGATGATCCCCAAAAAAACATGGCAAACGACATAGAATGTTCTGAAACCTGTATTGTTATCCAGTAAGGCCCTTGCCTTCACATCACTTAGTTAAATGGCTTCTGTTTCCCCCACTGATGATGCAGGATAATAGAGCTTGCACTCCAGTTGGGGGAAACAGTACTATTTGGGCTAGAAAATGCTCCTTGCAAGGGTCATGCCACTATGTTTGGTCTCTAAACATGTAAGAAACAAGGAGTGTCCCAGTGTGACATCAGTCATTAGTCTGCCCACACTAGGAACTTATACAACTTTTTCATGACAGCAAGAGTAATTTCTATACAGCCCATTGTGTCAGAAAGCATTCATGTTATTATCACATTACCATTCTTTCTATATTTCTTTATTTTATTATTTCTTTATTTTTTAACGTCTTCATTTTATTTTAAAGGAGAACTAAGCCCCATTTTTTGAAATTCTATGCAGAACAGTGTACCCTGGTTATCTGTGCTTCTTAATTGTATAGTGTTTCATTAAGGCAGGTCTTAAGATGGCCGTACACAGTAAAGTCCATGGTTGCCAAAAAGCAAATCTCAACCTGATTTGGCCACCCACGTACTATTAAATTGTGGCTTGGGGGCCAACGATAGCATCATACAGCAGGCCTATATAGACCCCAGGAGGAACACATCTAAACACCAATGTGGTGTGGATTTTCAAAACAGCTAGATATTATTTAGGCAGGCCCATACATTATTATTATTATTATCATTAACATTTTTAAAGCACCAACATATTCCGAAGTGCTGTACAATAAGTGGGTTTCATACATTGGACATACAAAGTAACATATAAAGCAATCAATAAGCGATACAAGAGGTGAAGAGAGCCCTGCCCAAAAGAGCTTACAATCATACATGTGCCAATAAGCTACCAACTCTGGAGGGATAAAGCTGACCACTTTTAGTGGCCTGTGTACAGCTAGCTTTACATGGAATAAGTAATTGCTTTGGCCTAATAACCATAAAGCAGATCTTTGCACTATTTGGCCAATCAGTGGTTGAGTCAAATGAATCTGACAGCATGGGATGTTGCACTGGGCCTTTGGTCTTTGTTGAATTGAATTTTTTTTTTTTTTTGCTAGTCCAGCTAATATCTGAGTCCCAATGAGAAAGACAATAAATTCAGTCCAAGTTATTGTGTCACAGTTTTTGGCAAATTTCAAATGGTCCAACCATCACTATTTCTATGGACCCATATAGAGGCAGTCTTCTCAATGAATTTAAGTTAATATGCCTGGACAGAAAATATAAATTCAAATGTGGCAGGCTTTTGTTTAACCAAAAGGTGACCTGACAAAGAGAATGTGTTCAGGAAATCAGACACAATTAGTTTCCACTTCACATGCTCCTGTTTAGTGATAATTGCTAGGAATGTGGTCAAATATGGCAGTTCTGGAGGGGACAGGGCCAGAAAGAATACTTAAATATTAGTTGGGGGGAGTTGTTTTCCTTACGTTTGGTAGGCCTCAACATATTTATGTTCCTGTGCATAAAAATTGTTACCTGCATTGATTCATATATTTACTCCACATCATTACCTAGTCAGCTGCAAATAGGGATACCTTGCTTTTCAGCACTGGCACTAATAAAATGCTATGAATGTTGCTTCTTTTAGCGCCAAGTGCTGCGGATGGCCACAGGTGGCTTTCCGCTGACAGAAATGGGATGCAACTTTAGTTCAGCCTGATCAAACCAATGATTGATCTTAGTAAGCTGATGACCAATTAAAGTATCACCATATGGGGGTCATCAGTCACCCTGGAACTTCACTTATCTTGACTTGTGCGTACTGCTCCAATTAGTACATTCCTGTATGTGGCCAAACCTCATGAGTCAGCTATTTGTATGGCTAGCTGGAGGTATACCGAAATATTTCCGGTCAGCTAATGTGAAGGAACAGAACATGAGAAACCAGTGCCAAGCAACTTTAGGTTTTACATTTCCATATTTGTTAAACATCTCTCTTTTAAGCTAATTCAGTATTATTGACTTCTGGCTACTCCCCACTTTTGGTCAGCCTTTCCTCATAACTATTAGCTAAGACTTCTAATTAACCCCACATCTTGACATTGATTTCAGATTGCCCATCCTATTTGATTACCATTGACCGTACCAGGGTGGAACATGAACTAATTCTCTTCAACATGAGAACGGCTTCATATCTCTGAGACCATTTTAAGGTGAAGGACACCTTTAGTCCCAGCAGTCTTCCTGACTTACACCTCAGCCGGTCTGGGTGGAAATTATAGTGAAACTTATGTAGTTGAAACCAGTATTTTTTCTCCAGACATAGTGCCCTGCTGTAAGCTGCCAAACCTTGATATTCATACACAACAAACAAATTCATATCTGCACTTATCTCGTATGCGTGGGCCTTGATTTTGCATTAGTATAGGAAGATATTACAAGCACTGCCACTATGATTTCCCACATCCAGCAAGCAGGCTGATCAATTCACAGCTCCAGTGAGGGCAATAACAGTAGAACACCTCTTTTTATCTGTTATTAAAACCTGTATTTTTTCTGTTGCGGTTTGTTCAGATTTTATCTCTTACTTTATCTCATAACTTTGGCACAACTGATCAATTTTACCATACAAAGGATACATCTATAGACACAGTCAGTAGCAGACTATATGGTGTCCTGGTAGTATAATAATAAGTCTAAATTATGGGGCAGTTTTATCAACATTCGGTTGTGGTTTTATAGAGGGTTTAGAACCCACGCATAAACTCAATTTTTTCTAAAACAACCAATGCCAAGTAATTTGTTAAAACAGTGATTTTTTAGTCAAAACCCCTGAGAACCTCTAAAACCATCCAGCTTCATTTATTGCCATTTATTGGTATTTTATTGTACAGATTTAAGTATAAACCACAGTGCCACACATGTTCATTAAATGATCTACTGCTGCATCCATGCCTTTAAAACCCTGGTGTCCCACATGTAGCTGAACCCTGCGGATTCACCTGGACACATTTCACTTGATAATACTCAAAACAGGCCAGTACATGTTTGATTGACTGATACTGATGCTGTGATTTATTAAAGTGATGTGAAAGCAAATGGATGGAAGAAGCACCAAAAGTGAAGGCGCTTGCAAAGTGAAGTGTAGATTGCCATATGGGCACAACAGTGAGAACCTTGGCTTCGGTGGCACTTTACCTGGGGTGGCAAAAAGCAAGCAGATTGGGGGAAAGGGAAGGGAATGACTCAATAGAGAAATATAGTAATGGTAATGGCTAGCTATATCATATGCTTTTAGATAAAAAGGAAGTAAAGTACTTTCTCCTTCATTATTTACTCTTAAGCCCCTAGTAGGCTGGGTCAGATAAAAGTGATTTATAGTGTCATTAGATTTTGTAGTTTAGTACAGCAAATAAAACTAGGCATTAAATCAGCACAATATGCAGAATGCATTTCCAACACAAGCTGTCTTTATTTAGTGCATGATGAACACAGGTGTATATTGTCCTTTTATCTGGAAATGCATGTGGGAAGATTAATTATGAGGCACCTCTAACTGCACCATCGGTATGGTATGAATAGCACGTCAAACACATTATCTGAATACTTTCCTTGGCACACGAGGACACAAATAAACTGCTCGTTACACACAAAGGCTTTATATGTTCACAGGTCCTTAAATGATGTCAGCTATATGGGCTCAGTACCTTTCCAGATTACGTTACGTTTAAGTCAACTCTTTTATGTGATTAGTAGTCCATAATGCAGTTGTCATTCTAAGTAGCAGCGACCTTGAGACTGTGGTCAAGATTAGGATTAGAAAGGAGACCGACTTTATCAATAGAAACTGTATGTGATTTGTACTATGGTACCCCCACACAGCAGAGATTTTAACTTGGCCTTGCTGAGGTTGTGTTGCACATCCTACTTTCTCCAGCTGCTACACAATACTACGGAGGTCATAAGCAAAACTACATAGTGCATCCTGGGTGCTATTTATTGCGGCTGCATACAAAATGAGTGCCATGATCTGAGCTAAAGTGAAGGCATTTTGAATGGCCTGGGGTTCTTCTAGGGAGAACCTCGGAACAATCCTCTTTCTGCTTCTTCTTTCTCCATAGGGGTGCACATTTGCAGTAAAGCAAAATGCAGAACTTTACACAAAAAAACATCTTTTTCACTCTACTGTGCATGTGTAGGCCCTGGGATTGTGCAGAAATAAGAAGTGGAAGAACAGGATAGCTCCCTGGTGTTTGCTATGTAGAACCTTGGGCCAGAGCAGTTTTCTGCTAACAGCAGCGCTGGCCCAAGGTATCAGCTATGTGAATACAATCACTGGGGGGCAGAGCCGGGGGCCCTAGGCCACCTGACCGGCCTTCTCACGCAGCCCCTCCCCCCCGGGTGTGCACATGTGCAAATGAATGCATGAGGCGTGCACACAGGGGGATGGCAAATTTGCCATATTTGAGAACATGCTTTAAAGCCAAAATGGGACTGTCAGACCGTAATGATGTAAAAGCATGTGCGTGAGCTTTAGGAAAGACACTTTTTATTTTTTTACACAAAATTATTACACAAGGTAGAGTTAAAGGGGAACCACTGTAAAAATGAAAATGTTTCATTTAATATATTTATATTTAATATATTTATAAGCTTCATAATTCTGAAATAGGAAACTTTTTTAAATATAATCACATAAAAATTCTGTACAGTTTCTGAAGTTATTATTCACTATTCTCCTCTCAGCAACCTGTATCTCCCTTCATTCTCTCTTCATGCAGGAGTCAGATTTTGATATTTTGACATTTAGCCAACAGTAGATGCCCCATTTTACGTAGTTTAGTTTAGGGGACCAGAAAAGAATGGTGCAAAATCTGGGACAATGTAAAATCAGGGAAATGCATTATATATTGGTGGGATCCCCAATAGCAATGTAAAACAAGGGAAAATGTAAAATCTGGGATGTAAAATTGAGGTTTCATGGTATATCTTTTAGGCGGAGGCCTCCGTTCCTAGTAGGTACATTAGAACTCACAGCAATAACTGGCACAAAAACAAATCTAACATAATTAATTTTGAAAGAAATCCTGCATGTAGAAAGACAGATTTTGTGTCAGAATTGGTTATTTAGAGAGAATGAGCTGAAGGACCCCCAGAAAGCTGTATTAGACTGCCAATCAAAATAATACTCCCAACTCCTGTATAAGAGACAATGAAAAGAGACAGATGCTGACGGGGGGCACAAAAGAGTAACTTGATTATTTCAGAAACAGCAACAACATTTTATTTGATTATCTTTAGAAAGTTTCTTATTTCAATATGCTGAAGCTTGTATTTCATTTTTGCAATAGTTCCCCTCTAAGGTGGTTTGCCTGACTTTTTTTCTGGTGTGGAGAGATGACCAATACGTGGAGTTCTGTCGTGGAGACTGTCGAGGGAAGCTTTGCATCAAAAATGCCCTTCCTCACCTGTCACAGCTTTCAAATAATCATTCAAAACAATAGGAAATGCTCCCATGCCAATCAGTGCCGCCTCTCCCCATATGCATTTGCCATAGGCAAAGAGTTCCCCATTCTTTTTAATGGAAAGTTGTGGCAGATGACAAAAGGCATTTTGCTTTGGTTGTCCTTTAAAAGGATCATGGTGGGCATAACACCAAGGGGCTGATTTACTAACCCACGAATCCGACCCGAATTGGAAAAGTTCCGACTTGAAAACGAATATTTTGCGACTTTTTCGTATGTTTTGCGATTTTTTCGGATTCTGTACGAATTTTTCGGATCCAATACGATTTTTGCGTAAAAACGCGAGTTTTTCGTATCCATTACGTAAGTTGCGTAAAAAGTTGCGCATTTTGCGTAGCGTTAAAACTTACGCGAAAAGTTGCGCATTTTTCGTAGCGTTAAAACTTAACGCTACGAAAAATGCGCAACTTTTCGCGTAAGTTTTAACGCTACGCAAATTGCGCAACTTTTTACGCAACTTTCGTAATGGATAGGAAAACTCGCGTTTTTACGCAAAAATCGTATTGGATCCGAAAAATTCGTAAAGAATCCGAAAAAATCGCAAAACATACGAAAAAATCGCAAAGTACCGATCATTACGAAAAAAACGCAATCGGACTCCATTCGACCCGTTCGTGGGTAAGTAAATCAGCCCCCAAGTATGACAAATCCCCAAGGTTTCTACATTCAAACTCTTCCACATTCTGATTTTTTACTTCAATGGAACCCAGCCTGCCCGGTCCCCAATATTTAAGTACCTGTACAAGCATTTTAAAAATGTTTTTCCCTTGCAAATAGCTTGACTCTAGTATTAAAGGGGTATTTCACCTTCAAGTTAACTTTTATTATGTTATAGAATCACCAGTTCCTAGCAACTTTCCAATTGGTCTTCATTTTTTGTTTTTCTATAGTTTTTTTATTATTTGCCTATTCTGACTCTTTCAGACAACCAAAACAAAACTATTGCTCTGTGAGGCTACAATTTTACTATTGTCATTTTTTTATTACTTATCTTTCTATTGAAACCCTCTTTTCTCATTGAAACCACTGCCTGGTTGCTGGGGTACTTTGGGCCATAGCAACCAAATAGCTGCTGAACAAAAACTTTAATAACTGAAAAACCACAAATAATAAAAAATGAAGCCCAAATACTTATTGTCTCAGAATAGCACCTTCTACATCATACTAAAAGCTAATTCAAAGGAACAACCCATTTAATGAAGTAAAAGAAAACGATTTATATTTCTATATGTGCGGCCATAAGATTTATCAAAAACCAAATTGTAATTACCTTGTCTGTCTTTCCAACACAAGCGCATATGAATCCATACAGTTCTATGTTACAGTAGCCATGTGTAGGGAAATAACTGTTCCATAGGCTTTGTCTCTGACAGCATAGGGTCTATTCTCTATAGTTACATTGATTCTTTCCCTTCTGTGGTGCAAAGGCCAACGCGAGAGGGCTCAGGCCATCCCTGTCTTTGCCTTACCTTACTCTGTTACTAAACCCATTGCGCCTGCATCCTAAAGTGCTTAAAGGGAAAGCTCAGCTTAACAAGACAACTGATCTTGGCCTAATTCCCTTGTGTTTTTTTTTAAATATAACTATTTTTGGTTTTTATTCTTGCAACAAAATCACACTTTATTTCATACTAGGTTTTAGGTGACAGAAGCTTAGCATACAGGACATTTTCGCTCCCACAACTGGGATTTCATTTTTTGTACATAGTGAGCCTTGTTTGTAAATCTGAACCTGCCTCTAATGATGATATCCTTGGTGCCTGGCAAGCATTGCAGACATTTCAACTAGTTATTTGACTTGCACTATGGCCTAAAAGGCTTAAAGTTTATATCTTGCTGAAAAAGTGGATGCATCTGAATTACTACCAGAGGCAAAACAAAGTAAATAGCCAGCAGAGAGGCATACGTGTCATTTTGTTTTTCTGAAGTCCCACAGATTTGCCTAGAGGAGAAAAAATTGTGAGACTTTAGGTCAGACAGGGAAAAAACCCGGTGGTCCTGGGCCCTAGTGGACCCCGCCGGCCCAGACGCGATCCCTGTTGCCGCTTTCCCAGCCGCCGATGTCCTCCCCTGACGCGTTTCACTTAAGCACGCTCAGGGGAGGACCTTGGGTAGGTGGCGGGGGCCCCTGCAGGGGTTAAGGGGGAAGTGGCAGGCACCCCCCAGTCCGACCCTGTTCGTAGAGATTAGTCACTTCTGGGGTAGAAAGTTTATTGTGGGCCATTAATCTCTCCTGTGGGGCATTAGCCTAAGGGAGATAATGATCCAGTCCTGGTTTTTTAAGCCTGAATTCCTTTTCACACTAAATGATAAAAAGAAATAAGGTCTACAAATCCTGGAATGGATCATTATCTTGCTCATGATGTGGAGTTGGTTGACAGCTCTGTAACGTTATGGCCATGTCTGTATAGCCGATATGTTGTTTTGACAGGAAAAAACATTTTCTATTGGTTTATAGATATCCTGCCTCAATTACACATGTTTTTGGGCAAATAAAAACACAACAGTATACATTTAACAGTTATGTATTATGAACTGGTTGTGAATTAACATTTTTTTTTACCAGATCAATGTTTATATTATTTCAATGTATTTTAATAAAATACATTTTTAAGTTAGCATCTGTGTGTGTTTATTTTATGCATGTTTATTTCATATAGATGCCCCCATAATAGGTGTTTTACAATATAGGCTCAGGGATTCATAGCAGGTCGGAGAGAGCTGGGCCGCTGCAGGCAGGCTGATTGAGATAGTTGCTATGTTTTCCCTGCAGAACAACTTCAGCTAATGATTCCTATTTGGCCACCAACATGCAGGGCTAAATTGGGTTGCTATGATTGTTGGCCCTGTGACCAAATATTTGTATTATACACTGAATCCTGTGGATTAGGATTGTTTTAACCTACTTATCCACCCCTTGTTTGACAAGATTGCCTAATTAATATCTGGCATATAATGGTCAGAGCAGTCCCAAGGTGGGCTTCATACATGGGTCAATAAGCTGCTGACTCGATCCCGTGGGCAGCTTTTATGAGTCCATGTATGACACCTTCAGTATCAGTAAGTCTGCAGGAGAGGTTGATAATGGGATTACTGCTAGCACTCAGCACTTACAAGTCAAGGCAGTTCCAGTTCTATAAACTAAACTTTTATTAGTTACACATAATTAATCACTATCTCATATAGGGCCAGATTCAATTTGATGAGAAAAGCATATCTCCTAATTTAATTCCAAATTGTCCCATAAAGTCAGATGTAATTCAGTGAGGAAAAACATATATCAGTGTTCATTGAAGTCTATGGGAAAAAACTAGAACTGAATTAGGAGAAAAGTTTTTCCCCCTTAAAGGAACAGTAACACCAAAAAATTAAAGTGTTTCAAAGTAATTGAAATATAATGTGCTGTTGCCCTGCACTGGTAAAACTGGGGTGTTTGCTTCAGGAACACTACTATAGTTTATATAAATAAGCTGCTGTGTAGCCATGGGGGCAGCCATTCAAGCTGGAAAAAAGGAGAAAAGGCACAGGTTACACAGCAGATAACAGATAAGACACCATTGTATTCTACAGGGTTTATCTGTTAGCTGCTATATAACCAGTGCCTTTTCTTCTTTTGAATGGCTGCCCCCATGGCTTACATACCAGGGTTTATATAAGCTCTAGTAATGTTTCTGAAGCAAACACAAAACTTTTACCAGCGCAGGGCAGCAGTACATTATAGTTTAATTTCTTTGAAATATATACATTTTTTGGTGTTATTGTTCCTTTAAATTAAATCTCTCCCAAACGTTTTTATGTGATAAACCATAAAATAATGTTTTCTCATAGAATTAAATCTGGTCTATCATCCATACAGCAGAGGTGTTTCAGTGCTCCATATCCAGGCCCCGATTTGTGGCGAGGCCCCATAGGCCCGGGCCTAGGGCGGCACAAACACAGGGACGGCATTCCGCCCCGCTGCAGGCAAGTTCTAAAATTTTGGTCTCATACGGAGCAATGGGGACATCTCCCCACTGCTCTGTATGGGAGTTCTAAGTTTGGCGCTTGCACATGCACATTAGCGTTCACGCGCGCGGGGGGCCGCCCAATGGGGGCGGCCTTGGGAGCAGTTCTGTCGCCTCCTGCTGCACTGAATGTCAGCCCAGCACAGACCTGTGGTCATTTGTTTAGGGAAGAAAGCAGGGTGCAAAGTGCAAAAATAAAATTACCCATAAATGTGCCCTATTGTTTTATTATAGAAAAAAGATAGTTAAAAAGAATTGAATTGTTTAAATAAGTAACTAGCATTTCTGAATTTTAGAGTTTTCTGGATAATAAATCCCATGTAGAATTGCCAATAGCCTTAAATCTTCATTTATTTATTATTGTATATTTATACAGTGCCAACAGAATGTTGCAGTGCTTTTTAGCAATTGTTCAACAGCCCAACCCCAGTGGAGCTTAAAAACACAGATTTCAGTGCAGAAATGGATACTCACAAGTTTTAATGCTGAAATATGATTTGTGGGTCTGCACACAGGCTGACCCAGGGTCTCTGGTACAAACACACCATACAGCAAATCAAAGTGGAGGGGCAGTATCTTGGTACATAGTTACATAGGGTTGAAAAAAGACCAGAGTCCATCAAGTTCAACCCATCCAAGTAAACCCAGCACACACAACCCTATACTTACCAATCTATACACTCACATACATACACCCTATATACCAACATCAATACTAACTGTAGATATTACTATCACAATAGCCTTGGATACTATAAGGTTGATTCACTAAAGTGCTATAATGCTTATCGCATGCTTGTTTGCATTAAAACTGACACGAAAAAAGCGTGATTCGCTAAAGTATTATCGCATGTGTTAAGTCGCATATCGCATGTGTTAAATAGCGCGCAACCGAATGCATTAATTTAGCGCGTGTTGCATCTTCGTGACTTAAATAACACAAACAGCATTGTGTCTAAATTAACACAAATATCCTTTTAGTGAATCACGCGTTAAGACTCGAAAAATATTGATAAAATTTTTAACGCATGCTATAAATAGCGCTCGTTTTAACGCACCTTAGTGAATCAGCCCTTATGCTTGTTCAAGAACTCAACCTGCCATCACCTTAAAAAACCACCTACACTGCTTAAAAATTCAGTTCCCCTCATTTAAGGTGATCTGGGAAAAAAGAACATCCCCCCTCTATAAGCCTCTAATGTACTTGTACAGAGTAATCATGTCCCCTCGCAAGCGCCTCTTTTCCAGAGAAAACAACCCCAACCTCGACAGTCTAACCTCATATTTTAAATCTTCCATCCCCTTTACCAGTTTAGTTGCAGTCTCTGCACTTTCTCCAGCTCATTAATATCCTTCTTAAGGACTGGAGCCCAAAACTGCACTGCATACTTAAAGGAGAAGGAAAATCACTGGGGGGGTTCCAAATGTTAGGCACCCCCCCACCAGTGATTGTATTCACTTACCCCAGCCTGGTGTTCCTGTTAGCCCTACTGGGTATCAGGTAAGTGAATACAATCACAGGGGGAGGGGGGGCTAACATTTTTGCGCTCCCCAGAAAAGTTACCTTTCCTTCTCTTTTAAGATGAGGCCTTACCAGAGACTGATAAAGAGGCAAAATTATGTTTTCATTCCTTGAGTCAATGTCCTTTTTATACAAGACAGCACTTTATTTGCTTTAGTAGCCACAGAATGACACTGCCTGGAATTAGACAACTTGTTATCTACAAATACAAAATCCTTCTGAATTAGAGTTAACCCCAACACACTACCATTTAGTGTCTGACTCACATTAATATTATTTCTATAACAGGGCATAACTTTGCACTTTTTAACACTGAACCTCATTTTCCAGTTTGCTGCCCAGTTTTCCAGTTTTGTCAAATCGCTCTGCAAAGCGGCAGCATCCTGCATGGAACTTTTGCACAATTTAGTGTCATCAGCAAAAATAGAAACAGTACTGTCTATGCCCACCTCCAGGTCATTAATAAACAAGTTAAAAAGCAAAGGACCAAGGACAGACAGGCCCAGATTTGTGGCAAGACCACAAAAGCCCAGGTCTAGACCAGCACAAATTTAGAGGCGGCATGCTGCCCAAGCCACGCTGAAACTTTGCTCACTTATGGACCAAGGGGGCAGGATGCACAGAAAACTGCAGAGCGTCCTGTCCCTAGTGCTCCATATGTGAGCTAAATGGACGTGCATTCCATCCTGACGGGGGGGCTGTGATTACGAAGCTGGTATTGAGGACAGAGGGCGGTACTCCACTAGTAACACTGGCCCAATTAGAAAATGTTCCATTAATCACCACTCTTTGTAATCTTTCCTTTAGCCAATTTTCTATCCAAGTACAAATATTATGTTCTAGGCCAATATTCCTCAATTTTATCATTTATGAGGTACTGTATAAAACGCTTTAGCAAAATCTAAGTAGATGACATCAACTGCCATTCAAGCATTGAGGTTCCTGCTCACCTCCTTTATAAAAGGCAACTAAATTAGTCTGACAAGATCTGTTAGATACAGGGAGGACAAACTAAGTTCTTGCAGGTTGGGCCAAGGTCAGAATGAAATGCAGGACCCCAGCACTACAAATTAGCAGTGCTAATCACCAAGCTGCCATGCTGATCTACATCAGTTTACAGAGCAGTAGATTAAGATGGGATTAAGTTGGGATAAATGTGAAGGTGGTAATCATCAACGCCTTTCTATGAATGTTCAGCATAAAAAGTTTAAGTCCTTATTAAGGAGAGACTGAAAAGCATTATGAGGAAATATACTGCAATAACATGTACATTTGTAGGGAAATGTAAGGTATGAACAGAAGGCATCCTGGGAAACATGGATAACATATCTTCATATTTATATATACCTTTTGTAGTAAACTTAATATCTGTATTTTATTGCTGTATTTTATTGAAAACAGAAATATATTGTCTGCAGAATAATGGAATGCTATTGGTCTGAGTATTGGAAAGCAGGAATTCACTGAAAAGCTTTGTAAGGTAACTAACAGAATTGCTCAGGGCAAGCCAGTGTTCTAACTAAATGAAAACAGTATTTTATTGTATGGTTGTCTCATTTATCAAAAAAAAATTGCCATAAAAATGTTTTTTTTCCATTGCAGACTTTCTATTTAGGATCAGTGATTTCATTGTACAAATACCTTAAATATTATGCAAGATTATATCTTAAACCCACAATGTCCCTAAACCATGGGTATGAGGATTTAGTCATGTAAAGACTCTGTGCTGGTCTATAATGGTTTGCATGTGTAAGGGGAGTAGCGTGAGGAATTTAGCATCATATAACAGATGCTATTCTGGACTGTGGAACCTTTAAAGGCAATGTCTAAATTAGCTCAAGTCCTCCTCTATAGGGGGGAGGCAGATATGGGGGAAGCCAGGGTGTGAGGTCACTTGAATATTTCAGAACACTAAGAAGGCTTTATTTAGGGTATGGTCTAGAATATAAGGAAGGTGAAAGGGGCATTTGAAAAAGAGAACTTTTTCACCAATAAGACAGACACTGTAGGTGGGATAGTTTAAATGGGCTTTGTCAGCTTGAATAATATAGATATTAAAAGCAAAATTTCTCAAGTTAGCCACACATGGAGTGGCCTTTGGGCGATGCAGTGTTGATCTGATTGGATAAAACAAGGAGTAGTGACTATGTCACTTCCATATTGGCTGATGATTTCCCATGCATGCCAGTGGGACGAACTGGCATTCCTGATTTCCAGCCTTGACATACTGACTGGGAACTATTAGAATTGCATGAAAAACCTTCAAATCTGTGGCTCAGAGGCCCCATGTATGGTGTAATGGTCAGGGTTTAATTGATAGCCTCACAAGTTCTGTGGCTAAGAGGCCCCATGTATGGTGTAATGGTCAGTGCAATACAGGGCGACCATATCACTAGAAAATTCAGAGTCTAAAAAATACATGTTGCAGGGCAATACTGATTGAAAATGAAATGAACTGCAAGTTTAGCCCTGCTAACTGGATTTTCAAGACATGTCCCTGAATTTCCAAGTGATCTGGTAACCCTAATGCAATAGTAATGTGTACACAGACATATGAACAGTAAAATAAAAAAATAGCTTTAAATAAATATACTTTATTCATATAATTTGTGTCAAACACTTGTACGCTTCTCTACACCAGTATATTGAATTACATTTGCATGAAGGTGTATGGCGGGGACAGAAGAGAATGAGACAACAGAAGGCAACTGGGTCCTTATTAGGTGATGGAAACGATATGACCTGGCCCATACAGTAGCTGGAAGTACGATAGGGCATACTCAAGCCTGGACTGGCAGTCTGTGGGTGCTGGAAAATGCCAGAGGGGCTGCTGTAAGATGCCATAGACAGTCACTATTTAGTGGCACCTGTGAAGGGCCGTTTGGGCCTCTGTGTAGTTGAAATGCTAGGGCCTATTTTGCACTCACTGTAGCTGGAAGTAATATATTCTTGCACTCACTGTAGCTGGAAGTAATACTGAAAATTCTTGCACTCACTGTAGCTGGAAGTAATACTGTATATTCTTGCGCTCACTGTAGCTGGAAGTAATATATTCTTGCACTCACTGTAGCTGGAAGTAATATATTCTTGCACTCACTGTAGCTGGAAGTAATACTGTATATTCTTGCACTCACTGTAGCTGGAAGTAATATATTCTTGCACTCACTGTAGCTGGAAGTAATACTGTATATTCTTGCACTTACTGTAGCTGGAAGTAATATATTCTTGCACTCACTGTAGCTGGAAGTAATACTGTATATTCTTGCACTCACTGTAGCTGGAAGTAATATATTCTTGCACTCACTGTAGCTGGAAGTAGTACTGTATATTCTTGCACTCACTGTAGCTGGAAGTAATACTGTATATTCTTGCACTCACTGTAGCTGGAAGTAATATATTCTTGCACTCACTGTAGCTGGAAGTAGTACTGTATATTCTTGCACTCACTGTAGCTGGAAGTAATACTGTATATTCTTGCGCTTACTGTAGCTGGAAGTAATATATTCTTGCACTCACTGTAGCTGGAAGTAATATATTCTTGCACTCACTGTAGCTGGAAGTAATACTGTATATTCTTGCACTCACTGTAGCTGACATCATATGTTTCTGCATGTATTGTGTCTATTCACTCTCTAGCTTGAAATGATTTGTTCCATCCTACTTAAACTGTAGCAGGGAGTGATTTGTTTGTGCACATACTGTAGGCAGAAGGGTCATATTTCTGCATATACTGTATCTGGAAGTGATATATTCTGGCACACACTGTGAAAGGGTGTGATACATTGGTGCACATAGTGTAGCTTAAAGTGAGGTTTCCTTTATGTACAGTGGCTGGAAAGGAGATATTTCATACAATACTGTAGCTAAAAGTTATATTTTCATGCACACATTGTAGCTGTGGTAATATATTCTTTCACATACTGCTAGGATAGCTAGGATATATTCACACTTGCAAAATTGCATTGTGCATAAATTTTACATGAGATCATGAAAAAAATACATTTGTTTTGTTTTCTCTGCATCAATTAAAATGTTATTTCACATTTTATAATCTTCTTTTTATGGAACTTATATGCAGGGTCCCCATTTTAGGTGGAGTGAAAAAATGCAAAAGTAAGAATTATTTAACCCTTTTTTAATGCTAAATAATGTATTTTTCCAATAAAAATATTTATTAATAGGGAGGCATTATTAGTTGATGGTACTTAAAGGGATACTGCCAAGATTTTCATGGGGTACTTTTTATTTCTAAATTACTCTGTTTACATAGCAAATAATTGAATCTACTATATACAATTTTATTCTTGAACCAACAAATGTATTTGTTTATAGTTGTAATATTGGTGTGTAGGCACCATCTCAGTGCATTGAGTCTGAGCTTTCAGAAGGAGCCAGTGCTACACATTAGAACTGCTTTCAGGTAACCTATTGTTTTTCCTACTCCCATGTAACTGAAAGAGTCCCAAGCTGGACTTGGATTTCTTACTACTGAGTGCTATTCTGATATCTACTGTGAGCTGCTATCTTGCTCCCTTCCCATTGTTCTGCTGATCGGCTGCTGGGGGGTGGGTGATATCACTCCAACTTGCAGCTCAGCAGTAAAGTGTGACTGAAGTTTATCAGAGCACAGGTCACATGGCTGTGGCACCCTGGGAAATTACGTTTCTGCACCAATTTGTTCTCATGGCTAATATAAGTGAATACAACACTCTTTCATCTCTCCCAGTGGCCAAATCAATCAGTTCTGTGAAGTCATTCTCTTTAGCCGTCTGTTAGAAACAGTTGTTAGCAGAATGCTATATTCCCCCCACCCTGTGCTTATTTATATATAAATACAGAAATAGTTTAACCCAGACAAAAACACAAATGCCCACGGTTTCACCACCTGTGACCTTCCGCAAGGACAACACAAAAAGCAAAAAAGCACATAAAAGGACACAATTAACACTCTGCTGGAAATCTTGTCACCCATTATAAAACAGGTTTAATTATCAGGACAGTCAGGAAAGTGTTGTAATGAATTGACACATAAATATGGAACATGTATAATTTATGTATTGGAACGTTAATGGTCATAATTACTCCTTTCTACACTTTGTTCTGTTACTGACCTGTTTACACTATGCCAGGTGCATTGGGTGTTCTGCTTCTGCTCAAACCTCTGACAGACTTAAAGTATCTTAGAGTATTTTACCTTTAAATTAACTGTTAGTATGATGTAGATGAATGTGATATTCTGAGACAATTGGCAGTTGGTCTTTATTTTTTATGATTTTCCAGTTCTTTAACTTTTGTGCCTCAGTAGCTACTTGGTTGCTAGGGTGTTATTTACCCTAGCAACCAGGCAGTGTTTTGAATGAGAAACTGGACTATTAAAGGAGAAGGAAAGGCTAAGTCACTTGGGAGAACAGCACCCGGGGTAACAGCAAGCGATTCCTTCTTCCATGCTTGCGCATGTGCAGTAGAGTGAAAAGCTGAACTTTAACAACAAAGTCGGCTTTTCACTCTAATGCGCATGCGCCGGCCCAGGGATTTTGCCGGCAGAAGAAACGCAGAAGAAGGAATCGCTCGCTGCAGGTACCCCAGGCTGGTGCTGTTTTTCTCTTAACAGGGGTAAAAGGTAAGCGATTAAAGTCACTTGGGGGTGCCTAACATTTTGGCACCCCCAAGTGACTTAGCCTTTCCTTCTCCTTTAATAGCAGAGGTATTAAATTGAAAGATAAGTAATAAAACAATAAAAACAAAATAAAATTGTAGCCTCGTGGAGCAATAGTTTTTTGGCAGCTGGGGTCAGTGACCTCCATTTTAAATCTGGAAAAAAGAAGATTCGCGAAACGGCGAAAATTTCGCGCGTAAAAAAATTTGTCACCCGCGACTATTCTTTTGCCGCGCAACAATTTATTTTAACGCTGAGACTATTCTTTTGACGCTGGCGACTATTTTTTTGACGCCACAACTATTTATTTTGGTGCTCGCGACTAATATTTTGACACTGTGACTATCCTTTTGACACCCGCGACTATTTATTTTGACACTCGACTATTCTTTTGATGCCGCAACAATTTTTGGTCGCCGCGAATCCATGCTTTGCGAAACATTTCGCCCATCACTAACAAAAAATAAATAATAGAAACAAAAATAGAAAACAGAAATAGGACATATTAAAAAGTTGTCAGAAATAGGACATACTAAAAGTTCACTAAAAGTTAAAAAGTTATCTATTGTGAAGTGATGGATTCTGGAAGAGAGAGGGACTTTAATTAAGGTCACAGAATCCATCATTTCACAATGGAACAAGTTAAGGGAGGGGGTAACATTACACTGTAAGCCAAGGGGAAAAAACCCTGTTGGCCCTCCCCCGACGTGCTGCAGGTAAGTTGAATTTAGGCGCACTCAGTGGTGGGGGTCGGGTGGGTGTTGGGGGTTTGTGTGTGAAGGCTGCGGGGCCATCATTGGAGGGTGCAGGGCCCCTGAGGCAGAAGCCCTGGTGGGGGCCTGCAACCCCCTGTCCGACCCTCTATATATATATATATTTACACACAAAAAATTCAGTGAATGCTCTTCCATTCTATTTTAGGTACTTCTGGTATAGCCAGATGGTCACTAGAGGGCAGTAGGGAGGCAGACAGAGCCATCTTACTTATTATGTTGTGATGCTGTAAGAGAAAACTAGAAGAGCAGCGTTCTAGTTATTATGTTCTTGTTATTATGCATGTATGTGGCATTAAGTTTCCATTTTGAAAAACAAAAGCATGTCTGACTTGTCAGATGAAGATGCTACATTTGCTCCCTACAGCAGAGCTGCAATGCATCAGTATGCACTGAGAAAACCTCTTGTATGGTTCAGCCCTAAATCTCCAAGAAAGTCACCCACCCGTGATGCTGAACTCTCCCACGAATTGGATTGGGCCAGGGGCAGGATTGCTTCTGCTCTTTATGTTGCCACAGGTAGATATGAATCTGCCTATCCCTACACACATGGGTAAGATGGAGCCATGAATTCCTGTGTGCACTTTTGGGCTGAAAACCACCAAATTTAGAGACAAATTCGTACCTAGAAAAATAAGCACAGGACACAGGTTTCATTTCCTGCAGGTATCTTTTTGCAAGCAGTGCCATCTAGGGCCCATGTATAAGCACAACACCCTATTCTTTTCAGTGAAAACAAGTGTAAAAACATGGGACCAGGTGTCAAAATAGTCGTAATGGGATCCTGACAAGGTCTGCTATTCTCTGTGAGTGACATATTCCTGGCTAAATCAGGATAATAAAAATATACATATTGTAATTAGTGCTAAGCAAGTGCAGTCTGGTCTGCTAAAGCAGCAGGAATGTTTGGGTGTTTAATGTTACAATTAGAGCGTCACTGCCATAAAAAATGCAGGAAGAAGTTACCAACACATTGCAGATAGTAACAGGATCCTCCACCTGTCCTTCCATTTGGTACGGATAGCCAGGCATCTCATTCCAAGATGATGTACAGTGTATATCCCATAAATCCTCCTTGGGGACTCTCCAGGATAATATTACCCTATAAATAACTATCCTGGAAGTGGACAGATATCTGCCAAGGGTCAGAATTAGCTGGAGGTTTAATTCAGAATCAATCATTTATACAATATATCATTGTGATCGTCTCACAAGAAAGGGGTGTATGTAAAACTTCTTGTAAACTTAGGAGGCTTGGTAAAGTGAGGAAAATTAGGGCAGAGTGGTCTGAATTAACCAATACAAAAAGTGATGAGGGATAATGCCGTGCATTACTTTATATTTGTTTTTATTTGGCACAAGTAATACAGTTAAATGCATTCATCAACACACCGAAAAAGTAAATATATATCGTAGCACAGTACTGTGTTCACTGAGGCTGGAAAACCTAGTACAGAGGTTGGGATGTGAGCGAGGTCAGTGAGATCTGAGACGAAAAGCCAAAAGATTGTGAGTTAAGTTTCTGTCATTTTTTCTGGATGAATCTGTCCTAATAGGGGCTCAGACACTACCCAAGAGCAGGTTTCCTATATATACAGGTATGGGACCTGTTATCCAAAATGCTCTGGACCTGGGGTTTTCCGGATAAGGGATCTTTCCATAATATCCATAATTTGGATCTCCATAACTTGTCTGCTAAAAATCAATTAAATAGTAAATAAACCTAATGGGCTTTTTTTTGCCTCCAATAAGGATTCATTATACCTTAGTTAGGATCAAGTACAAGGTACTGTTTTATTATTACAAAAAGGAAAACATTTTTAAAAAATTTAATTATTTGCTTATAATAGAGTCTATGGCAGATGGCTTTTCCGTAATTCAAAACTTTCTGGATAACGGGTTTCCGGATAAGGAATCCCATACCTGTACAGGCTGCCAGTGGAGCAACCTGTTCTGGTTTCAGAGGAATAAACTTTAGTTCATTGTTGCATATGCTGTATTGAAATGGATCTTGTTTTGTGGAAAGCCCTGCTGTAAATAAAACACAGACAATTATCAGTTAGATGTTACCCTTGGTGTCAGTGTCTCTTACTTTAAAGAAAAGGTAATACCACTTTTACCAACTAAGTAAATTCCCTACTTATATATATAGAGAGAGAGAAAGAGCTTGAGGTCGCCTGGCAGAGCCTCACAGAGGTATGTAGAAAGGAGAGAGAGAGAGAGAGTCTCCAAGAAGATATGTGGAATATAAGCAGATGAGAAAGAAATCAGACTTGAATGCAGGAAGCAGAGGATTCAGAAGACAGAATGTTGCTGACTGAGGGTGGGCCAGCAGAGTTAGTTGTACAAAAAATAAGGCAAGAAGCTATTAGAGCTGATCATAGTTCAAAGCAACTGAATGGGGAGTCAGAAAATACTAAATAAATAAATATTTGTTAATGTTAGAATTAACTTCTTAAGGCTATGTCACGCCAGGTGGTTTTGCTGCTGGCCAGGCTAATTATCTGCACAGACATGCATGGGGTGGAACACCCTTATTTATGAAATAGGCTGTCCAACAGCTTTATTCCATGTATTCATTTAATGCAGTTATTGGATATATATTCCAGATGTGGTGTTACTTGTAGAGATAAATGGTCTTGTTTTGCACAACAAATAAAGCATTTGTATGAAGGTATGTGTTTATCACCCCACAAGTAAGTTTCACAAAGTAATTTTTTCCTCATCAATTCATTTTCAGACCTTCACAGCCTGGTGTAACTCTCACCTCCGGAAAGCTGGCACACAGATTGAAAACATTGAGGAGGACTTCAGAAATGGACTGAAATTGATGCTTCTGCTTGAGGTCATTTCTGGTAGGTGATATTCCAGGCTGGTTGAGCATGTGTTACTATTAATAGAAATCGAAAATCTGTCACTCAAGTAATAAATATGATCTGTACCTATCGTATGTGAGAGATTATGAGAAATTAATATAAGGTATAATGCAAAGATGGATCTAAGTCTACAGCTTACAGAGCATGAAAATACATTCCCTCTCCTATATCGCTCAGGGGGATTATGCGCAAGTGAAAGACTAAGTCCTCTAAAATGGGGACAGCATGCAAATATACTATGCATTATACTTTTATTTTGTAAAGACCAAGAACTGTGGGTCAGCAGTATAATTTGTATTAAGTCATAGTACTTGGAGATAAGCCCATAGTCTCTTGTACTTGTATCCAGGTTAAATATGAAACATGCTTTGTAAGGAAGGTTGCTTTGGACTAATGCCACTTGCTGGTCTTTTCAGGTGAGAGATTGCCCAAACCCGACAAAGGAAAAATGCGTTTCCATAAGATTGCTAATGTGAACAAGGCTCTGGACTTTATTGCAAGCAAAGGGGTGAAACTTGTGTCTATTGGTGCTGAGGGTGAGTAGATTGGAGTAGGACGCTTTGTATTGTTGCAGAGAGTGTGAAATATTCTTTATTGGTGTGTATGAGCCACACACAGAAAGGGGCTACTGTATGCATAGTCATGAGAGAGATTTTTTACCAGATTTCACCACAAAAAGACACCCATGGATTTCAATGGCTGCAAAAAAAGTTGCGTGGTAAAAAAAAAGTCACACAGTATGGGTAAAGTAGCCATAACTTTGCAGATTTTTTGTGAAGCGAAACAGGACTGATTCTTTCATCACTAGTGCCATGTACCTCATATTACATTTTATAGGCCACGTTCCAATTTACATTTATTACAAATTTGCTATGGTTTGAGGTTCAAGGTAATTACTACTGAAGCAGTATTTGCCACTTGCTATTCTCTACATTCTGCTATATCACTGGTTCTGGAGCTGGAAGCAATTGGTTAACAGACTTATATTTATGTATGCAAGGCACTGTGGGAAATGGGTTCATAAGGAGTACAACTGACTTCTAACAGCATTCAGGTAGGGTTAGAAAACTGCAATTCCATTTACAATAACTTTCAAACCACTTCTAATGTTAAATTAATGTATATGGAAATGTATTCACTAGACAAAATGTTATTTTTGGTTAAGTCCCCAAAAATGCTTATCTTGATAAACATCTGCAGAAATCATGCACTCAATACATACTTTATTTTATTTTTTTTGCATAGAATAATTTTCTTTCAAATTTCTACAGAAATTGTTGATGGCAACCTGAAAATGACCTTGGGTATGATTTGGACTATCATTCTACGTTTTGCAATTCAAGATATTTCTGTAGAAGGTAAGATTTTTGGGATGATTATTATTAAATGCTGAATTCTGGACTGAGTGAGGGTTATACAATTGAATACAAACAAGGGCATAGAGATAATTTGAGGTACCCTAGAGTCCAAATCCGAACTGTTGCCAGATAGAGAGCATTGAATTGTCAAGATTGCCACTGTGTGCTGTAGGTTTAAGGTTGCCAAAGGACACTTGGTCCAAACCATATCAAGCAACCCGAGACCATTACTTTTCCACCAAATGTTTCTATCAACGCTACACATTCAGACACATAGGGGCACATTTACTAATCCACGAACGTCCGAAAAGCGTTCGAATGCGCTTTTTTCGTAATGATCGGTATTTTGCGACTTTTTCGAGCGCTCAATATGAAAAAGTCACGACAATTCCCGAAAGTCGTAATGGCTATGCATAAGTCGCGACAATTCACGAAAGTCATAATGGCTATGCAAAAGTCGCGACAATTCCCGAAAGTCATAATGGCTATGAAAAAGTCTAATCCACGAAAGTCCGAAAAGCGTCCGAATGCGCTTTTTTCGTAATGATTGGTATTTTGCGACTTTTTCGAGCACTCAATACGAAAAAGTCAGGACAATTCCCGAAAGTCGTAATGGCTATGCAAAAGTCGCGACAATTCACGAAAGTCATAATGGCTATGCAAAAGTCACGACAATTCACGAAAGTCATAATGGCTATGAAAAATTTGCGACAATTTGCGCAAGTCGTAACGGCTACGAAAAAGTCACGACGGTGACGAAAAAAATTGCAAAAAATACGAAAAAGTTGAAAAATGTTCGTTTCCAATCCGATTTTTTCCCATTCAGGATTCAGATTCGTGGATTAGTAAATCAGCCCCATAGTCTTCTCCTGGCATCTACACACACAAAAATACTATACTATAGGGGTACAAAAAATTATTCTCTGTTCTAGCTTTGGGTGTACTTTTACTACTTTGGTATTAAAGACATTATACCATATTTTGAAGCAGGGTTGGGCTCGACTTAATAAATATTTAATAAAATGTAATGACATAGCTGCATAGCTAGCAGGTTGGTTGTGCCCCTAATGCTTGTTGTTATGGTCTATAGAATTATTTTCTGTAGCAATCGGCCCTTTATCTTTGTGTTAGTGTTTGTATTGTTGTATTGCCACACGGCCCTGTTTGTTTAGCCTTTACTCATAGCCATGTTCTGCTTGCATAGAAACCTCTGCAAAGGAAGGTCTGCTGCTCTGGTGTCAAAGAAAAACAGCTCCTTACAGAAATGTCAATGTACAGAATTTCCACATTAGGTAAGACATGAGGAATTATTAAAAAATGGCTGATAATATGTTTCCATTTCTTGCATGTTTATTACTATGTACATCAATGAAGTGCGGCTTTATATTAGTTTTACTGGTCCAAAAGCCAGTTACATACTTATTTCATTTTATCAATCAGCAGAGAATAAAACTGTTTTCTAGCTGCTAGAGATTAAATTCCAAGACCGAGAGCTACATAGCATAAAAGGCAAATAAATAAAAAATCACAAAATAATATACTATAATAGTTTATGAACCCTTAAAAATGTATTACATTTTTATATGTGACCTAAAACATCATCTGATTTTCAGACAAGTCCTAAAAGTAGATGAAGAAAACAAATGAAACAAAAATGATTATAATTGGTCATCTATTTATTGAAAAAAATATTCCAATAACATATCCGCGTGGTTGACCATCAAAAATAACTCCAACTGCAAGACATGTAATAGGCCAAATGGTTACAAAGGAACACAGGGTAATGTCTAAGCACCTGATGGCCTGTCTCACATTGGCGAATGTTGATGTTCATGAGTCCACCATCAGGAGAACACTGAACAGCAATGGTGTGTATGGCAGGGTAGCAAGGAGAAAGCCACTGATCTCCCCCAAATATATTGCTGACCATCTACAGTTTGCTAAAGATCATGTGAAGAAACCAGAAGGATACTGGAAGAATTGTTTGGTGAATGAATAAAGCCAAAATATAACTTTTTGGCTTAAATGAGGAGGGTTACATTTGGAGAACGAAAATCTGCATTCCAACATAAGAACCTTATCCCATCTGTGAAACATGATGGTGGGTGTGTTCTGGTTTGAGCCTGTGTTGCTGCATCTGGGCCTGGATGGCTGGCCATCATTGATGGAACAATGAATTCTGAATTATACCAGAGAATTCTAAAGGAAAATGTCAAGACATCTGTCCATGAACTGAATCTCAAGAGACAGTGGGTCACACAAGTCATTCTACCAAAGAATAATGTGAATGTTTTGGAATGGCCAAGTCCTGACCTTAATCTAACTGAAATGTTGTGCAAAGAACTAAAGTGAGTGGTTCATGTGAGGAAACCCACCAACATCCAAGAGCTGAAGCTGTTCTCTATGGAGGAACGGGCTAAAATTCATCCGAGTCGTTGTGAGAGACTGATCAGTCCCGCAAATGTTTAGTTGCAGTTACTGCTGCACAAGGGGGTCACACCAAATACTGAGAGCATGATTCACTTAGTTATGCAACACACATCATATTTTATTGGATCATTTTTTTAATAAATACATGACTGAATGTAATTATTTTTGTTTCATTAGGTTTTCTTCATCTACTTTTAGGGCTTGTTTGAAAATCAGATATATAGAAAATTTTAAAGGGTTCACAACCTTCAAAGCATCATTGTATACTAGTATTGGTATATAGTATATGTACTAAGGGTTTGTTTAAAGCAATAAACCCCTTTTAATCGTGTCTTTTTGTAATTTTGCATGACTGGGGTGGATTTTGGGTATGACACAAATTGTCCCAATTTTCTGTTTGGGACTGACAAAAGGTATGTTCTTTTCCAAGTGGGGAACATTAAACCATATATCATATCATATAGGGTATTAGGGAAAGACTTTTCACTCAGGAAATGTTCATATTCTTTATTACTATCTTTCCTTTACCCCCTTTCCTCTCGCTGATGTCTGAAGCTGGAAGGATGGACTTGCACTGTGTGCACTCATCCACAGACACAGACCTGACCTGATTGACTACTCCAAACTCAGAAAGGTTTCCTTGTTTCTTTTTCTCATTAACACATGCTTTTGATATCTCTTTGCCCTTGATTGCATGCCTCTCTGCTATATACCCCTGTATTACTATCACATTCATATGACTAAAGCTGCTGGTTTAGTTCAGCCTGTATACAAATGAACTAAATGCCCTTGTTGTGTGGTTTTAAAGGGGATATAAAATATATTTTTTATAAATATTTATGTTTAATTTCCAGTATCTGGCAGGGGCCTATAGGCTGCTTTTATAAACAGTAGGTTTCTCTAGGAAAAATCCCTGCTGCAGTTCTCTGTATGGTCCTCCTCTGCCTAGCCTGGTGCTGGAGGGACTGAATTGCAGCCCTCCAGCTGACGATATATATGCATGTCCCCCACTACAGTATTGGGTCATGTTGGTGATTTAACCATTTGTGGACTGCTCCTTCTAGAACCTACCAGAGAACCCAACATTAAGGTAGTATAGGAGGCTTTATTTTATCACTATACCAGGGTGAACTCGAATTTAACCTTTGATACGTGTGCCCCTTTGTCTGTATGTACAGTGATTGAATGTGACAGTATTTGCAGTTAATATGTATGGAATATTATTAACCAGACTATTTGTATGTTTTTTAGGATGATCCCATTGGTAATCTCAACACTGCCTTTGATGTTGCAGAAAAATATTTGGATATCCCCAAAATGTTGGATGCAGAGGGTAATGATTACATTGAGTTTAAACACAACCTCATATTAGTATCTGGGCTTACTTGGTTATGGGGGGGGAGGGGTCGTTTAATTGCCCAGATCCCCAAGCAAAAAAAATTCTGGTCTCCCTTTGTTCTTTCCACTGCTGGGTTATTCAACCATTGTATTATCTGAGATCTGTATCACATCAAGGTTTTCTTATGCTTGAATTGCAGTTCTTTTTTGTAGAAAATACCAAAGATGTTTCCCAGTGGGCATGCCATCAATCACACTTTGATGGACTTTTTTGTTTGGCTGCTTGGACAGACCAAGCACAGGCAGGCACTGTATATGGTGAGAGTTACTACTGGGCTGCTCATACACCTGCCTGCTGGGCATGGCCCTGAAACATTGTGTGTTGGCTAAATAAATCATTGGGTTGTCCTCCATTATTGAACCCTGTTGCCAGTATTCTTGGATTTAGTAAAGGGAGTTGCCGATCCAAGCTGAGTGCCTGAGGGAACCGGAAGTCATTTGTGGAAATGTACTGAGCTGAACTGTGGTCCATATTCAATTTGATGAAAGCAAAGTCTCCTAAATCAATTTCAGATTGTCCCATAGAGCCAAATGCAATTCCATGAGAAAAACTTATCTTATGTTTATCACTTAAAAACTCTATTGAAATCTATTGGAAAAAACTGAAACTAAATTAGGAAAAAGCCTTTTCACTTCAAATCAAATATTATCCACATGTTTTCATAATGAATTTGAATCTGACCCATTATTTCCTATTTCAGCCAGAGCAGTAGATTGAAACAGGTTCAATAAGGATAGGTTATGTTCAAAGCCTGACAATCATTTTAATGTTATATTGATGCCCTTTTCTCTAGATATTGTGAATACTCCAAAGCCAGATGAGAAGGCAATTATGACATATGTGTCCTGCTTCTACCATGCGTTTGCTGGAGCTGAGCAGGTAAATAAGGGGGGTATTTTTCAATAGTGAATTTTATGGGGTACAGGTTCTAATTTACTTGTGGAAAGTTATTGCCTAAAATATATATCAGAATAACAAACGTAATATCATTATATGCAAACAATGCACTCGAAATTGGGTTCATTTAGGAAATAATGTACCCCCTATTATAAAATTAAAGGATATCAGAAGTTACTGAGGAGTTCCATGACCATAAAAAGCACAAGGCTTTTATAAAGGGCATGGAACTATAAAGTGTAATATCCTTATATTTTATAACAGGCAGTACATATTTTTTTTATGTATCAGATAACCTCACTAAGAACTGTTACAATATAATGAGTTTTGCATTAGTTGTACTGTGCTTCCATCCACAGGCTGAGACTGCAGCCAACAGAATCTGTAAAGTTCTAGCTGTAAACCAGGAGAATGAGAAGCTGATGGAGGAATATGAGAAGTTAGCAAGTGAGGTAACCAATTCCAATTATTATTATTAACTCATATGTATAAAGCGCCACAATGTTGTACAATAAATGAGTGTATACAATGAACATACATATTACATCTGTAAAACAACATTATATACAAGTCTCTTTTCCTTTTTACCATATTTTACCTAAATAGATTTTGTACATGTACATGTTTAACATAAGATTAAAACAGACTCACTATATATGTACTCTAATAATGTAGATCGTGTGACACATTGGTGTAACTTTGGTTCTTTAACCCACCTAGAAAACATTTTAGCCTCCCCATTTCCTTGACTGCCCGTCTGCACCCAAAGCCAGCGCAGGCAAGATGAGAGGGTAGAAGGGGAATTCAGGTCCTTACCTTATCCCTCTACATCTTGACTGGCTTCCCAAGTTTGCCACATTTGTAAGTTCAGTAGACTTTAACCAGACTACCACACTATATGACAACAATATATCTCAATGCAAACATCAGTTTGCAAGTCAAAACATAGACTGTGTTTAATATACTAGTTGAGGTTAAAAAATAAAGGTCTATTAAGTTCAACCTTTTAAGTTTAGCTGCTATTTGATGCAATATATTTCTTTCCCCTAAGCTCCTGGAATGGATCCGCCGCACCATCCCCTGGCTGGAGAACAGAACCCCCGAGAAGAACATGGGTGCCATGCAGAAGAAACTGGAAGACTTCAGAGACTACAGAAGGGTTCACAAACCTCCTCGTGTGCAAGAGAAATGCCAGCTGGAGATCAACTTCAACACCCTGCAGACCAAGCTGAGACTTAGCAATCGTCCAGCATTCATGCCCTCTGAAGGCAAGATGGTGTCTGTAAGTTAAAAAGCTGTGTGTAGCTGCTGCTTTTAGCTCTATAGTTAGAGATTTAGAGCTGAAATTGGAGATTGTTTTTACACATATTTCATTAAACATAGCTTATTTGTCTTTAATATCCATTTGCAGATAACAATGGCTTATAATTAGCTGCTTTTCAATAACTGATTCTATAAGGAACCATTTATTTATAGCTGTACGCTAT